>NC_136725.1:5924002-6524002 GCF_936440315.1 Barbus barbus | reverse complement strand
AGGGCATCAGCTGTGATGCCAGCAGACTGATTAACCCTTTAGTCATCAAGCCTGACAAGCCTTATACAGTGAATCCTAAAAAAGAGACCTTGAGTATATATATTTTGGTGAGTAAGCAATGCTTTTCTCATGAATATGTGAAATGGATATCTGATGGTAAGTGTTTTTCTCATCTCATTATTCTTTCTTTCAGAGTTGCAAAGAAGAAGGAAATCCCTGCGAGTCGTTTAGCTGCTCCATCCCACCTGGAGACTTCAAGCAGATCAACACCACTTTCAGAGTGTGGCGACCCACCTTCATCAAAGTACATCCTTCATCTTCTCATTTACTTTCACAGTTCTGCTGCATGTGATCTGTCAGTATGCTGTAGTAATTGTAATAATTCATCTATAGGGAGAATTTTCCAACATTTACATGGCTGTCGATGCCAAGCTGGAGAGCAAGGACACGGGCCTGTTTGTGTTAAATGACAACGTCAAGATCAGAGAGGTATGAAAATGAACACGCCCTTGATTTTGCACTAATATCAATATAAGCAGCACTTCAAACAACCTTAAAGGGATATATATTTTTTTTTTTTCAGCTGTATGAAAGCTAGTGGAAGCTAGAGATTACGGTTTATAAAGTTTTTAATATGGATATTTTTCTTACACATACTCATCGGTTCACTTCAGAAGGCCTTTATTAACCCCCCGGAGCTGTGTGGAGCACTTCTTATGATGGATGGATAAAATTTTTTGGGCTTCAAAATCTCGACCCCCCCCCATTCACTGCCATTATAAAGCTTGGAAGAGTCAGGACATTTTTTAATATAACTCTGATTGCATTTATACTCTTAGTATGGCTTGAGGGTCAGTAAATCATGGGGAAATTTTCATTTTTGGGTTAACTATTACTTTAAATTAACTTCATGACCATTAAGATTAAACACTGCATCAGGTACATTCTATAGATTCTGTAAAAGTGCTGTCAGGGATTGTTTTGCAATTCCAGACATAAAATGTCCCTTACCTAACCTGTAAATGTCAGGTGAACAATAATCCACCTGGAAACACCCTAAAATGATGGCAAAGCTGACAAACCCTTCACTATTGATTGGTAACCCTTGATAGTTGCAGTGATTCATAGTTGCAGTGAACAGAAAGGGAAAAATAGTGGGAATGCAGTGATGTGCATTCTCGTATTTATAATACATTATAAGAGTATTCTTAAGGTATTATAATGACTGTTATAA
Source organism: Barbus barbus (assembly GCF_936440315.1). Taxonomy (NCBI): domain Eukaryota; kingdom Metazoa; phylum Chordata; class Actinopteri; order Cypriniformes; family Cyprinidae; genus Barbus; species Barbus barbus. Next base: position 6,522,768 of record NC_136725.1, on the reverse strand, counting down.
TAACTATTATTTTGTTTGTTCTGACCCCTTGACATCACAAGTGTTGCTGGTTTTGTCCCAGTATATAACTTCACACAATCAACAAGGTGCATGGGAAAAGTGTTATGGTACATATACCATAATTATTTTTTCCACACACCTTGTTGATTGTGTGAAGTTGTACCAGAATAGTCAAACAACCTTTATAAATTTGGGCTTCATAGAAAGTGTTACCCTGAATTGTTATTATGGCTGACAACTAAAAGTAAAACAATAAAAACTAAAAACAATTGTGACGCTACAAGTGAATTTTGCCATCTATAGTTACACTCAAAGTGGATTGGTCTCTCTCTGGCGAGATCCCAATTTCGTCGGTCATCTGACGTGACGTCTCCGTTCCTTCCTTCAGGGAACGAGAGTTATAAGTAACCGAAACGTTCACCCTATCTATTTTCTAAATGCATGTTACTGATCTTATTGAGAACAATTCATCCATGCAGATGTTCCTTTTTAATTATTAACTATTTTAAATCATCCTTGGTGTTAGCAAAATGGTTTAAATCTCTTACAGCACCTTTAAATTAGGACCTGTTCTCCATTTTAGCTTTTAAATTGTGACTAGTGTTATATATTTACTGCAGGTGAGGATTCAAGTCACCAAAGACATACGAAGTGGAATCCCGCTATGGATTATAATCCTTAGTATTCTAATAGGACTTTTAATTCTGGCACTTGTCATCTTTGCTTTATGGAAGGTAAGCATTCTAATTTGCTTATGTTAACTCTTCTTACTGTTAACACTCACAGTACTACGGTGATGCTGAATGTTGACTATGTTGAATGTTCTCCTCCAGGCTGGATTCTTCAAGAGAAAATCAGTCGAGGACATGAAGGAAGATATGAAGGACTCTAATTGAAGCCTGTGGATCTGTAGCCTCCACCCCTCAGGTCAACTCATACTTCACCGCTAGCCAAGGTCATGGAGGTCACAAAGCAGAAGCATCACCAGGAACATTCAGAAATATGAAGATCAGTCATGTAGGACATCTGGGTTCACAACTAGTGTATTGTAGAGCATACCAAAGAGAACACGTTGACACGTTGATTTATCTTCATGGTGCTCACTGCAAAATTCGACTGAATGTGAACTCAAGTGAATCTCTGAGACACCACATGATTGGTGGACATTTTGCCAAACCACGAGAGTCAAGCTTGAACAGCAAAGCACCAAAGGTTCATCTTGTCTGAACTCGACATCCCACCAGCCAACCTCAGACCCTCATCTGTTACCCGCCTACGGCATTCATCATCAGCATAGCAAGGATAAGGAACCTGTCCTGGAAACATCTACAGCGATCTACAGTCCCTTAATCAGAACCATACACTCTTATTGGCAACAGGTTTAAATATGGAGGTCTATTCCAATAACTCACTTTTAGAGCTTGTTTTGATGAAGCGCTGTACAGTGATGTTTTTCATTTCAAAGCATTTGTTTTGATTAGTGTTATGGGCTATGACTATTGGCACATTCCTTTTTTTTTTTTTTTTTTTTGCTCACAAAGCAATTTTTTGGCACTGACTTTTTTCACGCTTTTTGTCTTCAAGTATGAAAAGGAAAAGGTCTGTACTGTAAATGTAAAGCTTTAAAGTGTATATAATGTTTGGAATACCATGTTAATGATAAAGTAATGGCTTTATCAAAATTGTTACACCATCTGTATTCAGTGTGATACCTGTCTTGTTTTCTGAGGTAGAAAGCCTTTTCATGCCTGCAGTATTTCAAAGATATTCCAGATGGGTTGCAGTGAATGTCTGGAATCATCAAATTGGACAATGGACAGCCATCAACTTTCTTGTTTGATTTTTGCCGTATGTAAATATCAGGAAAACAATTACTTGACTGAAACAGAAATGTTAAAGCTAAAGTGTGTAATTCATGCACCACTATAACAGCACCAAACTAAATAAGGACTGTTTTCAAACAGGATTTCAAAACACTCTCCTATTGGTCGATAGCCCCACCCTAAACTAACACCATTGGTTAAGTCAGTGTTGCTGTTGTCGGGAAGATCAAACCACAAAGACACGACGCTTACAATTTTAAGGTGATTCATCTACAAATTACTTATTGTTGACTCTTCATATTAATTTGGAGTAGATGAGATTATTTTAACAATAAAAAATTTAGGTTATGAACCCCAATAAATATCACACACAGAGTGCACAAATGCACCACTATACATACTGCAGCTAAATTATACAAAATGCAAACCATGAGACTAAGGAATCAAACATGCATATAGAGTATGAGTGCCTTAATTTATGATGCTCTTTGTCTTTGAATGGGAAAAATATATATTTTTTTCATTTTAATGTCACTCATTTCATTGAAAAATTATAAATAAATTTGTAATTAATTATATGCCTTAAGTCAATGTTTTGTGTTAGTTGCATTGTTTCTGGTTCCACAGTTGTTGTCTTGTCTTTTTTGTTGTTGTTGTGTTTTTTCAGGGGGTTTCCATTTTAGTTTAGACCATTTTTTCCTTTCCCTTTCTCTTAATTTTTCATAAAAGTCTTAAAGGCCATGTGAAAAAATATGAAACTTACATTGCAATGTTTTGTGCAGCACAAAGCACCACAATTTGCACGTTGCCATTGACTGGCATCAGTTTCAACATAATTGGTTTTTAATGTTCCTGTTTTTGCCAAAAATGCTAAATGTGGCATGCTAGAACTCCAGCTTAACCCCCAAGTGTGAATATTTAAGATATTCAGAGAAAAAGAACAAAAAGAAAGCTTCTCCCAACTCTGTTTTTTATAAAGTCATAAAATATACGAGTCATAAACATAATTGAATTTTTTTAATTTTATTTAATTGGTGGTTTAAATGAATACTCATTGGTGAAAACAAATTAATTGAGGGGGTTTTTAGTAAAACAAGAAAACAATGCATGCAAAGATGTGAACGGTGTTCTGCAAGAAGTTTTAGAAAAAGGGCTTTGTTTCTTATTGATGTGGTACTGTAGTATATATCTTACTATATAACTGTCATTTCAACACAAGAAACAATTTTTTCTTTAAGGTTGGCATGAAAAAATGTATTGCTGTGTGGGTTTAAATGGTGTTCACAGACTCATATTTGGCACTGTAACTTCAACATCCACTCTTTTTTTTGTATGAGATGTCATGTTTCTATTGTATAAAATATTACAATCAACCGCATTCATGTTTCAGACACAGAAAAACTGTTTAAAAATAATTTGGTGAAAACATGTTGGATAATCAAGCTTCACTCTCAGATGTAAACCATCGGTCTTGGGCACCTGTCAGATACTCTGCTGTGAAGTTTCTGTGTAATGCACTGGTTTGTCATATTGTACATACTTTTCAGCACGGATTTAAAAAGCCTTGCACATATTGTCAAAAAAAAAAAAACGTGCACAGAAAAGAAATAAATGCTTATTTTGTAATTTAGACACTTTAAGAGACATATTTGTGTGTGTTTTTATTTATACAGTACTGGGGTATTCCAGGAAGGAAACAGTCACCAAAGGGCTGCCAAACTCTCACGCATTCAGCATGAGACAATTGACATTTTTCTCATGCTCTCATGCCATTCTCCATTTTCTCACAGTCAAAAGCACCCTGATTAAAAACTGTAATAATAGGATACTGGCAAAACAGATTAAGTAAAGGCTCCTATGCCCAGATATATTGCAGGAAATGAGTATACGCATAATTACAACAAAACTTTTTATTTTTGCTTCACCAAGGTAAACAGTTAAAAACTACGCCAAAGCAGAAACTCTGCATGTCTCTTGAGCAAACACTGTCCTGGTGGGGGTTTTTTTCTTGAATGTGTTGAACAAGCGTTTTTTTGAGAGAATAATTCATTAACTCACTCATTAAGACTTGTCGCCAGCTACTGGTGTAACAAAGTTTAACGCTCTGCCTAATACATTTGACGACTGGAACCAATGGTTGTGTAAAGGTGCGCTTGAACCTTTTCATAGTTCCTAGAACTATTGTAAATTCTCACTTTTTTGTGTGTTTGCACCACAGGAATTAGTATGTGTTGTTGGTGAATTACAGTTAAAACTCAAGGACCAGGTATATGATAAACAAAGACCAGGAGTCAGAGATGTGATAAATTAAAGAAAAATTTACTGAAGAACATAGTATGAAAGTTTCATCAGCAGAAGTCAACTTCAACACTCACAATGGGAGTTCGTAGGCCGCTCTGCTTTACAATACAAAAATCTCCACAATTATACCCTGACAGAGGTTGCTAATTGCGTCAATGCATAAGTCATCAAAATTCTGATAGGTTCCAAAACCTAGATAAATTTAGATAATTTCCACATATGGATGCAAGCTTGAAGCATATCTTCTGATGACTATTTTGGTGACAAGTGGTGAGAGGTCAGACGCAATACGTCTCTCCAAAGACGTATATCTGATACGCTGGACATTGGCAGTTGAACGTTTGTCCTGGGACTGTCTGAGCTTCTCCCTGTACAGACAGATAATAACACACATATGCAAAGAAACACTTATCTTACTTCAGGGTTGCCTCAGCCCTAAACCTTATCGGGCATGATTACACACACAATGAGAGCAGCTTCTTAGAGAGTAAAAAGGCAGACTAAAGCCATATTCAACTTATTCTCTAACATGCATAAATGTAACTTTGATTAAAAATGATTCAAGAAATATTATAATTAATATTATTATGAAGCCCATTGTAGATCTGCGATCCACTCCTTCAGTGTTTAGTTCTAAGAACTCCGTTTGGGGGAACTAATTATCTCCTACTTCAGAGTAGGGTCTAAAACAGTTCAAGAACTACCAGTGACACAGTGTACGCTGATTGGCCAAAAGCATACTAAACACTGGCTACTCAGCGTTTTTTAAAAGTCATGTAAAAATATTCACTCCACGAACATGGAAAACAGCAATAACGGCATTCACCTATTGTCTGCAGCGCTTTGTTCTTTTCTCAGCCTCCGTGATATGTAACACTGCAAACTGTCATAGGAGATTTAGTTAGATTTTCATGTGTAAATTGTGCGTTTACATTCTGTCTCCGTTATCACGAAACCCACGACACACACAACAAAAACAGCTCTGATAACGGTGTTCTCCATTCACCAGTTGTTGACATTTGTAAATGCCACGAATAAAGATGTGCTTCAGAGTTCCTGATGCTGGAACCATTTCAAATAATTTCCAAAGGAAGTCAAAGTCTCATGTAAGACCATCTTTGGAACACAAATTAAGACGCATAACGCATGCGTGTGGTGATGCTGACGCAGAACCCAGATGCGCTGCGCCTTGTTTACAAGCAGAGGAATTCACAGGTATGCGTTGTGGTCGAGTTTTCCTTTTTGGGTGAACTATCCCTTTAAGACAGTCACCTGTTGCCACCAACTGGTCATGGCGGTGGTGTTGCAACAATATATAATGATATTCTCAATGTTCCTCAGAAAACAGGATACAGGAGGTTTAACTAATTCGAAATACTTCTGCTTAATGTTATACTGTTAGATATGCAAAAGAAATCTCTCCTGTCTCTTGCTCTGGCTACTGTGTATAGACCAGGGCCATATACAGATTTCCTAAAAGAATTTGCAGATTTCCTCTCAGATCTATTGGTTAATGTTGATAAAGTGCTAATTGTCGGAAATTTTAACATTCACGTTTATAAAACCTAATAAACTCTTTTGGAGTCAAGCAAAAGGCCACCGGGCCCACTCATCGTTTTAATCATACGCTAGATTTAATTATATCGCATGGACTTGATCTTACTGATATAGATATCGTACCTCAAAGTGATGATGTTACTGGTCATTTCCTTGTATCGTGCATGCTGCGTATTACTGATATTAGTTATATGGCTCCGCGTTATCGTCCGGGCAGAACTATTGTTCCAGCCACCAAAGACAGATTCACAAATAACCTGCCTGATTTATCTCAACTGCTCTGTGTACCCATAAATACACATGAACTAGACGAAATGACTAGCAACATGGGCACTATCTTCTCTAATACATTAGAAGCTGTTGCCCCCCTCAAATTGAAAAAGGTTAGAGAAAAACATACTGCGCCATGGTACAACAGGTATACCCATTCTCTCAAGAAAGAAACTCATAATCTTGAGCGCAAATGGAGAAAAACTTAGAAGTTTTTAGAATTGCGTGGAAAAACAGTATGTCCAGCTATAGACAGGCTCTAAAAGCTGCCAGGGCAGAGCATATCCGCAAACTCATAGATAATAACCAAAACTATCCAAGGTTCTTATTTAGCACAGTGGCTAGATTAACAAATAAACACACGCCACCCGATCTAAATATTCCCTCACAGTTTAATAGTAATAACTTTATGAATTTCTTTACTGATGAAATAGATAACATCAGAAATACAATATCAAATGTAGATTCTACTGCGTCTAGTATTTCAGCTTCATTTATCGCACCCAAAGAAAAACTGCAGTGCTTTACAACTCTAGGACAGGAAGAGCTAAATAAACTTATCAGTGCATCTAAACCAACAACATGTTTATTAGATCCAGTACCCACTAAACTACTGAAAGAGTTGTTACCTGTAGCAGATGAACCGCTTCTCAATATTATTAACTCATCGTTATCTTTAGGTCACGTCCCAAAACCATTCAAGCTGGCGGTTATTAAGCCTCTTATTAAGAAACCACAACTAGATTCTAATGACCTGGCAAATTACAGACCCATTTCAAATCTTCAGTTTATGTCTAAAATTTTAGAAAAAGTTGTGTCTGCTCAATTGTGCTCCTTCTTGCAAAAAAATTATCTCTATGAAGAATTTCAGTCAGGTTTCAGGCCTCACCATTGCACAGAAACTGCACTTGTTAAAATTACAGATGACTTGCTTCTTGCTTCAGACCAAGGCTGCATCTCATTGCTAGTATTACTTGATCTTAGTGCTGCGTTCGACACTATAGACCATGACATACTCATAGATCGATTACAAAACTATACTGGTATTCAAGGACAGGCTTTAAGATGGTTTAGATCCTACCTGTCCGATCGCTACCACTTTGTTCATTTAAATGGGGAGTCATCTCAATTATCACCAGTAAAGTATGGAGTACCACAAGGATCTGTCCTAAGTCCTCTGGTATTTTCAATATACATGTTGCCTCTTAGTAATATTATTAGAAAATACAGGATTAGTTTTCATTGTTATGCTGATGATACTCAACTATATATCTCAACAAGACCAGATGAAACTTCTCAACTATCTAAGTTAATAGATTGTGTAAAAGATTGGATGACCAATCATTTCCTCCAAATAAATTCAGATAAGACAGAGATATTACTTATTGGACCAAAAAACAATACACAGAATCTCTTGGATTACAATTTGTAACAAGACGGATGCACTGTTACGTCCTCTAAAGTAAAAAATCTGGGTGTTATATTAGACAGCAACTTCATATTTCCCATGTTACAAAAACAGCATTCTTCCATCTTTGTAACATTGCCAAGCTTCGAAACATGCTACCTGTTTCTGATGCAGAAAAGCTATTTCATGCAGTCATGACCTCTAGACTGGACTATTGTAATGCACTACTAGGTGGTTGTCCTGCATCTTCAATAAACAAGCTACAAATAGTCCAAAATGCAGCGGCTTACCAGGTCAAGAAAATATAATCATATTACCCCAATTTTACAGTCTCTGCACTGGCTACCTATTAAGTTCCATATCATTTACAAAATATTATTACTTGCCTATAAGGCCCTAAATGGTTTAGCTCCTGCGTACCTAACTGTTCTTCTACCACGCTACAATCCAACCCGCTCCCTAAGGTCACAAAACTTTGGACTTTTGGTAGTACCTAGGATAGCAAAGTCCACTAAAGGAGGTAGAGCTTTTTCACATTTGGCTCCCAAACTCTTGAATAGCCTTCCTGATAACATTTGGGGTTCAGACACACTCTATCTGTTTAAATCTAGATTAAAGACACATCTCTTTAGCCAAGCATACACATAATGCATCTTATAATCTTGTACTGCAGTTATATCTGATCAAATGTACATTATTATTAGTCTTTAGCTTGGGTTGAACAAATAATTTTTGCTTAGAAGGAACAGCAGCTACGCTAATTATGTCTCTATTTGTTTCTCTGTTTCTGTAACCAGGAATGACAGAAGCTTCAGTCTGGATCCAACCCTTAAATGCTCTGAGATGACCGAACACCTGAGAAAAGATGATGCCAACCCCTCAGACAACATACAAAATTACCAAATTTTGAATGACCAAATAAGTTAAATATATTAAGGTTCTGCAATATATAAATATATTGTGGAAACTTAATTTCCTGTAGAGCTGCTTTGCAACGATTTGTATCTTAAAAAGCGCTATACAAATAAACTTGAACTTGAACTTACTGGCCCAACAATCAAATTTGAGGCGGCAACCAATTGCTATATAATTCCAGCAAAAGTTTATTACTGGTAAGTGTTTCTTGACTACATCAGTGCAGTGAATGACCATGCTTATAACCCATCTTATTTTGCAATGCTACAGTTAAGCTATTTTATTTAAATGTGAAGATTTAGCCACTATAAAAAACAAATAAATAAATAAATAAATAACAAAGTAAACAGTAAGACGATTTGCGCTACAAAATAGTGTCTTCATGGAGATGATAATAAAATAAAAAAATAAAACAGTTTGGAATATAAATTAAGCAGGATTACGGACTGTTCTGGGACAGAAGCAAACGACACCGGAAGCCTCGCACATGACCGTTCTTAAAAATAAGGTGGATAGATGAATGAATTGATGTCGATAACAGGCAAAATAAATAAATAATATTTCTAAATAACATCTGAAACACCATGTTTTAAAATCATGTTTCATTGGCCAGATGTTGTGGCTTAGCCTACATAAGTCCTGACGAGTAAATTTAGTAGAATTCAGCAGAAATTGAGCAAGTTGTCTGGGTTATATTGCTTAAACATTTCCTGTTTCCTTTGAAACTATGTCAGTAAGGTAAACTCCTCAATTACATCCCAGTCTGAGAGATAAAATTCCTTTAGGAGTCTTGGGTTAATCATTGTGCGTGTGTGTGTGTGTGTGTCATGGTCTGCTGGGGACACACTCATGATGAGTATGACTTACACAGCAGCGCTTCCTCAGATCTTTGACTCCGCCCCTTCGCCCATCTGTCTTCGCCCAGTCTAGAACGCAGGAAAATAACAGCGCGTACTATTTCACAACATGCTGTAAATCTTGACTCGGTTTTCGAATATGATTGGACATATCTAAATTGTGTCCTATATAGCTTCTCCATAGTTTATAATATTATAGTTTATCTTTCCTGTCTTTCCTTTTCCATTTGGATTCTTACGAAGTGTCAAATAAAAAGTGTGACGCCTGTTACAGTCAAATGAACGACCACTCAAAAGCTTCAAGTTTCCTTATTTGGTCATTGGTCAATTGTTTGTGGTCGGCGTGTTGCATAATGTCAGCATGAAAGGATAATATACAAATCTTACCAGGGCGCTGCTATGACATAATATCCTCTGAGCTACGGGGAATAGTTTAGTTTGTTTCATTAGAACAGTTACAGTAGGACTGGAGACATCACTGTCTGCTCTTTCTTCTTAACAATTTCTCCAGCAATGGACAAAGTGGAAAAAGTTGCGATACTACTGATATTATTGCAGAGTAAGTACTTGTTTTGCTTACCAAATGATTTTTACAAGTTATCAATCTTCATAGTTTTCATGACTTTTTTTACATTTGGGTGGAAAGACGTGTTAATATTTTCAAGCTGCAACAAATGAAGATTTCGTGGTCTGTAATGAAAATGTTTTATACACTTACTGTCAGTACAAATATCTTTAACCTCCTTAAACAAGATGTAGGCTACAATTTATATTATATTGTATGAATTGTACAATTGTATGTTCAGACAATATTATGTTAATATTATAATATAATATAATAGTATGTAAAAAAAAATTCCTTTAAGCACAAATCTAGTCTAACTAAACTGGAAATACCTATTTGCCATTTGAAAAAGAAAAATTAAGATTGGAACAATTTATTAATTTAACCAATTTTGCTTCTCAGGTAAGTATATCTATTTATGTATTTTTCTGTATAAAACAAAAAAGCGATTTTATGTATTTATTTATTCATTCATTCATTCATTTTCTCACTCAGTCTTCCATAATATTAAAAAAGTAGTATACTTTTGTCCATGAGAAACCTGTGCTGATGCTGGTAAATCTGTGTATAAGTCGTCCCATAGTTTGTTGTGAAGGTGTGTTTGGTGTAAAGTCTAAAAGGGTTGGGTTCTCACTTCGACTTATCAGTATTGTTTGAAATATGCTGACATACTGCTGTTCAAAGAGAAGGCTTACCAGTCAGATGTCTCATGGCAAAAGTAGAACTAGAACCATATTAAATATTCTGTATGTGAATATATATTGCCACACAAAATAGGGTCTAAAGTCATAGCTGAGAATGTCAAACTTTTCCCCGTAGGTTTCTGTATTCCTTACACTCAGGGTTTCAATGTGGGAACTGCAGATGCTAAAATCTTCTCAGGTCCTGTGGTAGAAGAGTTTGGCTACACTGTTCAACAGATAAGCAATGATCAAGGAAAATGGTAAGATATGTCACACACCAGACATTTTTTCTGAAACGTTCAAAATGTGTAAAAATACATTGTGGATCCAAAGTCTATCTGGAAAGCATTAGACTGATGCTTTGATTCACAGTTCACTCACAGATTACAGTGGGGAATTTGAGACGGATTTGTTAATGACTAATTCCTGTCTGGAAAAGCGTCATCTATTGTCATCTTTTATTCTAAAGGAAAATTATTTGGCACTCTGCCAGTCTTAAAGGAATAATACACCCAAAAATAAAAATTTGCCAACAAAGTACTCACGTTCAGGCCACCCAAGATGTAGATGAGTTTGTTTCTTCATGGGAACAGATTTGGAGAAATTCATCATTACATCACTTGCTCACCAATGGGTCCTCTGCAGTGAATGGGTGCCGTCAGAATGAGAGTCCAAACTGCTGATTAAAAACATCACAATAATACACTAGTAATCCACACCACTCCAGTCCATCAGTTAACATCTTGTGAAGTGAAAAGATGTTTGTGATAAAAAAATTCTTCAGATGTTTTTATGTTTGGACTTTCATTCTGACGGCACCCATTCACTGCAGAGGATCCATTGGTGAGCAAGTGATGTAATGCTAGATTTCTCCAAACTCATATACATCTTGAATTGCCTGAATATTTCATTTTTGGTTGAAATATACCCTAATTATAGGGAAATTCATCATAAGCATGGGCAAAAATAATTTGCATGCATAATTAGTTTGATTGCATAGAGAAATGGTTATTTTTGCTCAGGCTGCTGGTGGGTTCTCCCTGGAGTGGATACCCTCAGAACAGAAAAGGAGATCTCTATAAGTGTGACATTAGTGCTTCCAGAAGAGCCACCTGCCAGAAACTAAACCTTGCAGGTAAATTTCTCTTTATTTTAAATAATAATGCACTTACAAAAAATATTGTGGTATGACCATGGGCTTTTAGACATGATACAGCACCATTGTTTAAACGATCTGACACCACAATACTTTTTAAGTCCTTTAAAGTCCATTAAAATATAATTAACAGAATTTACATTTTTCCCACTTGTCATGAAAATGTATCTGTGTCTTCACAGACTCTATCAGCATAGATGGTGTGCAGAGCATCAATGTCAACATGAGTCTGGGCCTGACTCTCACTCCAGTAGCTAAACCTAACATATTGATGGTATGTTGTAGTAGCATTGTGTCACCATCAGAAGGCGGGATCTTACTCCTTTTTGAAAATATTCATTCAGTCCTTGTCATACTCAAGAGACTCTGTTATGGACTGAACTGTAGAAAGCTGATGGTATGTTTGTGTTTCAGACGTGTGGTCCTCTGTGGGCTCAGCACTGTGGCAGTCAGTATTTTTACCCAGGAGTCTGTGCTGAAGTGAGCCCACAGTTTACGCTCCAGTCATCCTTCTCTCCTGCCATTCAAAGTACCTTTTATTTTGTATTGTCAGAAATTTACAAAATACTTGATAGGGTAAATTAGTGATTCTTAATCTGAGTTTCTCATTCAGCTTGTGGTGGGCCAATGGATGTTGCCATTGTTTTGGATGGATCAAACAGTATATTTCCATGGCCTGATGTTAGAAACTTTCTCATAAAGCTTTTGGAAAATCTTGATATCGGACCAGATATAACTCGAGTAAGTACTATTATTTACCTTATTCTGATCCAATTTTTTTCTTTGATTTATATGATATGACTTAATTGGGATTTTGTTTATTTTTTAGGTCAGCATAATGCAGTATTCAGAGGATTTGTCCTTTCTTTATCCTTTTAGTTCTGACCAAAATAAACACAAAGTTCTTTCAGCGGCTTCTGATATTGAGCAAAAAACTGGAGTAGAAACCAACACTTTTGAAGCACTTGACAATGTCAGGTATCCTATCCCCTACATTCAAATTCAAATTCAAATTCAAATTAAATTAAATTAAATTAAATTAAATTAAATTAAATTAAATTAAATTAAATTAAATTAAATTAAATTAAATTAAATTAAATTAAATTAAATTAAATTAAATTAAATTAAATTAAATTAAATTAAATTAAATTAAATTAAATTAAATTAAATTAAATTCTGTGGGATCTTAGTTTTTTCTTTGGGAAAAAACCCCCTCAAAAAAACCCACATTGTTTGTGTTTCAGACAAACAGCTTTCCTACCAGAAAATGGTGGTCGTCCCGGGGCCACTAAGGTGTTGGTGGTGGTAACAGATGGAGAATCTGCTGATGGTCATAAAGCTCAAGAGGTCATTGAGAGATGCAACAGCGATGGCATCATTCGCTTTGGCATTGCTGTGAGTGAAAGATCAGTATGAAAATAAGCATTACATGAACAAGATATAATACAAAATTTTTCATCTGTAGTATTATACAAGTTCAAATGAGAGGTGAAATACAATAAGAAATGAGATTCATTACAGAAAATAAACAATTTCAATGATTTAAGGTTGATATTTTTACTGGACAAAAAGACATGCATCATTATTTTTTTTAATTTGACGTATTACTGTCATCTATGAATTTATACAGATTCTCAAGCAAGGTGCCAATATTCAAAAATTCATAGAAGAGATTGAATTAATCGCTAGCACTCCAACAGAGAACTACATGTTCAATGTGTCATCAGAGCAAGCGCTAATCAATATTGCAGGAACTCTGGGAGACAGGATCTTTAACATTGAAGGTAAATGATTCATGTATGCCAAATGAATGATACATTTGTTCATCCACCTTTTTAACTTAAAAAAAACTGCTTTAAATTAGGATAAGCATTTGAATATTTTGTCTTGTTTGATTTGAGGCACCAGTCAAGGTCAGGAATTTCAGCTGGAGATGTCCCAAGTTGGATTCAGCGCACATCAGACTAATAAGAAGGTGCCAATTATCTTTCAAAATTTCTGATTGAGTAGTCAATGTAATTTCTAATGTGCCACACTGATTCAGAAGAAATGAAGGCATGACGGGGTGGCATTTTATCCCACAGGATTTGATTCTTGGTGCTGTCGGAGCGTATGGATGGAGCGGGACCGTCGTCCATCGAACAGCTGGGAAATCACACATTTTCCTCAAAAATGCTTTCGAGAAAATCCTGGATGACAGAAACCACAGCTCATTACTGGGTGAGATAGCCAAAAATGAACTGTAAAGTATTTTTAATGATCAAAAGCAAATGTAGAGGTCATTTAACTTTATGTTCATATCCATGGTACTGTTCAAAATTTGGCATCAGTAAGATTTTATTTTTAAGTAAATTAAAAATATTATTTAATCGTTTCAAATAAATGTTGTTCTTTTGAACTGTTTTATTCATCAAAGAATCTTAAAAAAAATGGAAATCACAGTTTCCACAAAAATATTAAGCATCAAATGATTCTTGAGCAGCAAATCGTCATATTATGATTTCTGAAGGATCATGTGACACTGAGGACTGCAATGTAAAAACAATTCTGTAAAATTTACGGTAAAAACAGGTAGCTGTGGTTGCCGGAATTCTACCGTAAAAAAAATACGGTAACAACATTTGAGGTTTTACGGTATTAACTTAAATTTACAGTTAAATACCGTAATTTCATTAACTGATATAATGTTAATATACCTACCTATTAAAGTACAGAAATCTGTTTTGTACCTTTGAAACAAACTGATAACCACCAAATGCAAGTGGTGATGAGAAAGTCACATGATGAACCAAAGCCCATCACAAGCTGCTTTTAAATAATAACATATATAGAAGGTGCATAATGTCATTCACACAAGGACTAAACACCCTCATGGTGAGACTCATTAAACTGAAATATGCAATAAACATTCATTTAACAACATTAGATGTAACATACAACCCTAATAAACATAACTGATAAGAAAAAAACTAAGAAGAAACATAGTTATTTCAAAGAAAAAACATCAAATTGGAAATGCAATGCAGGGAATTCTGGGAACGTCAGTTCATGGGTTTTCCCTGTAAATTTTACAGCAATTTACCGTTAACCATTTAACAGGTTTTTTTCATATTTTTTTACCATTAAAATCCCGGTCAATTTTTACAGTGTGGAGTAATGATACTGAAAATTCAGCTTTATAATCACAGAAATAAATTACATTTTACAATATATTCAAATAGAAAACATTTATTTTAAATTATAATAATATTTCCCAATATTACTGTTTTTACTGTATTTTTTATCAAATATATGCAGCCTTGCTGAGCATAAGAGATTTCTTTCAAAAACATTTTAAAAATCATATTGACCCCAAAATTTTGAAAAAAAATTCATGTTACACTATCACTATTAAATAGTTTAACATGCTGTTTTTACTGTATTTGTCATTAAACAAATGCATTTTCCCCTGTCATGTGTTCAGGATACTCTGTGACGTCTGTGACCGACGGCTCGTCTGAGTTTTATGTGGCTGGTGCTCCTCGTGCCGTTCACAGAGGACAGGTTATAGTTTACAGTCTGAACAGTCAGAATCAGCCGGTCATCATAGATTCACAGAGAGGAGATCAGGTACTCGTCTGTCTGTGATCTTTAATGAGCTTTAGATTCGTTACACACTGAAGTCCTGTCTTAGATCAGTGTGGTGTGTGGTTTGCAGATCGGCTCTTATTTTGGCAGCGTTCTCTGTCCTGTTGATGTGGACGCTGACGGTGTGACGGATCTGCTGCTGGTCGGAGCGCCGATGTACATGAGCGAGGAGAAATCTGAAACAGGAAGAGTCTACCTCTTCACCATTACCAAGGTGAAATAGATTCACTGCCCATAAAACAAATCTTCACTCCAAGCAGGAAATATTGACCATCTTGCCTCATGTTGTTCTCAGGGCATCTTAAGCAACCAGGGCAGGTTAGAGGGACCCTCCGCACTGGAGAATGCTCGGTTTGGGACGGCCATCACTGCCGTCCCTGATCTAAACCTCGATGGCTTCAGCGATGTTGTGGTTGGTGCTCCGCTGGAAGGCAATGGCCAAGGTGCCATTTACATCTACTATGGAGACAGAAAAACCATCAGAAAGCAGAGCTCACAGGTAGAACACACTAATAATATTACTATATATATAAGTGAAAGTGACATGACATGTGGCCAAGTATGGTTACCCATACTCAAAATTTGTGCTCTGCAATTAACCCATTCAAAGTGCACACACACAGCAGTGAACACACACCGTGAACACACACACGAACCAGTGGTATATATACTGTATATGTATATATACACGGTATATATATAAAATTAGTTTATGTATACAAAACAATAAAAACTGTAAAATTAGGTACTTAGGTACTATTTATACAATTATTTTATGTTTTATTTTATTGTAATTTAAGTTAAGATTTAAAGTTTAATTTTTATTTGCAGCTATAGTTATTTTAGTACATCAGGTTAAATGAAGAGGAAATTGGAAATAGCTGAAATAAAATATATAATATTTTGCTTATTAATATTTGAAAAACCATTTGTCCACTAAATGAAAAACGGTGCAACTACATGCAAAAAAGAGAGATTTGATCTTTTATGACCAGGCAAGGTTATCTCAGATTGTAAAATGTCATGTGGTGCGACTACCCAAAAATATGAAATAATTAATAAATAATTTATTAACTATTTGAAAAAAAATGGTGTTAAATCATTAAATTATATTAAATAATTAAATTATAGCTTTTCTTAAAAATGGTGTAAACATTTTTTAAAACCATATGAAACCAATATTAATACATTTCTAAGAACTAAGATACATTAAAATGTTTTTAAAGCACTTTTTTTCCAATTGTAGAATTTTATTTGTCATTCCCTTCATGCTAAACAAGTCTTCTTATTTTATTGTCTGTCTTGTTATTTTCTGCAGAAAATACTTGGATCCAAACTGGTCCCAGCGCTTCGTTTCTTTGGACGCTCTTTAGATAGTCGTGGTGATATGAATGGTGACTCAATCCCTGATATTT
Source organism: Barbus barbus (assembly GCF_936440315.1). Classification (NCBI taxonomy): domain Eukaryota; kingdom Metazoa; phylum Chordata; class Actinopteri; order Cypriniformes; family Cyprinidae; genus Barbus; species Barbus barbus. The sequence continues at coordinate 6,506,191 of NC_136725.1, read as the reverse complement.
CAGTCGGAGGGGCTGGGAAGGCAGTGCAGCTCTGGTGAGGTCTAGTTGTTTAGGATCTATAAAATTATAATGAAACCGTGATGCTCATACCGTATTTGTGATCTCAGGTCAAGGAGAATTGCAGCTGTCACAACAACGGTCTCCTTCAACCCTGAGAAGATCAGCATTCTGAGTAAACCTTGCATGTTTGGAGGAAGGATGGTGTCATGTGTTAGTGCCAAAGTCTGTTTCAGATCAAAATTCAGACCCACAGAATCAGCGGGTAAAGTAGGTAAGGTTGTCTCTCGTGTATCTCATAAATATTAATTTCTCCAAAAATCTCCATGAAAGTGAATGGAAATACACTTTTCTTTAGATATCAAGTACAACCTGACTCTTGACGCTGACCTACAGTCATCTAGAGCCACTGCAAGAGCCCAGTTTGACAACTCAGAGCGTCTTATCCAGAAATCTGTCAGTGTCTCTGACAAAGAAAGCTGTGTTGATCATAAAGTCTACGTGCAGGTGAGCTTTTGCCACTTTCCACAAGCCTCATGTTGTTCAGAATAACAATACTCACTGTACTCTAGCTTCATTTCATTTAAAAGTGCTTGAATGATCATTCTACATTGTTGCTTTTATTGTTTAACAGGAGACTCCTGATTTTGTTAGTCCAGTTGCTTTGCGAGTTGACATCAGTCCACAGAATCCAGACACGGGCCCTGCCCTGGATGCATTTCAGCCCAAAGCATGGGAATTTTTTGTAAGATTCCCTCTTAATTTAATTAAGGGCTTCAGTTTCAATTATTTCAATGTGTTTAAACTGTCACAAATGTATTCCTGTTTGCTCAGATCCCTTTTGTAAAGGACTGTGGCTCTGATGACAAATGCTCTTGTGACCTGAAGCTGACTGTGAAAGCTGTTAATGTATCTAGGTAACCTCACACACACACACACACACACACACACACACACACACACACACACAAACACAATGAAATGTAAAATGGTAAAACTACTAAGAATGTAAATATAAGATGAACAAAATGTGAAATGTTGCCTTGCCAACTAACTGAAATAAGTTAAAGTTGAAGTACAAAAATTACTGAAACAAAAATGTAAATAGAAATAGATTAAACCTAATATATATATTAGTGCTGTCAAGCGATTAATCGCGATTAATCGCATCCAAAATAAACGTTTTTGTTTACATAATATATGTATGTGTACTGTGTTTATTTATTATGTATATATAAATACACACACATACAGTGTATATATTGAAAATATTTACATGTATATACATTTATATATTTATATTATTATATTTTCTATTATATATATATATATATATATATATATTTAATATATAAACATTACATATTTTTCTTAAATATATACATGCATGTGTTTGTATTTATACACACGACAAACTCATATATTATGTAAACAAAAACTTTTATTTTGGATGCAATTAATCGCTATTAATCGTTTGACAGCAGTAATATATATATATTCATTTTAATCTATTTATCTATTATAGTTTCAACACAGCTTATTAATCATCAGCGTAGTTTTGGAATTGTGCTCTCGCGCTAATTTGCCCTGTTTAGTAAATCTGGCCCAAAATCTAAATAAAACATGTACTAAAAAAGATATTTGAAGCATATCACATTATTTGTTCATATGCATGTCAAGTTAGATTAACTGACAGAGAACCATGAACATGTAAATGTGATGTTAAATGATTGAAATTAATTTCAAATATCAGGGAGTGCTTCAAGTAAAAAGTCAAATAGGTTCAGCTGAAAAAGACGTTTGGGTTAGTGTTAGTGTGAACTGTCCCTTTAAGAGTCAATTAAAAATAATCCATTACTACCAGCAGGGCTAGGACTATTATGTTCTAAAAGAACCAGAATCCTGAAATGTAAAAAGACTTTGTTTTGTTTTGCAGCTCATCTTCACTTCTAGTCAGTCCTGAAAGAAGAAGACTGTTCTTTGTCGTGACAGTAACGAACATGAAGGAAAATGCGTACAACACAAGAGTGTCTGCTAACTTCTCCAGCAACCTGTTCTACGCCTCTTTTACACCACCTGTAAGGCCACCATATTGTGTTCTGGCATAAATCTGTGCTGGTTTGTGTATGAGAAATTATATCTGTGAATCTTCTTGCTTGTGTGTGCAGGGAGACAACACAGAGGTGAAATGCAGTTCAAAAACAGGCTCACTTGACTGCAGAGTTGGATATCCAGTCCTGATGCCTGGCCAGACAGTAAGAGAAAAGCATGTGTGTGTGTGTGTGACCATACACACTTTTCATTTTCTTTAATAATTCCTTTTTGTCTCATCAGGTAACATTTGAGATCAACTTTGACTTCAACTTGAATCAACTAGAGAAACAGGCTGTTGTGAACTTCGAAGTGCAAAGGTAAAAATACTATTTTTAACACAGATCTGTTCTACCTTTTGTGTAACTGTTTGGTTTAACTGTAAATAACCCTACATAACTGTTTCCAGTGACAGTGAGGAGGAAGTGACATCTGATAACAAGGTCTCTCTCTCCATCCCAGTCCAGTACGACGCCGAAATCATCCTCACCAGGTCAGAGGTCAAAGTAATGCTCTGATAACCTTTATCTGCTCGTAAAGTGGTCAAACATTTGAAATAATTAAGTTTGTATGTTTTTGAAAGAACTCTCTTCTGCTTACCGAGACTGCATTTATTTGATTAAAAATACAATACAGTAAAAACAGTAATATTGTGAATTATTATTACGATTTAAAATAGCAGTTTTCTATTGCAATACATTTTAAAATGTAATGTATTCCTGTGATTCAAAGCTGAATTTTCAGTATCATTACTCCAGTCTTCAGAGTCACATGAAATCATTCTAATATGCTGATTTGCTACTTAGTTATTATAATGTATTATTGATGCTCAATTATTAATAATGGTTCCTATTATTATCAATGTTGAAAACGGTGTTTGCTGCTTAATACTTTTGTGGAAACTTTGATACTTTTTCAGGATTCTTTCATGAATAGAGCATGAACAGCATTCATTTTTTGGTAACATTATTAATGTCTTTACTGTTACTTTTGATCAATTTAATGAATTCTTGTAAAATGAAAGTATTAATTGCTATTATTTTTTTTTAATCTTACTTACCCAAAAACTTTTCAATTGTAGTGTCATGGTTTCCTCAAAAATGTTAAGCAGCACAACTGTTTTCATCATCGATAATAAGAAATTCACGATAATGCATAAGAGCCTTAAAAACAATATAAATTATTCCAAACTTTAGACCATTGTATGTATTTTGACCGCTATTTACTGTATATTACCCTTGACCTCTATCACAGAAAAAAAAGGCTCATATGTTTTTGTAATGTAAAAACTATAGTTCCATTTATTCTTTTCAATTATTTTTCTAGAGACTTAAACTTGGATTTTTGCGGTATTGGTCCTGAGGATCAAATCAAACATACCGTCTCAGGTTTCGATGACATCGGCCCAGAATTCGACATAACTTTACGAGTGAGTAAATGAAAAATGTATATTTAACTATATATTCTAAACTAAATACATTTAAACTAATATGTCTTGAGTTCCCTCTAGCAATGTGAACTATGCGAGAGTTATTTGAAGCATGTCTTTCTACAGGTTTCAACAGGAACCTTCCCAATCAATCAGGCTCATCTGACCGTCTCGCTGCCCACCAGCACCAAAGCTGGAAATCCTTTATTATATGTGACTTCAGTCCAAACGGCACCTGTAAGTATAATGCTCTATTAAAATATATTAGGAAACGTTAATTATTTTCTTTACAAATAAAGTATTTCACTGCACAAGTATTTATACTGTAATTACCAGACTGGGATGAAAAACCAGGACATTTAATCTCTGTTTCTGCTGAGTAGGTTGTAAATGTGAGGTGTGACAGCGGCCATCTGATTGACCCTTTGAAGATCAGAGAGAAAACACACACTGCCAGCTTCACTAAAGAGAGCTTCAGAGGGACAGCAGAACTGGTCAGTATGTGTGTGTGTTTATATTAAATTATACATGCTGTAATATGGGTGTACTGGGTTTTCAACATAATAATAATAATAATAATAAATATTTCTTGATCAGTAAATCATCATATTAGAATGATTTCTGAAGGATCATGTGACACTCAAGACTGGAGTAATGATGCTGAAAATACAGCTTTGATCACAGGAATAAATTACATTTTAAAATATAATCACATAGATAGATAATAGATAATAATATTTCACAATATTACAGTCTTTACTGTATTTTGTATCAAATAAATGCATCCTTGGTGAGCAGGAGAGACATTTCTTTAATAAACATTTTAAAAAATCGCACCAACACCATGCACTATTTTGAATGGTAGTGTATAATACAGTACATTTTTTTTCATTTCCAGGATTGTAAGGCAGCAAAATGTGAAACCATGACTTGTGTCCTCAAAGATCTGGAGAAGAAGACCAACTACTTTGTAAACATCACCACTAGGATCTGGAATGGCACATTTGCCTTTGTATGTGTCTCTTGAACTGCTTGATCTCTATCTACCATTTCTGTTATCTGTCCTGAGCAGATGCTTTATTTCACGCTCCGTGTTTATTTCCTTCCAGGCTGATTTTCAGTCCGTTTTAGTGGCTGGAAGCTCTGAGATAGAAACATCTCAGCCTGATCTCATAGTCGTCACACACAAACAACAACAGGTCAGTTCACCCCCCCTGTCTTTCAGTTGTGTTTAAGATATGATAAACCAAAAAAAAACTGTGATTTCCTGTGCTTGGCTGGTTTATTCTGGTGTGCATCTTGTTGGTTTACCAACATATCCGTTCTGTTCATCAGCAGAACTAATAGGGAAGTTGTTTTTTGACCAGTATGCTTGTTTAAGCCGTTTTGTTATGTTTTCCCATAAAAAGCCTAAAACATTCTTAAAATGACATACCTGAGAAGCGGGAGTTTGGAGTTAAGTAGTTCAATGTCGTTAATTATGTTTACTTATATAACAGACCACACTGTCAAATAGGTTTCCTTTTAAAAAAAAATACAAATATATATATATATATATATATATATATATATATATATATATATATATATATATATATTAGTAAGAACATCGGTAAAATAATCCATGTGGCATCAGGGGTTCAACCGTAATTTTACAAAGCTACAAGAATACTTTTTGTACGCAAAGAAAACAAACATAACGACATTATTAAAAAATGTTCTCCCTAGCGGCATTTTGGAATGGCGTAAAAACAGAGTATGCTGTTCTGTGTCAGCTTCATCACGCGGATACGCTGTTTACATAGTTTACGCTTTGATCTGAACGAAAACAACTTATCCGCAGCTGACACAGAACAGCATACGCAGTTTACGTTCAATGGATACTCTCCAAAATGGCGCTAGGTTGACGCGGAGGAGACGAATTGTTTAATAAAATCGTTATTTTTGTTTTCTTTGCATACAAAAATTAGCTTTGTAAAATTATGGTTGAACCACTGACATCACATGGATTATTTTACCGATCTCCTTGCTACGTTTCTGGACGTTGATCGTGTTTATTACATTGCTGTCTATGTAGGGTCAGAGAGCTCTCAGAATTCATCCAAAATATCTTAATTTCTACTCCAAAGATGAAAGAATTTTCATTTTTGGGTGAACTATCGCTTTAAGTCATATTGGAACAACCCTACTGTGTGTGTGTGTGTGTGTGTATATATACAGTGGTGTGAAAAAGTGTTGGCCCCCTTCGTGATTTTCTTTTTCCTGATGTTTGTCACACTTTAATGTTTCAGATCATCAAACTAATTGAAATATTAATCAAAGATAACACAAGTAAACACAACATGCAGTTTTTGAATTAAGTTTTTTATTATGAAGGGAAAACAAAATCCAAACCCACATGGCCCTGTGTGAAAAAGTGCTTGCCCCCTAAACCTAATAACTGGTTGGGCCACCCTTAGCAGCAACAACTGCAATCAAGCGTTTGCGATAACTTGCAATGAGTCGGTTACAGCGCTGTGGAGGAAGTTTGGCCCACTCATCTTGGCAGAATTGTTGTAATTCAGCCACATTGGAGGGTTTTTGAGCATGAACCACCTTTTTAAGGTCATGCCACAGCATCTCAATCGGATTCGGGTCAGGACTTTGACTAGGCCACTCCAAAGTCTTCATTTTGTTTTTCTTCAGCCATTCAGAGGTGGATTTGTTGGTGTGTGTTGGATCATTGTCCTGCTGCAGAACCCAAGTTCGCTTCAGCTTGAGGTCACGAACAGATGGCCGGACATTGTCCTTCAGGATTTTTTGGTAGACGGCTGAATTCATGGTTCCATTTATCACAGCAAGTCTTCCAGGTCCTGAAGCAGCAAAACAGCCCCAGACCATCACACTACCACCACCATATTTTACTGTTGGTATGATGTTCTTTTTCTGAAATGCTGTGTTACTTTTATGCCAGATGTAATGGGACACACACCTTCCAAAAAGTTAAACTTTTGTCTCGTCAGTCCACAGAGTATTTTCCCAAAAGTCTTGGGGATCATCAAGATGTTTTCTGGCAAAACTGAGACAAGCCTTTATGTTCTTTTTGCTCAGCAGCGGTTTTCGTCTTGGAGCTCTGCCATGCAGGCCATTTTTGCCCAGTCTCTTTCTTATGGTGGAGTCATGAACACTGACCTTAACTGAGGCAAGTAAGGCCTGCAGTTCTTTAGATGTTGTTGTGGGGTCTTTTGTGACCTCTTGGATGAGTCGTCGCTGCGCTCTTGGGGTAATTTTGGTTGGCCAGCCACTCCTGGGAAGGTTCATCACTGTTCCATGTTTTCGTCATTTGTGGATAATGGCTCTCACTGTGGTTCGCCGGAGTCCCAAAGCTTTAGAAATGGCTTTATACCCTTTTTCAGACTGATAGATCTCGATTACTTTCTTTCTCATTTGTTCCTGAATTTCTTTGGATCGCAACATGATGTGTAGCTTTCGATGATCTTTTGGTCTACTTCAATTTGTCAGGCAGGTCCTATTTAAGTGATTTCTTGATTGCGAACAGGTGTGGCAGTAATCAGGCCTGGGTGTGGCTAGAGAAACTGAACTCAGGTGTGATAAACCACAGTTATGTTTCAACGGTGGGTGTACACTTTCTCACACAGGGCCATGTGGGTTTGGATTTTGTTTTCCCTTCATACCCCCCCCCCCCCCCCCCCCCCCCCCTTCATTTAAAAACTGCATGTTGTGTTTACTTGTGTTATCTTTGATTAATATTTTAATTGGTTTGATGATCTGAAACATTAAAGTGTGATAAGCATGCAATAAAATAAAAAAAATATATATATACACATACAGTATATATATGCTGTATATGGGTGTGGTGATATGTTTTATCTAATCTTTCCTGACTCTTCTGCAGATAAAAATTACAGTGAGTAAAGAAGCAGCGATTGGAGATATTCCTATTGGTATAATCATAGGAAGTGTCATCGGCGGCCTTCTCCTTTGGGCTCTAGCTACGGTGATCCTGTGGAAGGTATGGGCTCTTTGTTTTAGCATGAATTGCAACTACTGTACTAATAAACAGTAATTTTGACAAAGGAAAATGCTTTATTGTAATAATATACAATACTGATGTCCCACCAGGTTGGTTTCTTCAAGAGGAAGCAGTTTCCACAGGGAAATGAACCGGATCCGGCAGAACAAGAGGGTCTGTGTGAGAATCCAGCATGAACGGGACATACACGCTCCCCTCTGTGACTACATAAAAATAATGATACCTCGAAATGTACAGATTAATAACTGATATTCAGTTTACTGCCATTCGGGTCCTGCCAGGAGGTCTGGCTTGTGATAATATTACTGTACTTTAAAGCATCTCACAACTGTTGACTCTCATGCACTTGCTCATTCAGTGCTCACTTGTACTTAGGCCTCAAAAAAATGAACGAATGAGTTGGTACACGCATGAGAGCTGGGATGTGTCTCCTTAAAGACAGAGGGGGTGGGGTGAATGTCTGAAGTTTATGCCTCTGTCAGTTCCTGCTTCCTTCTCGTTCTGACTTGCTTCAGTTTGTACTTGGTTCTCAGTTAAATCATGACAAATAATTCTGTAAATACATAAACTGAAGTTTGTCTGTTTTCTGTTGTTGAGTGTTTCCGAGACGTTTACCTCGCTCATGCACAAACCCCCAGTACGATGACACTGTGGTTATAGCTCCTCGATGTGAAATAATTATTATGAATGACTCTTACTGTTGTGATTGTTCAAGCCCTGGGGGAAGATTAAATTATGTTCTTTAAACTTTGTTTTTGTTGGCCTGGTTTCTTATTTTTCCTCTTCTTTGTGGTTGTTCTGGAATAAGCATATCTTAAAGAGATGAATGATTATTAGGTTTGTGTTTACCAAAGCACTTATTGTTCAGTATACAAGTCACACTTAAAATGTCAGAATGTCATTACTTTTAAACCTCTTAAAACAACTTTTGTTTTCCCCTTTTCCAAAGTTCTCAGAATCAAAAGTTTTCATAGTTGGTATTATTATTACTTACTATTTTATAATTTACTACTTCTTATCATTATTACTATTATTATTTTGAGATTTTCAACATTAAATAATTATGCAAACAAAAATAGATATTATTAAATAGATCAATGTAATTTTAATCTCCATAAGATAATAGCACAATTTTTCCAATGCAGCCGTTGTCGATCTGTAGCAATTTTATTTAAAAATAGTCATACCTAAGTATTGCTGTGCGCCGATAAATTTGGCAAAAGCTTTTGATTTTCATCATATTCTGTTGCTTCGCAATGGATAGGCTGACTTTTCACCTGTTCGACGTACTTTCACCATACATGGTTGCGTTTACTTTGAAGGTGTGAGCTTGGGTTTAGTTTGTGGTAGCTGAGCTGAGGTGTTCCAGCAATCCGCCCTCTTCCTCCTCCTCCTCCTCCCGGCTCCAGCGTTCACTCACACTGGACTGGATGAGCTCGATGGTGGATGGCACTGTGGACTTAAAATGAATATTCTGCAGGTACTTCTCGCTGTTCTGTGTAAGTACTTATGCAAACATGCAGGTTTATTTGTATTATAATATCGTCATGCTGTAAAACTGAATGACAACAACGCTGAAGTGCTGTAGGCGATGTAAATATGTCAAGCTCAGTGCATTTGAGAAAATATTTTGTATAGGAGATGAATGATTTTTGTGTGTATGTGAGAAGTTTATTACTAGTTTTAGTCTTTTCGTTTCCTTTAAATGGGTCTGCGAGGAACATTTTTGTGGTTCACTGTATAAACTGATGTGCATGTAAACTATGCACTTTCACACAATTTGGTATTTTATCACATGTAGTAGTTTGGTTTTAGCATGTTTTGCACTTTGACAAACAAAAGGGTTATAAGTTGATGGGTTTATTTAAAAAATAATAATTTTCGGTCTACATATTTAATGTAACTTGGGACATAGCCAAGTTTGACAGTTTCACTTAATTTAGCCATTAATAAACTCAATAAATGTTTATTAGAAAGAACATTTCATGTATTATTGAGTTTTTTACTGTACAAAATCAAGGCGACAGATTTGCATATTTTAGACCGTACTTTACATTAGCAATGCAATTCTTGAAAATTTAATTTGATTGTCATTTGCATACAATTTCAAATTTGTAAAAGGGAAGTCCATGAATCAGTTTGGTTGGTAAACTGAAACTGTGCTGTTGATTTTTAGTTCCCATCATGCTTTGCAGGTGACTGAATCTAGAGTTTGAATATTGAGATTAGGTGTTATTTATGTATTTTGAGTAGTGCCGTCAATCGATTCAAACATTTAATCGCGTTAATCACAGTCTTGCACTGTGATTAATCACGATTAATCGCAAATTTTAAATACTTGAATTTACCTGTAAATGTGTTGAAATAAAGGAATGCATGACAAACTAGTTTAAGGAAACATAACCTTTCACATCTCCGCTAGACTTATTATTCTTTTGTTTTAAATCAGCCATTATCAGCCTTTATACTGGCAATAAAACGTTTACCAAGCCACATCGCTTCAATCCCAGGACACATTTACCCAACTATTATCAAAAGTATTTCTAAATAAATACAACAAAACATTTTCTTGCGACCTTACATGAAGTATTATGATAAAATGCATTATGAAGAAGAATTGGACCTGTTCTGCAGGTGCATTAAAGCTAATATTAGCATCATGCTACATAAGACAGTTTATGAGATTAATAGTACACTTTTACTCAGAACTCACTTTAAACCACCATCGAGTGTTTGTAATAAATTCCTTTTGCGATCACGCAACCCACGGCTCTGTAATTTTTCTATTTTCAAAATAGCCCAATTTTTGCGGGAAACCGCAACACTGGTTCTCTGTACCCTTATCATATATGAGTATATCTCTCGCGCACTGTCTCTCTCTCTCTCTCTCTCTGACACTCACTCTCTCTCTCTCCACGTTCGCTTCACTTTTGTCTAGTCCGGCTCCTCATAATCACACAATCCCTGCGTCCCAATGTGCATACTATATACCCTATCTGCCCTAAATAGTATTGAAAATTACTGATATCACATAGAATTTAGGATGGATAGTGTGCATATTGGGACGCAGACAGTAATTTCCTTCCGCGCTGCGATGACAGCAAAAAGTTGGGGTCAAACCATATCAAATGATTAATTTGCGTAAAAAAAATTAACGTGTTAAAATGTTTAGATTATTCACATGCGTTAACGCGTTAACGTTGACAGCCCTAGTTTTGAGTAAAGGGAAAGACCTGTTATGGTTTAATGTTCAGTTATACTGGGGATTTAAAAGTTTCCATTGCTGAAGTTTGTGTGATTTTCATCGTGTTTAAGAGTAGAGCTTGTGGTCAGCTTGTTGACTGATGCCTGTGGACTTTAGTGTATGATGTGATAGATGCTTCATTCATTGCTAGTAATGTCAGTGCTGCTAATAAGTGTTTAACTGTAATTTGTATTTGCATGCATGAAATATGAATGTCATATTTAGTATGCAAAACACATGCTGGGCTTAAAGACAAGCATGCAACACTTATGCATGACAGCCACACTCAACCTCAGCACAGTGGTAACCACAAAAAGATACCCTCTACAGAAACTCTGTCGGATGTCAACATAACGGTATCATTTTCAAAACCTTGCCCTTTGAAACCCGTTTTCAAAGGTTCGCATTTTCAGTCCCCCAAAACGCTGTTGTTTTGTAAATTAAATTAAAAATTTGAAAACTGTATTATGTAGGCTATACACTCCCTAGGTTCAACTAAAAAAGTTTGTCTAAAATTAAAAGTAAAATCAAAAAGCATTTTTCGGTGTACTGACAAACACAACAAATTCCAAATTCTGATTGAATATAAGTTGCTTGCACTCTTAAAAATAACAGTTATTGCATCAGTGGAATATTTCTATTCCACAAAAAAAGTGTTTTGTAGTGCAAAAGGTTCTTTAGATTATTAAATGGTGGTGATTATTTAATGGTGGTGATGGCGCAGTGGATAAGGCACATGCCTTTGGTGTGAGAGACCTGGGTTCGAATCCACTGTGAGACACCAATGTGTCCCTGAGCAAGACACTTAACCCCTAGTTGCTCCAGAGGAGTGCGACCTCTGACATATATAGCAATTGTAAGTCGCTTTGGATAAAAGCGTCAGCTAAATTAATAAATGTAAAATGTTATTTTAACAACTGTTCACAGAAAGGTTCTTTGGTTAACCAAAAAAGGTTTTGAAAACACCCTTATTTTGAAACGTGTGGCAACCACAAACTGCCTGAAGTTACTGATCTATATTACTTGTTAGAATAATTATTTATTCAGATTATCATTAGTAATAAATGTGGCTTTACCCACACAGTGGTCAAAACATCATGGTTAAATGGTGTAGGATGCTTGGCAAAAATGTTGTAGTTATTTTCTGTTCTGAATGGTGTCAAAAATCAGTGTCTAAACTGGCTTACTGATCATAATAAGGGCACCGGACTGGAAGCACATTCTCTCTCTCTCTTTAACCCCACAGTCTGACCTCTCCTTCCTTTGTTTCCGTTCAGCTCTGTTCATGACTTAATTCATCCTCTGTCTCGTTTCATGTGTCCATCAGCACTGCTGCTCACTACACTGTTTAAAGGCTGTCTTTGTGGGCTGACTGTGTGTCTGTCTCTTTAAGTAATGAATGGAGAACTCATATAGAGGACATACTATATGTTACTTCGTTCATGTTGATCACACATATTTTTAGCAGATTATGTCATTTCTACTGAGCTTCAGATTAAAATAATAACATAAAAATAAACAGAGAGACCAGATGGCCAAGATAGATAAAGATGTTTAACGATGCACAGGGAGGGTTGACTCATCAGAGTGAAGCTCTGCTCAGGCATGTTTCTACATTTTAGGAGTCTCTAAATGAACTCAAAGTCAGCTGAATACATCCTCACCAAAAGTCAGTATCGGTGCAAAGGAACATAACTGAGACTGTTAAAGTATATTAAGAACTTTTTTGAAAATATGTGTGCCCTCACATAATTCAAAGTGTAACAAATCATTAAATTGACACTCGTCTTTAAAAAGTTTAAACCCATATGAAACCAGCATGAATACAAATATAATATTTTTAGAACAAAATAGATTTTAAAACAGTTGTTCCTTTATCAATGACACACTCGTGTTATTCGACCCGTAAAGCTCTCTCACAAAACCGTGAGGTTCATCCCTGTGAGTAAATATGTCGGTACATGTTTACTATCTCCAAGAATGACCACATCAAAGTTTTCCTGCACACAGTTGCTCCATCTCTCGCATTAGTTCTCATTCATGCTGTAGCTTGTCTGCATAAAAAAAAAAGACAGAGGATATAATGTAGCTTATCAGACCAGATATTGTTCTGCTTCCTTATTCTTGTTTTTCTGTTAGTGTTGTTAGTATATGTGTATGTTGTATATAAGACAAAAGACTGATGTTTGTATATGTCTCTACAGGCTTCAGCATCGATAAAGCTCAAGGTTTTAATGTGGGGACTTCTGGAGCTAAGATCTTCTCACAGTTGGCAGCAGAACAGTTTGGTTACTCTGTTCAACAGTTCAGCAACAGTCAAGGAAAATGGTAAGACATAAAATATAATTGAAATTGTGTGGTCATTTAATTGATTTTCACCATTTCTGTCTCTTATATTCAGTAAACCTGCATTTATTTAATCAAAAATACAGTTAAATAGTACCATTGTGAAATATTATTACAATTTAAAATAACTATTTTCTATTTGAGTATACTGTAAAATAATTTATTCCTCATTACTCCAGTCTTCAGTGTTACATGATCCTTCAGAAATCAGTCTAATATGATTATTTGCTGCTCAGGAAACATTTATTAGTGTTATCGATGTTGAAAACAGTTTTTCTGCTTCATATTTTTGTGAAAACCATGATACAATACCATTTAAAAGTTTGGGGTAAAAAGGATTTTAAAAATAAATTAATATTTTAATTCGGCAAGGACACACTAAATTGATCAATTGACAATAAAGACATGTTACAAAGATTTCTATTTCAAATAAATGCTCTGAACCTTCTATTCATCAAAGAATCCTGAAAAATATTAATACTATTAATTAAATAATAATTGATCTTATTAATAAAAATACATTTTCAACATTAATAATAAAAAGAACCATTATTTTTATTTGCACACTAATAATAATTAACAAATGTTTATTTATTTATTTAAGAATTTGTTTGGATTTTTTTGTTGGATTTAGTTTATTGGGAATAATAAGAAACTCATGTAGCAACACTGTATTATATAGTTCTAATTCGATTTGCGTACAATTGCATTATGCCAGTCAAGCAAAACTCTTTATTTTCCAAACACATTCTCCAGGAGGAACAGTAGTGATAAATATAACTACAAAAACTAGGATACATGCCTTTTTCCCAAGTGTTTATTTGATTTTGAATGGGTCACATGACTTGAGCAGCAGGCCTGTGACATGCTGCCCTGTGTATGTTTGTACGCATAGCAGCGCACACTCTCTGATAGCTGTTTTCCCCCACAGTATCACTCCTCTCAATACACACTATACAGCACACACACTTCCTGTGGCCGTTAAATCGCTCCGTATCATGGAGATCACAAAGAGACCAAGTTCCTCTAGCATCTATCTGAAGGAAAATGAAGGTCTTCCTCTTATTCCCACATACCAGCTATGGTAATACATGTTCCCAAAGCCAGCAATAAGTCACACATTGTACACAATATACAACATTTCCTCTAAAGCACAAAGAAAAGTTTAATAAACACTGGGCACAACTTTCCTAGCATCTGCTAACCCCATAATTGCTGCACAGAAGGAATGCTGGGTCTTTAAATGCACGTATTTCTTAAGAACCTCGCTGTTGTGCAGCAGGTCAGATGAGGCATTTCCTGCTCTGGCGTGGGCTGCTTTGGGGGGTGCTGGTGACATCATTCTCACTGTGAGTCCAGCATTAGCTCTGTCTGACATCCCACAAAACACACATTAGAGACCCCTAACAACTATTTCTATAGACAATGAGTCATTATTAACCACAGTCCTTTTCATCAGAAGGCTTTGTATCTATTTCCTCACATGTACTTATGTACGTCATGTTTTCGAAAATTCCCTGAACTTTCCCTACACTGAATCCCATTACTTTTTTACTCATAAGAAGAAGTTGTTGTGAGAACTATATGAAAGACTATTAATTCAAAACTATTAATTAAAACTAACCTAACATGATAGGTAGTTAAAGGGATAGTTCTGCCAAAAATATCATCATTTTCTCACCCTGGTGTTGTTCCAAACCTGTGTGAATTTTTTTTCTTGTGTTGAAAACAAAAGAAGATATTTTGAAGAATGTTGTATCCAAACCATACTATGGCAGTCAATGGGAACTGTCAACTGTTTGGTTACACTCAGTCTTCAAAATAGCTTCATTTGCGTTCTAAGGAAGAAAGAAACTCATACAGGTTTGGAACAACTTGAGGGTGAGTAAATGATGATTTTTCATTTTTGGGTGAGCTATCTATCCCTTTAACCCCTTAACCAGCTATTAAAATTATACAACAACGTGGAACAATCTCAACATTTGACCTCTCTTGAACTGATATTCAAACTACTGTAATACTGCAAAATTATTGTAATTACAGTTGAACTCATTTTAATGACCAAATATATATTTAGCTATGAAAGACATTTTACATGCAACCCTGTTACTGCATCTTCCCTGGTTACAATTTTTTAAAATTCTTAAAATTGTGACACTCATTAAGTACTGTTGTGTAGGGGAAATATCAAGTTCTGTCATGAAACTCTAGATGACGCAGGCTGATGGGTTGTAAAGCAAATTGATGATATACACAGCGTTAAACTACTTGGCACAAGCTGACTGGTTCATGTTGCATACTCAGCCAATGAGCGTACTGCTTTACATTTAAATGCTTTTTTTAACATTCACTAGAGCAGTTTGTAGCGTGCTTTCAGAGTTCCTCTGAAACCCTCCACCTTCTCCAGCTCCACCTGTATAGATTTGTTACGGGTTACAGTATATATGCTATTTAGATACAGAGAGAGATACAGATACAGAGAGAGAATTGAGTCTCATTTCCAGCTCAATGACTCTCGACGGATGTGGCAGGGACTGAGGACCATCTGTGCCTTCGGAAACAAATCCTCCGCAGAGGTGAGAGCAGATCCGTTGCTGGCCGATGAGTTAAACATCTTCTACGGCTGCTTCGATTGCAACGGCGGTGGCGCGACTCTGCTGTCCAGCGCGTCAGGAAGCAGCAGGCAGAGCAGCGATAATCCTGTAATCACCGTGTCGGAGGATGAGGTTCGGAGGGCGCTAAAGAAAGTGAACGTCAGGAAAGCAGCCGAACCTGATGGGATAACCGGCCGTGTTCTGATGTCCTGCGCTGATCAGCCCGCTGGTTTGTTCACTTCCATCTTTTAATGAGTCCCTTGCTACAACCGTGGTTCCCACCTTATTCAAAAAAATACATCATTATCCCTGTGCCAAAGAACAATAAACCCTCTTGCCTGAATGACTATCACCCAGTTACCCTCACATCTATAGTCATGAAGGTTTTTGAGAGACTTGTTAAGAGCCACATTTGCTCCTCCATACCTGATACTTTGGACCCCCTTCAGTTTGCCTATCGCCCCAATAGATCTTCTGACGATGCCATCTCTCACGTCCTCCACTCTTCCCTCACACACATGGACAGTAACAATTGGGAATTATGTAAGGCTGCTATTCATTGACTATAGCTCAGCTTTCAATACTATAGTCCCCATCAAGCTGGCTTCTAAACTCACAGACCTCGGCCTGAACTCCTCACTCTGTGACTGGATTCAAGACTTCCTCACCGGCAGACCTCAAGTGGTGAAAGTTGGCCAGTTCAGCTCAAACTCCATCACCCTGAACGTAGGAGCCCCACAGGGCTGTGTCCTGAGTCCCCTGCTCTACTCTCTCTACACGCATGACTGCGTGTCCTCTCACAGCTCCACATCTATTATAAAATTCGCTGATGATACTGTGGTTCTGGGCCTCATCTCCAACAACGATGAGACCGCATACTTGGATGAGGTAGAGAGACTCACATCATGGTGCCAGGACAACTGTCTCTCTCTGAATGTGAGCAAAACTAAAGAGCTGATCATGGACTTTAGGAAGAGACAGCAGCGGCCCTACACTCCTCTTATGATCAGTGGGACCCCTATGGAGAGGGTGAGTAGCTTCAAGTACCTCGTGTAAACATCTCCGAGAACCTGACTTGGACTACACACATCCAAACACAGGTTAAGAAAGCCAGGCAAAGACTGTACCACCTGCAACAGCTGAGGAAATTCAGGGTCTCACCAGCAATCCTGAAAACTTTCTATTCAGGGACCATAGAAAGTGTATTGACACAGTGCATCTCAGTGTGGTATGGAAACAGCTCCAATCAGGACTGCAAAGCAAGTCCTGAGTTGTGCGCTTAGGGTCTGCTCTCCCCTCTCTGCAAGACATCTACCTCAAACGCTGCAAAAATAGAGCTGTCAAAATCATCAAGGACTCTAATCACCCTGGTAACCGTCTATTCACTTTGCTTCCATCTGGTAAGCGCTTCCGTAGCCTGATGGCAAAAACTGAGAGACTTAGGAGGAGCTTCTTCCCCCAGGCCATCAGGCTCCTAAACTCTAACTCTGTGTCATAACATCACTTGACTCCATGTAAATATCACTATATCAATAAGCTATTCATTTTTCTCTACCTCATATTGCTGCTATTTAAATACCCTGTACAACTTTTTTGCACATTCCTCTTATATTACTATTCAAGTCAACAACATACTGACCTGCACATTTATATATATTTTTTTTTTTATCTTTTATTTTATTTTATTCTTTTATTTTTTCTACTTTTCTTTTTCTTAATATTTGTATACTACATAATTGCACTGTCCTTGGAGCGGACCTGACTTACATTTCACTGCTGGTTATACTCTGTATAATTGTGTATGTGACGAATAAAAAAAATCTTGAATCTTGAATGTATTTGTGTGGCAGCAGTATGTCTTAAATACTCACAGCATCATATCAGCGTATGTGTCAGCGTATGTATTGGCAGTACCAAGTTCCTGTACTTGCTTTGTAGCAGCAGCAATAATCTACAAATACAGCAATAACCAACAGCAGCAGCAATTCAGCAGCGTAGCAGATCTATTCCACCAAATACATTAACAATTTCATATCCATTACCATGTTCAAATATTCTGAGAATTGTCATGATAGAATAACAGTTAAACCATAGAGAGACCAGTATGCTCAATGGAGTCTAATATGAAATTCAGTTAGTTGACAGAAAGTTTGCAACACTAGTTTTAAGAAAACTATGATTACATATTTATTTTATAATAGAAGAGAAGGGGAAATAAAGTCACTATCCATGGTTTGAAGAAATGTTAAAGTCATTCTCTCTTTTTTCTTTCTCTTTTTTTCTTTTCTTTCTTTTTTTTTCTTTTACAAATTGTGTTGATCTTATTTGTCAATCTAAATCATTCAAATGTTAACCAAATATTATTGATTGTTGACTTTAATTTATGGTAAACAAATATTTATCAAAAACTATTACTGTTTATCAACAACTATTATTTTATTATTAAATATTATTATTATTACTTAGTATAGCTTAAATAGTCAACCCTGTTACCCATTCTGTTATATTTTTTTTAATTATTATTTTATAAATGCTCTCAGTTATTCAGTTACAATAGTATTATGTATAATATTATGTAATATGTATTTTGGCAACACTTTAGAATAAGGTTCCATTTATTAACATTAGTTAACAACATTAGTAAACATGAACTAAGAGTGAACAATACTTCTACAGCATTTATTAATCTTAGTTAATTTCAGCATTTACTGATGCATTATTAAATTCACAAGTTGTGTTTGTTAACATTAGTTAATGTAGTGTGAACTAACATGAGTAAACAATGAACAACTGTATTTTCATTAACTAACATTAACAAAGTTTAATAAATAGTGTAATAAATGCATTGTTCATTGTTTGTTCATGTTAGTTAATACATTAACTAATGCTAATAAATGGAACCTTATTCTAAAGTGTTACCTGTATTTTTAATGTAATTAGATTTTTTTGTATTGACATTTTTAATTTTAATTAAAGCATTACTGATGTTTATTGTAAAGTGTCCATGAGCTCTGGAAAGGCGTTATATAAATGAAACTATTATTATTATTATAAAGTTTTGTCATTTGTCAAATATGTATATACTGTACATATATAAATACATACCCCACACACATTTGAACCCGGTTTGTGCAGTGTGCCTAAGAGGATTGATGTTGTTTTTTACTGTCACAGGATGTGAAGTGATTGAGCTTGTCAGTCAGTGTTTGAGGAATGCTGTGTTTAGTCTGGGCAGAGCACCTTATCACATAATGGCAACCTAGTAGTGATATTCTGTGTAATTTAGTGGGTGTGTTTAGATGATATAATGCATGCCCAGTGCACTTACACGCATGTAATCTCAGATATGCTTCCAAATATACACCCTACTGTGGGTGTACTCCTTAATAACTGCTCTGTGTTCAGAAACCTCACCTGATCCTGTACTTCAGGATGATAGTACTGATCTAACACCTCTTGCTGCTCCTCAGGCTTCTCGTGGGTTCACCATGGAAAGGATACCCTCAGAATCGGAAGGGAGATATCTATAAGTGTGATATTAACAGCCCTGGAGCCAGCTGTCAGTCACTTAACCTTCAGAGTAAGCAAATGTTTCCCATCATTCCCAGTGTCGTCATCAACAGTGTCCATAAGACAGTATCTGTGAAGTTCAGAAGCAAAGCCTTGGATTTTAATAATAAGTCTTTTAGAATTATTAAGTAGTAAAGCTGAAGATCACTGTGGTTAATGTGCTCTCAGATTCTGTCAATGTGCCAAGCATATCCAACAGCAACAACATCAATATGAGTCTCGGTCTCACTCTGACTCCAACAACCAAAAATGGCGGGTTTATGGTGAGACTGTTGTTTTCTGTTTACTTTCTAACATGCTGTTTTGGCACCCGCACCAAGGAAGTTCCCCGTATGTCTATAAATGATTAATAAGAAGTTATATTATTTTTTGAAAAATTAAGTGCATGCATTCTGCATGCATTTGAGTGGTTTATGTAGCATGTGCTTGGTACTCATATTTTGTTACATTATGTTTGTGTTTCAGACGTGTGGTCCTCTGTGGGCTCAGCTCTGTGGAAGTCTGTACTTTTACCCAGGAGTCTGTGCTGAAGTGAGCTCACAGTTTACACTCCAGTCGGCCTTCTCGCCTGCCGCTCAAAGTATGAATGCACTTCTTTGTCCTCTCTATGAAATTTACTGTTCATGTTAAAGGGATAGTTCAACCAAAAATGAATATCCTGTCATTAATTTCTCACCCTCATGTCGTTCCAAACCCATAAAACGTTTGTTCATCTTCAGAACACAAATTAAGATATTTTTGATGAAATCCAAGAGCTTTCTGACCCTGCAGCAACACAACTACCAGGTTCAAGACCCAGAAAGGTAGTAAGGACATCATTAAAATAGTCCATCAGACATCAGTGGCTCAACCGTAATCTTATAAAGCTACGAAGAGAAGAAATTGTTGAATAAAGTCATTAATTTTGTTTTCTTTGAGCACAAAAAGTATTCTTGTAGCTTTATAACATGGAATATTTTAATTATGTCCTTACTACCTTTCTGGGTCTTGAATGGGGTAATTGTGTTGCTGTCTATGCAGGGTCAGAAAGCTCTCGGTTTTCATCAAAAGTATCTGAATTTGTGTTCTGAAGATGAACGAAGGTCTTAGGGGTTTGGAACGATATGAGGGTGAGTAATTAATGACAGAATTTTCATCTTTGGGTGATCTAATTGTTAACATTTGTGTCGTTCCTTGTCTACACAGCTTGTGGCAGTCTAATGGACATTGCCATAGTTTTGGATGGATCCAACAGTATATACCCATGGGAACCAATTGTTGCTTTCCTCACGAAACTGTTGGAAAACTTAGATATTGGACCTCAAAGCACTCAGGCAAGTCAGACAGCTGGTGTAACATTTTAGCAGGTTTTTTTATATTTATTGTTTAAATATTTTTGATTTCATTCATAACAGGTGACTGTGATGCAGTACGCTGTTGACACTTCGTTTGAGTTCTACCTGAATTCCCATCGGACAAAAGAGTCCATGATTAAAGCAGCTTCAAATATTCAGCAGAAACAAGGATTAGAGACTAATACTTTCAAAGCCATTGATTTTGCAAGGTATGCATGATTCTCTCTGAGCAATGTGGTAAAAATTCCCTCACACACCTAACTTAAGATACCTGTTGAGGTCTCGTCTCTGGAGACGTATCTCCAAAGCGCTAATTCACGAGTTTGTGTGCCAATATAATCTTAGCTTTAATGGTAAACAGATTTGGCTTGATGTGTGCAATGGAGGGCTCAGAGAGATTATTCTACTCAAGCTCTGATAGCCCCCTATAGGCAGAAGGATAAATAAATATGCATAAAAGGAGGAGATGGGGAGGAGGAGGGATGCCGAAAGAAATAGCAATGGAAGTGGTAAGAGGCTGTCTTTTATACTTAATTGGAAGATTAGATGGGCGTACTCCTCCCGAAATTACGTTAATAACTTCCCTAAATTTATACTCTTGGCGTTTCTCTGATGATGCACGTAGAGTCAGACGATGTCTCGTCCCTTTTGAACACTATCACTTGGGACTAACATCTCTAGTGTTTGACTACACCTATACAGTAATCAAATAGAATCCAGACGATGCCTTTGAATATGCTTTAATCATGGCCAGGAGGACCTCATACCAGTCACAGAGAATCCTCACAACTAAAGCAATACAACAGTTTATATAGTATAGATACATGGCAAGATTACATATTCATTACATAATTTATCTAATATAATTGGTTCTGCTTATGTGCAATTCAGCAAACCTCTCCTCTGTTACTGGCAAGGCAAGTTTAGTTTTTTGATTACTTCACCTTGTTACTCAAATGTAACTCATGGGTTGTTATGGTTGTTTTTAATGGGTTTTTATGGACATCTAGCCATCTTGTCCATATGCATTTGTTATTGCAACACATCAACTAAAGTGTTAGCATTTTCTTCCCAAAAGCATTTAAATGTTATGCCTGCGAGGAAAAGGAATGTTAGTTATGATTCATTTAAAATTTCCTTCAAAACAACTTCCCCTGAGGGAATTACTGAAATACAGTACAGAACAAGCCTCCTTTAACAGCATATGAATATATATTTCTTCAAATATGGGGACTTTAAGAAGATAAATAAGCTCTCCTTTAACACACTCGTTGTTATGGGGCTGACGAGACGTGAGACGTGCGGATCCATATGCAAGGCTTTATTATAAAACATGGTCAGAAACAGGCAGGGTCAGACAGTGGCAAACAGGTATGGCAAGGGCAAGACACAGCAATCTGTGGAGCAAACGTGGGTCGATGATCAGCGAACAGTATCCAAAGGGGCAAGGCAGAGAGATAATCCAGAGTCGACAGCAATAATCCAAACGGGGAGCGAACACAGTCCAAACGGCAAGGCAAAGGGGTAAATCCAGGAAACACGGGCAGGGTCAGACACGGCAAGATAAACAAGGCAAGACAAGACTAAGAATGGCTCTGTAAAGTTGCTATCGCTGAATGAGTGATAAACGCTAACAATTACAGGAACAAAACAGAAACGGCACGGTAAAGCAGCTAGCGCTAGGTGAGCACTAAATGCAGATCAATACTCTGCCCTGACCAAGAGCAAGTCCCAGGCTTAAATAGAGAGTGAGTGAATGTGAAATGAGCATCAGGTGTGTGGGATGTGTGAATGGTGACAGCTGTGATATGTGCAATGCATTGTGGGAAATGGAGTCCAGTGTGTTGTGATTGAAAGTCAATGTGGTGAACGGGTGACCTCTGGTGGTGGTTAACCGGGAGAGCATGGACCAGATTCGTGACACTCGTCACATTTAAATTGTATGTCTAACATTGGATATAAAAACATTACAGGAGAATTATTTTAGTTATTAATATTTTGCACTTTTTGCATAACTTGGCATTATTAGAGTGTGATTAGGTGACACACCATCAAAATATTACACTTACAAGTTATATTTTCCTGTTTTTTTTTTTTGTTTTTGTTTTTTTGCTTCATATACAGTATCACTTTTATTTCATGTATCTCAAGCAAAAATAAAAGGATACATAATAGCCATTTAAAAAATTGCAAAAAAAAATAAAGGTATGAAAAAAAGTTTGAAATACCGTTTTATCATGTTTAATATAATAATAATAATAAGGTAAATAAGTAGTAAAAAATATCCCTGAACAAAAAGTACCCAAAGTTGATATATATGCACAAACACTATCATTGTATTTCTGAAATAGTTCTTAGATTATAGTTTTACACAGTTATTACACTAAACATTTTCTTTTCATTTTGTGGTTTGGTGTGCATGTCTGTTGGATGATTGGCTCTCATAGAAAGAATGCATTCCTAGCCAAAAACGGAGGTCGTCCTGGGGCCACTAAAGTGATGGTGGTGGTAACTGATGGAGAGTCGCATGATGGAAACCTGAGGAGCACAGTTATCCCGGCCTGCGAGAGCCAAAATATCACTCGCTTTGGTATTGCGGTTAGTGAAAAAAAAAAAAGATATGCAGTCATGAATTCATATATGGGTCTTAATATTCAGTATATTTGAATGTTGTGAAGAAATGGATTTTTGAATGTTTTAGGTGCTTGGGTATTACATAAGGAATGACATTAACACAAGTAAACTCATCACTGAGATTAAGTCAATAGCCAGCAATCCAACCGAAAAATACTTTTTCAACGTGTCTGAGGAGGCGGTGCTTATAGAGATTGTCGGGACTCTTGGAGATCGAATCTTCAACATTGAAGGTCCGTGATTATGTCTATTTCACTATATGTTGTACATAAATAAAAGCCATTTTAAAAGTAATGTAACAGACATGGGTTTCTTTATCGATGTGTATTATGTCAAATTGACCATTTTCTTTGTTAATTTCATTGATGTGTTCTGTTTAGGTGTTGGAAAAGGTACTGGGGATAATTTCAAAATGGAAATGTCCCAAGTCGGATTCAGCGCACACCAGACCAGAAATAAGGTTCCAGCTCTATATGCCTATGTGTTTCCATTAATGCTTTTTTAAGAGGTTTTCATCCTGGTGGTTTACATTGACTATTGGTTGTAGGATGTGATCTTACTGGGAGCAGCTGGAGCATATAATTGGATTGGCACCGTTGTGCACCAAACTGCTCAGAAATCAGATGTTTTGCCCAAAACTGCTTTTGAGAAAGTCTTGGATGACAGAAACCACAGTTCATTACTTGGTAAGTATCATACTAGGTTAGTTTTGTTGCATCTAATGAACTGAAATATCATAATTATCATTTATCTTTACAGTAACACTGAAATATTTCACCAAAAGGGAGCAAATTAGATTAAATCACGGACAAAATTCATATTACTAATTGGTATCTGTGCACTACAAAATGATCAAAACATCCTTTAATCAAGTTTTGAAAAGATAAAACAAGATAATTCCTTAAAACATGATACAACTGCAAAATATTAAGACGATGTATGTGGAATATAGTTTTGAAAAAATATGGCAATAGAACAAGGACAATATACTTTATAGTCAAGATATGATGTGTGAGAGCAAGTCTTAAGTAGATGCTTAGACATTTTAATGGGAAACAAAATGCATATAAAAAATTTTTTTCTCATTTTGATTATTTTCCCCTGTCATGTGTTCAGGATACTCTGTGACGTCTGTGACCGACGGCTCGTCTGAGTTTTATGTGGCTGGTGCTCCTCGTGCCGTTCACAGAGGACAGGTTATAGTTTATAGTCTGAACAGTCAGAATCAGCCGGTCATCATAGATTCACAGAGAGGAGATCAGGTACTCGTCTGTCTGTGATCTTTAATGAGCTTTAGCTTCGTTACACACTGAAGTCCTGTCTTAGATCAGTGTGGTGTGTGGTTTGCAGATCGGCTCTTATTTTGGCAGCGTTCTCTGTCCTGTTGATGTGGACGCTGACGGTGTGACGGATCTGCTGCTGGTCGGAGCGCCGATGTACATGAGCGAGGAGAAATCTGAAACAGGAAGAGTCTACCTCTTCACCATTACCAAGGTGCTTTTCTTATTTTTCTTCCATTTATTTTCTGTGGATGCCCTCCTCTTCTTCCTGTAGTTAGCCACACTACAACCTACTAATAAAGAGTAGGATGTAAAAGAGATTTATTTTCCCTACATACCACCAAATTCAGTGTGGGGTTGGGACAATATTTTATTTTTTTATTTGAAATAGAAATCTTTTGCAACATTAAAAATATATTACTGCCACTTTTGAACAGTTTAATGTGTCACTGCTGAATAAAATTCAAAAGAAATGAATTTCTTTTTAAAAACCTTACTGACCCCAGTCTTTTGAATGATAATTTTGCATATAATTAGTATTGTGTTAAAGAATGATTGTAATAAATATTATAATATTATTTTGTATATCACAACATAAAGAAAATGCCACGTAAGTGTCCATAAGTTTGAACTCAAGGTTTTTGAGCTCAATTATTTTTAACTAGTTAATTTAAAATAAAATAAATGAAAGAGTATGTAGTCTACTGTAAAACTGTGCTTGTAATATATAAAATGTTGATGCTACAAATGCATTTAATAAACCGTTTAATGTCTGTACGGTACAGTGGCGTGCGGTGGTGTTTTAAAATGAGGAGGCAGTTATAAGTTTATATAGGCTATACATACATAACTTTTATATTATAATATAAAAAAAAACATGCCTTTCCGACTTGATATCTGATTTGAAAAGGAAGAAAAAAAAAAGTTCGGAAAAACACAGATTCAAACCCAGGTCTATCACATCAAATTGAATTTCCAATATGTACTTTACCATCTGCGCCGCTGGAGCTGGTTCTTGATGATTGTCTTTAGTAATGCTTTGTACTCACACGTCGGTGGGCGGAGTTAGCGTAAATAGCCATGGCCAACAAGGCGCGTTATATGCACTTGTAAATAGACACAATTTTTTATTTGTGATGCTCAGCTTTTTTTTTAATAGTCAACTTATAACTGTAATAAATTAAGTTAAATTTTATTTTATTTTTTTAGGTGTTACCAATTGAAGTATTTTTTAAGTTGATCCAACTGTTCACTTTTTACTGTGTATCTATCATAGACTGTATAAAAACAGGTATCTATTTACAAACGTTTAAGACATTTACACTTTATACATGTGCAGTCCAAAATGTAAAAAAAAATACGGTAACACTTTCTATGAAGCCCATATTTATAATACATTATAAGGGTATTCTTAAGGCATGAATGCATAATGCATTATAAAAAACCTTATAATATATTATATTGTCTTATAAATAATCATAACAACAATTATAATACATTATAATGCTTACGCATTTGTGCTTATAAATTTTAAGATTATGATTATTTATAACACAATGAACACCATAGTAAATCTACTTTTACATTGATAATGGACTATATATCTTGACATTATTTAAGATCTGCATAGTATCTTACTACAGTACATCTTGTAAGTGGTTATGTGTGGAGTGAGTGTTCGCTGTGAGGCTAATATTAATTTTGATGTGAGCTAGTTAATAATTTCAACTGAAAAAAAAGCAATGTTTATATGTTAGGTTACATTTTATTTTGATGTCCCCTTAGTCTATTGACTATTAGCAACTTTGCAACTACGTGTCAACTAACTCTCATTAGAGTATTAGTAGGCTTAGGTTAAGGTTAGGGTAGGCAGAATGTTGACGTACTCGCAAAGTTGCTTATAGTCAGTTTGTCTGTTGGGGAACCATCAAAATAAAGTGTTAGCATATTTTTAGCAGACAACATACTACTAATACTCCAATGACTGCTGGTTGACGTAGTTGCAGAGTTACTTATCAACAGCTGTCTAAAGGGTACCATCAAAATAATCAAACTGATATTAAAATAAAAATAGTTCAAAGCAATCTGATCTGATATCTGATCTTATGGTTGTTTGAGAGAAAAAAAATATTACTATTACTATACCTATAAGTGGTCATTGATGGCTTTAGGTAAAGTAGCATAAGAAAGGTGACAAGATATGAGACTTATAATACACTATAACTATGAGAAATATAATCCATTGTAACTTAAGCGGATGCAACATGTTCACTGTGTGTTATAAATCATCATATTCTTAAAAGCTATAACCACTAATAAGTAAATATTATAATACATTAAAACTGTTCTTATGAATATTCATAAGATGATATAACATATTATAAGTTTTTTTTTATAATGCATTATGCATTCATTATAATGCCTTAAAATACCCTTATAATGTATTATAAATACAGGCTTCATAGAAGTGTTGCCTAAATTACAATGGCATGCAATTACATTACCTGCTTATGGTCTTCGGTATCCATAACCTGGAGAGCAAATGAGTTGTTTATTGAAAAAAAAAGATATTGTCAGGCACATTACAGATTGTAAGCTGTGTGTGGTACTAAGAAAGCATTGTACAAAAGCCACCAAGAAAATGCACTTTTCACAGCTTGTAATACTTTTTACAAAACAAAACAAACAACAATTGTACATCACGCTTACCTCTTCCACTCATCTACCATGCCGCCGCTGAAAGTCGTCTTCTTCGTTTTTTTGAAGAATCGCCAAAAATTCGTCCACTACCACCACCAGGAGCGTGAACCGATACTACAACCCACATGACATTAAACAAACCAATCAAAATCTTATGTTGGTTTGTACTGCCGACTTGCAGCTTAAGTCCCACCCATTTGCAGCTGGCTCCGACCTCTGTCTCTGTTTTAAGTCTATGGACCGAAGGGAGGCAAGCCTCCGCTGTAACGTTACCTGCGGGTGTCGCTGTTGGATAGTGTTACTTTATAAAAACGAGTGACTTTTAGACTTTTAATGTCATATTTAGTCATATTTGCGCTGTTTTATTTTTGTAAAATCTATTATTTTCTCATCCAGTTTTGAGGAGAGGAGACACTGCCTCCCTTGCCTCCTCGGAGGAAACGCCCCTGGTATGGTAGTAGTACCAACATACTGTATCTGTTTTTATTTATTTATAAAAAATTTTAATAGGGTATCTTGAGTAACCACGGTTTCTTGGAGGGTTCTCAAAAAAATGCTCGGTTTGGGACTGCCATCACTGCCGTCCCCGATCTAAACCTGGACCGCTTCAGCGATGTTGTGGTTGGTGCTCCACTGGAAGACAATGGCCGAGGTGCCATTTACATCTACTATGGAGACAGAAAAACCATCAGAAAGCAGAGCTCACAGGTAGAACCCAGCTTCACTGAGTCTCGACACACATTAAATATATCAGCAAGTGTCCAAATTCAGAATATTCTTACACATTCAGAAAATTATTGGAACGAAACTGGACCCAGCGTTGAAGTTCTTCGGCCGCTCTCTGGACGGCAGAGGAGATATGAACGGAGACTCCATCCCAGATGTGGCGGTGGGGGCTTTTGGGAAAGTGGTTCAACTCTGGTGAGAATTTGAACACATCAGCCTTCATCTCACCAATTGATTTCCATACTTTGTGGGGGTGTAAAACAGCTCGATTAGACCGTCCCATGTAACACAACACCATGTTAACTTGTAATACTTCATTAACGGCCCACCTTCAACAATTGAGTTAAGTGCAGAACAGCTGCAGGGACGTCCTCAGTCATGGTGGGATATGTAGATGTGTTTGTGGCCAGGGAAATGATCGCTCCAGCTGTCCTCTGGAATCCCATTTTTCACCTCAGCAATCCTCTAAGCATCAGCTTTCTGTGGGACTCTTCTGTTTGTTCCAAAAGCCATAAATCACTTGAAGGGTTGCGTTTTAATTGATGCATTCTTGACCTCTCTCATCATATGGTTTTAGGAGTAGAGGAGTTGCAGTGGTCACTGCCAAGGTTTCCTTCACACCTGATAAGATCAATATCCTGAGTAAACCATGCCGCTATGGTGGGAGGCAGGTGTCTTGCTTCAAGGCTAAAGTGTGTTTTAGTGCAACATTTAAACCAGTGAATCCACTTGGGCCAGCAGGTAAGTATACCGATTCTGATCTGGGCCATATTTTTTTAGGAGATGGACACATTTGGTTTGAGGAAGTGATGCATTTGAAATTTCTTTTATAAAAACAGATATTAAGTACAACTTGACCCTGGATGCTGACCTGCAGTCGTCCCGGGTCAGTTCTAGAGGTCACTTCAGCAACTTGGATCGAGTCGTCCAGAAAGACATCAGCGTGTCTGTGCAGGACGTATGTGAAGAGCATGATGTCTATGTGCAGGAGACCCCTGACCTCGTCAACTCGATTGCTTTGCGTGTGGATGTGGTCCTCAGCTATCCAGACGCCAACCCCGTGCTGGATGTCTTCAGTCCCACTGCGTGGGAGTTTTTTGTGAGTGTTGCAAGAAGCAAATTTCTTTAAGTGCCTTAAGTGTTTTAAGTGCCTGTGGTTTACTGTGAAGGACATGTGTTAAGAAGAAAGACAATTAAACTAAACAATTACATCAACTATGTCAGGAAATTTCAAACTACGATGGCCAAATATGATGATCCTCTTTATGAGCAACCAGCTTTCTAACTTATAAAGACAGCTATATGTTTTCATTAATAAAGACCCATTTATAGTATGCTATGAGAGGAAAAATTGTGTTATAATAATAAATACATTGTTTGCTAAATAAATATATATTTTAAATATTATTAAAGTTTAAATAAATGATATACCTATATATGTATATTATTTTATTTTTATTTTTTATAATGCTTATTTTTAATGTTTATTTTGTTTATGTTGATGATATCCCATTAATTTTATATAAAATAAACAATTTTAGTTCAAGTTAAAAAGTATTTGCATATCATTAATAAAAATATTATTCCAAAGCAATTTTTTAGAAAGTAGTGCTGTACAACTAGTAAGCAGGATAAACAGACAACAAAAAAACTCTCTAGAAATATACAAATAAAAAAAAAGATACAACACAAATTCCTACCGTACATACATCCCAAGGACAGATGAACAATGTTCTAGAAAATATATATTTTTAACAAAACTATAGATATGTATCTAATATTCTCACTATTAAAATATTTTGTTAATCTCTCAAATTTTCCATGGGCAGCCCTGGACACCAGTTTTAAAACCCTGACTTATAATAGGAGAATGCAGAATAAATCCTCATTGTGGGTTTGGTTTGGTCCAGATCCCGTTCTCAAAGGACTGTGGCGAAGATGACGTTTGCTTCAGTGACTTGGTACTGACTGTGCAGAGTGAAGAAACACTTGGGTAAGATTTCCACAAGCATATGACTGAAGATCTTTGCACACTGAGTCCGAAATGTTCGCACATTAAAAAATAAATACAACCTTATGTTGTGCCAATCACATTTACACACTGCCTCCGAAACTTTCCTCCTTCATAAAAAAAAATCTGATAAGTTTCGATTTTCTGCAGTTTCACATCTGTAGCAAGCATTTTGATAGGAAAGGATGAGGAATATGAACAAATAAAAAAAAGGCATATGAAAACTCACAAGAACTTGGTGTGCAAGGACCTTAAAACAGGACAAAATACTAATGAACCTTATCTCTTATTAGGAAATGTGAAATTTTTAGTGCTGTCAAATGATTAATCGCAACCAAAATAAAAGTTTTTTTTTACATAATATATGTGTGTGTACTGTATATATTTATTATGTAGGCCTATATATAAATACACACTCATAAAGTATATATTTTGAAAATGTTTACATGTGTATATATATATATTTATATAATTTATATTATATATAAATATATTTAATATACAAATATAACATATTTTTCTTAAATTTATACATGCATGTTTATTTATATATACATAATAAATATACACAGTAAACACACATATTATGTAAACAAAAACTTTTATTCTGCATGCGATTAATCATTTGACAGCACTAAAAATGTTATGTGCATTTGGTCTCTAATTAACTAGCACCATATTGGCAAAACTTTTTGGCAGCGCATCCGTTTACCCAATCTCTTGTGTAAAAATAAATGTATAATTGGTATATAAGTGTTTTTTATTATTTCTAGCAAAACATCAATGGTGGTCAGCCAGAACAAGAGAAGGCTCTCTTTCACTGTGACCGTGATGAACAGGAAGGAAAATGCATACAATGCACGAGTGTCGGCCAGCTACTCCAGGAACCTGTTCTACGCTTCTGTTACACCACAGGTAATGCAAACTATTCATCACTTACATTGTTCTTAATTTTTTTTTTTTTTAGTATTGGTACACAATGTGTTTATCATTGCTTTCTGTTTCTGTGTACACACTTTTCTGTGTTTAAAATCAATAAAAAAAACAAAAAATCAGCAGTACAAAACTGGTAGGCTATGGCTCACCAAACTCTTGTCTCCAGAAATCTCATTCACATTTGCATAATTTAAGTGCAATATAATATGCATAATTTGCTTACACACACACACACATTATTGTGTTGAAAAACAGCTATGTTTTGCTTATTCAATCTGATATTGCAGACTGAGGGAGAAGAGGTGAAGTGCACTCTGGTGAAAGAATCAGACACACTCATCTGCCATGTGAGTTATCCAGCGCTGAGGACCGACCAATCGGTGAGACAGACATCTGTGAGCATTAATGTTCATATCTGACTGATGTGATTGTAATGGTTTTGTATGTTTTCCACAGGTTACATTTGTGGTCAACTTTGACTTTAACTTGAATCAGCTTCAAAAAGATGCCAATGTTGTCTTTGAAGCTTTAAGGTAAACTGTTTTACCCAGGTAACTTTTAAGATTTCGGTTCATCGCTGTGCAGATGCTTTCTTACAAAAGCTATTTAGAGATTGCAAAAATCTGCCAGTCCCTCAAGACTGTGAAAATAGGTGTCTGCAATCCGCAGGTTTAGTCACGTGTGAGGAGGTTATTCTGTTAATCATTGGTTCATTGCAGTGACAGCACAGAGGAAACTCCCGCAGATAATGAGATCTCTGTCTCCATTCCTGTCCAGTACAACTCTGAGATCATCTTCAGCAGGTCAGACATGAAACACCTCTCTGCAATACTTCATTCTGATTGGTCGGTTTTCTGCATTCTGCTATTTACATAGCGATTTCTTCTGCTAAAATGTTTGGGGTTTAGTTGTTGTTCAGCAAGGATGCAATAAATTGATCAAAAGTAACAGTAAAGACATGTATGATGTTTGAATATATTTCTATTTCAAATAAATACTGTTAAATACTTAAACATTCTATTTATCAAAGAATCTTTTTTTAAAAAATCAGCAATATATTAAGCAGCACAAATGTTTTCAGCACTGATAATAAAAAGAAATAATAAAATATAAGGGGAAAAAGTGTATTGAGTAGCATATCAGCATGTTACATTGATTTATGAAGGATCATGTGACCTGGAGTAATGATGCAGAAAATTCAGCTGTGCCTCACTGGAATAAATTTAATTGTAACATAAATTCACATAGAAAATATTTATTTAAAATTTTAATATTTCACAATATTGCTGTTTTTACTGTATTTTTGATTAAATAAATGCAGCCTTGGTGAGCATAAGAGATTTCTTTCAAAAACGATAAAAATATATATAAACAAAAATATATCACTGACCTCACAATTATTTGGGTTATTAATTGTTGAAAGTGTGGGCGGTATGGGAACATTGCTTGTGAAAAATCCTGTGTAATTTATATGAGCATCGTTTATTATACATCACTTTCAAAACCACTTTCTAATATATATGTGCGTGTCTGTGTTGAGCAGTTGTAGCATTTCTGCTTAAGCGCTGGAGGTAATATAACAAGTAACGTGAGTTACGTAATCAGATTACTTTTTCAAGTAACTAGAAAAGTAATGCATTACTTTTAAGCTCCCTCAGTTACTTTTTCAAATAAATAATGCAAGTTACTTTACTTTTGCATTACTTTCTATCCCCTGAGCTGGGCAAAAGCAATGTAATTCCATAGGTTGCTTTCCATAAAAAGTAGCTAAGTAACACAATTAGTTCATTTTTATGGAGTTACGCAGTATTGCATTGCATTACTTTAGTAGTTTTCCCCAAAAGTGTTTCTACTTGATATCCAATTATTAAACAAAACCTTTTAACCCATCAGAATGTTTGACTAAAACTTCTCTCTTAATGACTTTATTATATTTGAATTTCTTCAGAGAATCAAACATCGATGTTTACTTGCTTGAAAAAGAGGACGGTTTCACAACCACAGTGAGAAATTTCAAGGACATCGGCCCAGATTTTAACTTTAATTTAAAGGTGAGTTCATGTGGTGGTGAAACGGATGAATCATTTAGGCTGTTCACTACCACATCTGTTGGTTTGCTTTGAAAATGAAGTTCATGGTAGTGCTGATGTGTGTATTCAGGTTTCTACAGGAACTGTCCCAGTCAGCCTGGTTTACCTTACTGTCTCGCTGCCCAACAGCACCAAAGCAGGAAATCCTCTCCTCTACACGACCAGCATTAAAACCTCACCTGTGAGGATACATAACCTCACATTTTACACATAATCTTTCATAAACATAAGCGAATGCATTGCTTGTCCATGTGGAAATGATTTGACATGATATCTCCCGCAAACAGGCTGAAAAAATCCATTGTGCAGACAGTCAACTGATCGACCTGTTTAAGATCCGCGAAAAACCTTATACAGCCCGATTCAAAGAGGAGAGTTTTAGAGGAACGGATGAACTGGTCAGTGCTTGTGGCTCTTCATCTAAAACATTCTTGAAATCCAAGATTGCCAAAAACATTTGCTTTTGTTATTGATCGTGACATACAAAGGAAGTACTAATAAATTAAGAATGAAACCCAGTAATAATTATTTGTGTAATAATGTTTTTAATTTGATCTAGATGAAGTTGATTTGCATGATGAGTAATCCTGTCTCTGATTACAAATAACAGGATGTCTTCATTTCCATCCGTACTGATCATCTGTTCACCATCCACAGAACTGCAAAACGACCACATGTCGCTCAATGCAATGCGTCCTGAAGGGCCAGGAGAAGAGTGATTATTATGTGAATGTAACGACAAACATATGGAATGGTACCTTTGCAATGGTAAATAAACTCATCTCAGTGCTTTTCTTGTATCAGTCTGAGCTAATATTGCGGTTAACAGTGTTTGTTTGTTCATTACAGGCTGATTTCCTGTACACCGTGCTCTCTGTGAGAGCTGATATAGAGACGTCTCAACCGGAGCTGCTGTTCATCGAACAGAAACACCTGCAGGTACAGTTTTTTTGTCTTTTCTTAAAGCCACTTCACTAATTTGTGAAGCTCAATTATCTTTTGCTGCACATCAGAAATATATTCTTTGGTTATTCGTTATTTGGTTATTGTGATGGATGATTAAGTGAATTTGGGCTTTGTTTTCCCTCCTATTTATATTTCTGTGAAACAGGAAGCCATGTCTGGATAATTTAATGTTCATAATCACTCTGGAGTGCTCAACATTGTGAATATGAATGGGAATATACTTCAGAGATATTTTACTCATAAGAATTTCTAGGGGTGCCAATAATTGTGTCCAACGTGTATTTGAGAAAAACTTTATTTCATAATTCCCCCATATAAAATTCTTATTATCCAATGAAAGGTTGGATTTTTGTGAAGTTTTTAAATAAAAGATCAAAAGGATTAACAATGCAGATTAATTTTCACAGCGTTCTTTGATCATATTTACCAAGGGTGCTGATATGTTTGGCCATGACTGTATGTATATGTGTATATATATATATATAATTAAATAATTATAAATCTAGTTTGATCTCTATTCTATCTACATTTGAATTTAGTGCATTTAGTCTAACTGTTAAGCCTATACTGTAAAATTGGAAATGTATTTTCTTGTCCTGAAATACATTTTGAAATATATTTTGGTATATGATGGTTAAAACTACATATATTTTCAATTTCAAAAATATATTTCAATATAGCTTCACTGTTTACAGCATATATTTTGCATACATTTAAAATATTTTTTTGCCACATGGGATCACCAGTCATTACCCAATTAACCTAAATTTACAATTGAACACTTGATTGCAGGTTCAAGTCAAAGTGAGCAAACCTGGAGCTAAAGGGGACGTTCCAGTGGGCGCCATTATAGGAAGTGTTATCGGCGGGCTGTTGTTATTGGCTCTTGCTGTCGCATTGCTTTGGAAGGTACTTTATTTTGCTGTTTTAATGTTTATTCGGTGTACATCTTGTCATTGTCTTCTTTAAAAATCCATGTATTGTTTGCGTTCAGCTTGGCTTCTTCAAGAGGAAGTATCAGCCGATGATGAACGCGGCTGAGAATGGACCGGAAAATCAGGAACTGCAGGAAAACACAGAGACACCCTAAAAAATCTGCTGATACTCATTTCTCAATATAATGGCTTCCTTCCCTGACAATAATAACCATAAAAGGGCTAGAAAGAGCAAACAGTTTTTTTTTAAATTGCCAATTTGATTTCAGCACAACAAGTCAAATATTGGCATTCAAAACCCATTCATCTTTCGTATGCCTTTTTCCCCTGCTTGACTTGAATGCTGGTGTATTTTTTTGGCACAGTCTTACCACTTCCATTCATTTCCTGAGTAGTTAGTATTCAGCTACATCTTTTTGACTATTGTGACTCAGGCCCAACGTATACTTTTCTTTGAGGGTAGCTTTTCAAAGTATCCTCCATTTGATAGCGTGTGTGAACACTAGAAAGAGTCATCCTTGTCCATTGTCTGCGCTATTTCTCTTCAGAAGTTATGAGTGATAAAAAATGTCTTTGTGCTCATTTAAACTAAAGTTGCAGGTCTCCATCCACCATAGAAGCACTTGTCAATGTGGGAGTATGTTGTTGTCGCCGTCTTCATCAGTTTGTTGTTCTTGTTCGGTCTCCTCTGTTCCTTTTCCAACTGTGAAACAACAGCCCGGGACCGTGTTGCCACCTAGGTAGTGCAAAAAAAAAAAAAAAAAAGTGTATGTGTGAGCTAAGCGTATATTGTACTA
The DNA here is from genome assembly GCF_936440315.1 of Barbus barbus. NCBI lineage: Eukaryota > Metazoa > Chordata > Actinopteri > Cypriniformes > Cyprinidae > Barbus > Barbus barbus. The sequence continues at coordinate 6,470,478 of NC_136725.1, read as the reverse complement.
GGGCTGTTTGATGGCTGTGGCTAGAAGGGATACGGCTCTTACCAGAAACTAACAATGAAATTTAATTTTCTACCTATTAGATTGTATTAATGTCTACACCTACCCCAACCCTAAACCAACCCCTTACAATAATGCAAAAATAGTAATTATTTTTGTACAGTGTGACAACAATTACTCTCTACTGATGTGTGCATATCCAGTAGCTTCAGCTGTATCCCTTCTAGCCTTAACCCTGTTAGATTGCGGGTTTTTCAGTCGACTCCTCATTTTTTGGTTGCCGATGTAGTGCACTCAACTGGCGAACACTAGTGAATGAGTGAGGGATTTCAGACACAGCAACGGAGTCGGCAACGAGTCCTGTGCTAGAGTTGACCCCAAGACTATGGCTATTCAGAGTCAAGGAATCCGCTTTAGGCGTTGACTCCCCATAACTACATTACACAAATGGTTAAGAAAAATTGAGTGCAGTACAGCTGATGATGAAATTCGTGTCACGCACCTTACCAAAGATTTAAGATGTATGCATACCCTAACATACTACTCCTAAAGAGATAATTGGTGGCATATGAGTGAGTCATTGACTAACTTAATTGAACACATTTGATCATTTATTTTATATGCTGGAGTGCTAAAATTCCCAAACTCTTTTGCCAAAATTTCTAAAGCATACCAGGCATATGTTCCAAATTATATCAGTGAAAAGATGCCTTCACAAAATCAGCAATAACAAAATGCAAACACAAAAACATTTTATGCAGCAATACACTGGTAAAGTAGGCTGTGTCTACCAAGTGTGATTCTGTAAATTCTTGTCCATACTCTGTAAACATGAGCAAATAACTCCAGTAGTAAGCAGTGCCACTGTATGCAACACTTCAGGGAAATGGACTAAAACTGCATGAGAAAATAAATGATTGTGACTACTTGCACAAATGAATCAAGTTAGTAATAAGAAACACTTAAAAACTTAACATTAAATCTTGCATTAACAAATGATGTGCATTATATAAGTGTCTACATAGTTTCTTATTACTAATTCAATTTATAAAAATTAAATACAGCTTAATGTTATCCGCAAATGTATGACATTTCAAACTATTTTGCTGCATTAACATCTAAGCATTATAAGATGTCAAATATTCTGAAATATCAAACATATTTGCATGTATATGAAAGTGTTGTCAGTAAATTGCTTCATGAATTCAAGGTTTAACTTCTACTGATGTTGTGATGTGACGTTTTTAGGAAATCTTTGAGGCCTGTCTAATCAAAGACAACATAAACGACAAAGATTTCTCTTAATGTTTACATAATGTCTTTGCACTGGTACTTTTTAAAGACTTTCTATTCAAGAGAACAGCAGAATATGCTCTTTTGATTAAAATCTTTGTTTCATCAGGTGTTACAGGAAAACTTTGAGCTTTGTATTTTTTCAATAAAAACGTCTTAATGCTTCATGAGATTTATTGTAGCTCATTTGCTAGTTAACAGTTCAACTTTGTTTGGGATCTTTCCCAGCATCCGCCCACAAACACTCCTTGTTCTCTTTCCAGCACGGCTCCCCAGACTCATATATTTCCTGAAAAGAACTAAATAATTACAAACATGTTGTGCAATGTCATATATGAAGAGAAATTATTACACTTTGAAGGCAATAATTACAAGTTACAACAAGACTGTAGCGTCTTATAACTTTACTATGTTTACTTAAAAACTTAAAAGATAATAATTATACTTAAAGTATAAGAGGTACAAATATCTAATAATCCACAAATCATGATATTAAAACGATTTTGACAATATGCAGAATTTATTTTTAAATCACTGTATTAAAAACAGTTATCTAACTAATTCTAATGATTCAATGTTTACCTTTCTTAGAGTAACATTTCATGTTCACTTATGATGGGAAGACAAACAAAACTAATCCATTTTATCATTATTTACACAAATTGTAGTGTTGACTGCATTTATCAACTTTATTTAACATTTATTTAACATTAACATTCAACCCTGTTACCAAGTTTGTCAGGAAAAGTGATTAAATATTGCGCATAATTTATTGCAAATGTAAGTTTAACAAAAATGACTTGTTAATAACTTACTGTTATATTAAAATGTATTCTGAAGTTGTATCATCCATGTCTTTTTAGTGTTTATTACTACACAGTAATACTATCATACAAATCAATTTTAAAATGTGCCACATTATGGTTTTGTAAAAAAATGGGAACTCCCGAGGTTGACAAATTTTTAAAGCACCCCCTTTTGTACCTTATTCATGTTCAACATGGTTATACAGACCTTTTTCCAGATTGGTACAGTAGCTTTGAGTGTGCTGATGCAGTACTTCACCGCCTCCAGGGAATCACTTCTGTGCGGTGATGAGATCCCTATTATAACACTTGCTTCTGTTATAGTAACCACACTGTGGACACGGTGGGAAAATGCAGGAAATATCCTTTAGATATAATGATGTTAAAGTGATTAACTTCTATTATCTGAACAAGCTCTGAGACTCACCCTAGTCTATGCCGTATGTTAATGTGTCTGACGCTGGGCCACTTTGTCCGGATCTCACTGCAGATCTTCTCTCTGCCATCGGACTATACGCTTCATATTCAAGCCGGATCACTTTCTTCCCCTCAAAATTATCTCTGGTAGTTCCTGAAACAGATTACTACATATAAAACTAATATGTAGCTGTAAGAAAGCCGACTCTAAACAGAAGCAATGATCCATTGAAATACAGCGTAAGACAGACTGACCAATAAACAGAGATACGGCACCACAGGAGGGGCACGTAACAGACTGAGAAACACTATCAGCAGAAAGCTTGTCAGTAGTGAGTGTAATTAGATCCTGACCCCCATCTGCAGCCATACCTGTAAAAAAAAAAAAAGAGGTTTCTATATAATAAATATAATATAAAGTATACTATGAAACACTTATGTTGTTATATGTTTTATTATAATTACATAAAAAATTAAATACAGTAACAAAGACAGGCAGGTGTCAGGTTGGATGCCCACCTTGGTAATTTCTTTAGCCTCCACTGAGGGGTAGTATAACAGCCACCTCGTCCCTGTCTCTGAGGGTCAAGGGCTGCTCTCCCAGAGGCACGTACTCCTGACGCACGGCCAGAACCACCTGATCCCGTAACACAGAGAGTCTGCCGAACAGGACACACATCTTGACTATATATAACGATTAGATATTAAAATAAAAATGAACAGATGCTCTAGTCCAGAAACACCCAAACCAGAGCCCAGGGGCCAAAGACCTTTGATTTGGCCTGTGGGTCCTGGTTTGGGCATTTCTGGACCATGCCATATATCACAAGAGGAAGGAGAACAAAAAATGTGGTAAAACACACAAAAGCATATCTTTATTTCTATTACTATTTTTTTTTTTCAATCTTTGCATTTAAATGTTAAAAACAATATATATGAATATGATTTTTAAAAATATTATTTAAATATCAGTTTAATTATTGATTTATTACATTTTAATATAATATAATTTTGGCCCATGGGCCTCAATCAAGCTTGATTTTTCATCGTTTGCATTAAAAATGTTTGGACACACCTGCTCTTGTACATTGGAAAATAACACAAATTAGTAATTTGTAGATAATTTGTTATTCTTAGCATTATTTACATGCTTAAAGAGTGCATAGAGCAATGCATTTCACATAAAAAGACTTCAAATCTGGGCATAGTATGAATGAAATATTTACACTGCAAATATAATGCCCAGTGTTATTACATTAAATGTATATCTTGTAATGAAATGAAAGTTACAGTTTATAAACATGCCATAAACATTCTCTTGTTTATGGCAATGTTACTGGTAAATTGTTTATGGTAAATTGTTACTCAATGAACAATTTCATAAAAATATAACATAAAAAATATGTATTACAACTATAATTAGTATTTTTACATCAAAATATGCCAAATGTTTATTACATGTAAAAAAAAAAAAAAACCTTCTTTATCACAGTTATTGTTATTGTTGTTATTAAATTGTATTATTAGTGAAGTCTCGTGATGCATAAACGAAGTCTCTGATTGGTGGACTGAGTGGCCGTATAATCTCATGTTTGATTGGGCGCTTTTTCTAGTTTTATCGCGTTGGTGACTCGCAGTTTAATTTCACTGATCTGAAAGGCCAACAAAGGTATTAACGTAAGTTAGTTAAAATAATAATTCACCTTGAATGTCTGGTCTCCAAATGCTGCCACAGCTGTAGAGATGATATGTTTGATATGATATGATATGATATGATATGATATGATATGATTTGATATGATGATATGTTCTGCTTTAAGTCCCGTTAATTCGCCACTTTTTGCAAAGAACCGACACCTGCTTAACGTGTAGATATTTATTAGAATAATATGGTTAGATAAAACTTACCAAAACACTCACCAGCAGATGTCTCTAAATTCACATATAAACTGAGCCATTCACCAACCTTACATAGCCTAGTTAGGTCCCTAAATATAATATACAGGCTCACTTTCATCATGGTTACTATATTTAGAGACTCATGTAAAGCCTTATGCGCATATAACCATTAAGGCTATCAGTATACAGGAGGGGGGGGGGGTTAAAACAATAGATCAAACGCACATTTCGCCATTATTAAACAGCCGATGGCTGTTTTTGTTCAGTAAGACAATTCTGTGTGGCATTCGATCAATCCAGTGACATCTGCAACCACAGCTGTGCAGCGTATGTCCCCGTTTCACAGTCATTGTTATTAACAACGTGTGGTAGGAGACACTTGCAGAGCCGTGCATTTCTCCCAATTGTCCGACAGAGGGACAGCAGGGCAACGGCGTCCAACCCTGACAAATATGGCAAGCCGATTTAACATTTACTTCTTAAAACTAGTATCAGTTTTATGCATAGACTGTAGGTTTTATGTTACTAGTAGGCTTACTTTGTTTTTACCTACTAATAGACAAAATAATCTAATAGTGAGTATAAGAGGGACAGCAAGGAAACAGCATCCAACCCAGACATATCTGGCAAGCCAATGTAACATTTACTTCTTAAAGAGGTCATCGGATGCAAAATTAACTTTACAAGTTGTTTGAACATAAATGTGTGTTGGAAGTGTGTGTACACATCCATCCTATAATGATAAAAATCCAGCCAGTTTTTTTTGTTTGTTTTTTAAATCCCTATTTTAAAACCCCCTTTCTGAAATCAGGCTGTTCTGAGATTCCTGTCAGAATGACGTAGTTCTGTACAGACCGCTCCCACAAGAGTTGATCGACAAGACCGTCTTACCTTAGACCCGCCCTGAGTGAGCTGAGAGCTGTAAACAGTCCGACCGCATCTGGTGCAGGGGAATCCATTATGACGCAGAGGATTAACGTTACTTTCGCTTTGAAGTGAATGCGCTGATCCCAATCTGCATAAATGCGTATATGTTCGCGTGAATCATTCGTGATCCAGCTTCATCTACAGAAGCTGCTACGTTTTGTTATGAATCTTTGCAAATCGCATTTCCTAATAATGTGCTAGTTAGCCAGTTTCTCGGCTGAAGGGGTCAGCAGAGCTCATTAGCATTTAAAGCAACATGGACTAGAATGGCTTGCTGAAAACAGAGTTGATTTTGACGGGGTAAAAAGGTGTTTTTTTACACTATACCATGTTATAGACTTTTCATTAAGAGCCTAAAGAATCATATCAACTTGTGAAAAATGGGCATCCGATGACCCCTTTAAAACTAGAAGGCTATGTTTTATGTTACCAGTAGGCCTACTACTTTTTTTTACCTACTAAGAGACAAAATAATCTAATAGTGAGTACAATATGTATGTAATTTTTTTTTTACTACTGACAGATAGTTAACAGATACCAGTAAGCGTAACTAAAAATAAGTTATGTGAAATAGTACATAATAAATTGTTACTAGTAAAACTAAAATAAACTTTAGTCATGGTAGCACCGTATTAAAAATTCAAAGGAAAGAAGTGCAGTGTGCAATGTTGTTTAACAACATACCTATTGTTAAGCTGATTAAATATCTTTCAGTAGACAAGTACACCATAAAACAGTTTGAAAACTGTGAGAATTACATGATCTAGGACCTTTATACAGTGTGTGCCATTGTTAGTACAGTAAGTTTATCCTTCTCATTTGCATCCATGTTGAATTCAATATGTCATCTAAACCAATTAAGGTCTATAACTGGTATACATATATAGTACCATAGATATGTATAGATAGATGGCACATTCGATCACTCTAGACATATCTACGCATCCGCCATCTTGGAACGGTCAACGTGTTGTCAAACATTGTAAAAATCAATGAGTTTTCCAAGATGCCACAACATTGCACAGTCTCTGGTTGGAAAAAAAAAACAAGATTTAATTACTTAAATAAATGGGACAACCTTTCACAGGTGAGAATGTGTCGGTTTGTGTTTTTATATATGTATACCTCAATATTACAGGTTTTTAAACTATGGTAACTTTTTAATGTTGTGTTAGCTAATGCCTTTGTCTTTTTTGTATTGTGTTAGTTTTGCAGAAAAATCTGCATTGGTCTATTATAGATATAGATGTTTATATATGGATAAACATACGGTTGAAGATGCACCGTCAATTTGCTCTCCAGTGTTCAAGGACTAACTTTGTCTGCTCCAAGGGTTTCCAGGTCTGCATAAGAAAACCTGCAACAGCTCAAAACCCAGTCGCTCCAAAATCACATTCCCATAGACTAAAAAACAACAGCATAAATGTAGCCCAATTCTGTGAGAAAATCGCAGACTTGGCAACACTGGCTCCAATATGGTGGACAGATTACATAGCGGCCAATAGAAACTGCCACTAATGAGGCATCTGTAGATATATGTCTATTGCGTGGTACTACAATCCATACTTCGAATTCAGTTACAAAAATGTCTTACTAGAAGTAATGGAATAGTTACTTATCAGTATTGTAATAGTGACTAGTAGCAAATAAAGTACTAGTGTCTGATAAGTATTTGCATCGCTGATGTAACACCTCATCAAAACTGCAAGTGCAAACATGATAAACTAAAGTGCTCGTCTACACTGCAATTGCGCAATGTCAGCAGCTTCACAGCAGGAGTTTGTCATGTCACGTCGCGTCACTAGTAGTGTAGACGGGTGTAACGCAACACCCTGATTGCTTCCTTTTGAAGGAGGATTTGTTGTGCTATATTTACAGGTTTGACCCTGAGGAGGACCAAACAACTGTCTCAACTATTATTAGAATTACCATATCCTTCAGTCTATTATTACCCGTCAAAATTCACAGTAATAGGCCACTTTAAAAGATTAACGCTTATCGTCCCAACGGAAATGCATGGAAAAGTGTCTGGATCCATTCAAATCTGAGAATTGTAATAGTTCATATGTATTCCCACGGCACAGAGATGCTGTTGTCTCTATTCATATTGTCTGGTTTGCTGTACAGTATATACAGCTTTACTGATAAAGAGTGTAGTAAAGTTAAAAAACTGCCAGTTTATAATAATCTAATAGTTCATTATTGTTAGTTAGGCCATAATATAAGCCAATATGATTAAATGAAAAGGGTGCATTTTGTGGATTATATAAAAACTGACTGTAACTTGTACTGTGTTTAGGGATTTCAGCGAAATTCCAGTAACTTTATTTCACTTTTAAACATTTTTATTTATTCTTTCTCCATTTTGTATTATATATTTTTTGGTCTGTTCCCAGTTCTTGCTTTATTAACGAATATGCACATTTTGAATGAACAAAAAATACATGAATAAAAGTATTTCTCTCTCTCCATTCAATTCAATATGTGCTTTACTGGCATGACAATTGTTACAATGTATTGCAAAAGCATAGTGTTTACACTGAATCTAGAAGAGATGAGTATTTAAAAATAATAAATAAATGCATGTATATACATAAAAAAAATAGAACAAATCAACATTTTAGAATTCTATGAACAATTTCTCTCTGTCTTTCACCACACACACACACACACACACACACACACACATACACATACACATACACACACACACACACACACACACACACACACACACATACACATACACATACACATACACATACACATACACATACACATACACATACACACACACACACACACACACACATACACATACACATACACATACACACACACACACACACACACACACACACACACACACACACACACACACACACACACACACACACACACACACACACACATACACATACACACACACACACACACACACACACACACACACACACACTTTTTATTAAAAACCCATGAAATTCCAGGTTAGGCATCAGCCCATTTATCTTATTCGTCTTATCTGTATAATAATGTAAAAAATGTTATTAAAAATAAATCATAATAACAGCAATCATCCTTGTGAACTTGTATTTTTCATCATCTTATATTGTATTATGATTTTTGGCTGGTACAATCTAAAATAGTCAGTCCTGTTACCATGAGTTTGCAAAGTAAGCTGGATATTTGCAGAAATATCAACATTAAACCCAAGCATAAAACTCAACCCTGCACATCCCAATTTATTAACATGTAAAGACATTTGTATTTTCTGAGAATGTTTACAATCATACAACAATCAAAGGTTATCCCATCAAAATAAACTAGTATTTATTATGCAATTTTGCAGAACTGATTTCTGTTTCATAAAGTTCAAGTTCAAAGTTTGGCATATGTTTAAAGAAAAAAATATTTATATCAAATTACTGTTATGCTGTAACAATCAGCCTTCTTTCCACATTAAGCACAAACAGACCCCAAATCACTTTTCTGCTGTTATCCAACTCTTTGAAATCCCCCCAAACTCAGCCCCAAATCATAATGTTGCTCTTGAGGGGAGAAAGTTTCTAGACTTCTGAATGTCACCTGATAAATTTCGGTGGGCAATCTGTTACAATGCTCTCCCCACCCCCCTAGGAAGTATGAAGACCGCCCACCACAGGCATCCAATTCGAGACCCCATATAGATTTAAAAAGCGAGACGGATTCCGTGTGTATGACAGTCAGCGAGTGCGAAGCATCGGGAGAACATCTGTCCGTCTGTCTCCAACGCGCGTCTCCACTTTTTCTGAGGATGCTACAGTTACCGCAGCTCCGCCAGGGCGTTATCGCGCTTCTCATATGGTTCGCGCACTTGATGGAACAGCAGAAAGTACAAGGTAAAGTGACATTTATCCATCGCGTGCAGTCTGAAAGTCTGAATGAGGGATATTATGCAGTGATAAAGCCATTCATGCATTGGTCCGGTTGCGCGCTGGTGCCTCTCGTGCGTAAAAACTAAGAAAAATGATGTGAACTTGTTTTCAAGACACCTATAAGAATTTATAGTAGATATTCATTGGAAATGCACTTCCTGTCTGATCTTGAAATGATTAATATTTTCAGACGTTATGTTAAACTTTGTCCAACAGGAAGTGTAGTATTTCTTTATATATATATATATATATATAATTTATGATGTTTAAAATGGCATTATATCTAAACGGTTGAGCATGTTGCCGTGAAATGCACAAAAAACGCTTGCACAACCACAATATAGAGTTTCTTAAGAGTTTGAGTGGATTCAGATGGCCGAAAGACTCTTTGAACATTTGGAATTTAAACCCGAGTTCCTTTTAAAAATACCATTGAAATCATTTTCAAATGTTTTTTTTTTTTTTTTTACCTGGATCAAGCTAAATCTGTGGTTGTATCATAATGTAACTTGGCACTAAAGATGTAACCAGATATTCAATACTGAAGGAACCAAAAGTAGGAATTTAAGACATGTAAGGTAAAAAAAAAAAAAAAAAATTCAACATGTACCCCTCAGTGTCCAAAGTAGTCCTGGCTCTGCTTGGCACTAATTGGTTTCAATTAGCTACATTCAATTACATGCCTGGTATGAGTGATATATGAGCAGAATATTATTCAGCACCTAATAAAGTGGCTCTTTCCAGCTGGCAACTGCTGGCTTCAGCAGGGCAAGAACGGGAGATGCCAGGTTCTCTACATGTCTGGGATGAGTCGGGAAGACTGTTGTAGAAGTGGTCGTCTGGGCACAGCGTGGACCGAGGAGGATGTACCCAATAACACGCTCTTCCGGTGGCTGATCTTCAATGGCGGTGCACCAAACTGCATACCTTGTAAAGGTACCACATAAGAGCGATTTCATCATTTGGATGACTGGAAATAATCTGGAAGTGGCTTTGAATTGTTAGCCTATGAAGATTTCAGACAGGAAATGTTAGGGACGTATATGAACATTGTGATCATTTGTCAGTCCAGAACTGGTATGTCAATTAATCATAGCCTTCTTTATTGATTCCACAGAGACTTGTGATAATGTGGACTGTGGTCCTGGAAAGAGGTGCAAAATGAACAAGCGGAATAAGCCTCGCTGCGTATGTGCCCCAGACTGCTCCAATGTCACCTTTAAAGGGCCTGTGTGTGGCTCCGATGGGAAAACATACCGGAACGAATGTGCCCTCCTTAGGGCCAAGTGCAAGCGACACCCTGACCTGACTGCTCAGTACCAGGGAAAATGCAAAAGTACGGTCACTTATACCTTCTTCAAAGTCAAAATGAAATCTAAATTTAAATGCTTAATTATTTACAAATTATCATGTACATTCTTGCAAAGAATTTTTTTTAGAAAATTTAGGTCCCGACTTAGGCTGAATATCCTGTTTTATGAAAAAATATGTCACATTACAGAATTAAAATGTTCACAAAATACTAATCTGCTCTGCCTCTGAAAACTTTTTGTTCGGGTGACATCATAAAGACCATGCAATCTTATTTGGTTATGAAAAAAAACTGTTTAAACTAGCATTTTAAATGACATTCTGTTATGTAACACCCACTTTTTATGACCCAGTCAATTCCCAATGGATATGGGAAATTTAAATTCCAACCAAAATTTTCATTAAATGTGACCCTGGAGCACAAAACCAGTCTTAAGTCGCTGGGGTATATTTGTAGCAATAGCCAAAAATACATTGTATGGGTCAAAAGTATCGATTTTTCTTTTATGCCAAAAATCAAGTAAAGATCATGTTCCATGAAGATATTTAGTAAATTTCTTACCATAAATGTATAAAAACTTAATTTTTGATTAGTAATATGCATTGCTAAGAACTTCATTTGGACAACTTTAAAGGTGATTTTCTCAATATTTTGATTTTTTTGCACCCTCAGATTCCAGATTTGTATCTCAGCCAAATATTGTCCTATCCTAACAAACCATACATCAATGGAAAGCTTATTTATTTGACACTTAAGACTGGTTTTGTGGTCCAGGGTCACAAATATCCTTTTTCACTCAGAAATACACCACATTACAGAAGTACAATGGTTGCAAATGCTGTTTCATGTTGACTTTTTAAGTCTAAAACTAAGGCTCAATTCTCGATTCTTTAACTAAAATGTGCATTTAAAAGGAACTGAATGATAACTTGCTAGTAATTGAACGAACATGCATAATTTTCTGTCTTTTAAATAAAAATACATATAGAGAGAACGGAATTTTATACTTTTATGCATTGACAAAATATAAAGCTAGTTGCACATCAGTATCACGTAACCAGGTGTAAAAGGTTGTTAAACAAAAGCTGCCAGCAATTGATAGATTATGATTTTTATTCAGAATCATGCTTTGATGTGCGCTGTCCTGGAAGCTCGACGTGTGTGCTAGACCATACCAACAATGCCTACTGCGTGACCTGCAACCGGCTTTGCCCTGAGGTGACCTCACCGGATCAGTACCTGTGTGGGAACGACGGGATTGTGTACGCCAGCGCCTGCCATATCCGAAGGGCAACGTGCATCATGGGACGGTCCATTGGAGTCGCCTACGAGGGGAAATGCATAGGTGAGAATAAGACAAAATCTTGTGCTTGCACAATCCTCTCTTAAACATGTGGTTCTCATTACTCTGTTTTCTGTTGCAATAACACATTCATGTTTCACATGGGTAGCTTTGACTGTTGCTGCTTTTCTGCGTTATTTAATACCTCCTCAAACCACACGGAGTGAAATAAGACTAAAATTAACAGCCGATAGGGGCTTGAAAAGTGGTTTTACATACAGTAAAGTGAAATCATACTTTGGGAAAACTTCAGTTCTCTTTTTCTTCATCTACTCCACATCATCCTCAGACGCCAGGTCCTGTGAAGACATCAAATGCCGGGAGGGACGAAAGTGTCTGTGGGACAAGCAGATGGGACGGGGACGCTGCGTGGTATGCGAGGACACCTGTCCTGAGAGTCGTCCGGGCGACAGTGTCTGTGCCAGCGACAACGCCACTTACCCGAGCGAGTGTGCTATGAGGCAAGCCGCCTGCTCTTTGGGTCTCGTCCTGGAAGTCAAACACTCGGGCTCCTGCAACTGTAAGTAGAGGATGCTAAACCTGGCCACACCCATGTCCCGCATTTCCTCCCCCTGCCCGAAAACACCCCTCTTTCTTGCCCCTCCCATTGCCCCCACAAGGAACACGAGGACTGTTGGAGAGAGAGCATGTTTTTGCCCTTGTGTCGGCTTCCTCTCACAAAGACTTAATTCAGTGGCGATGAGATGTTAGACGTGTCCGGGACAGTGCTATTGTCCCCTGCTCATCTATCGATGAGGTGTTAAGCCAAAATCTTTGAGGTCAAGTCTGGAAGGATTTCCGTTTGGGATGCGAGACAGTTTTGAACATGCTGCTCCTCTGATTTGGTTTCACTGTTTGCGCATCAGAGACAGAAACGTGACTAACGGAGTCATGTGGAAAGTGCATAGGGACGTAAACTCATTTAGCGTGCTCTGTTTGTGAATCGTCTTGTTGTTTTTGCCCTATGGCAGGCTGACCTGCTCTGTGATGGACAAAGAAAAGCAAACCTGGTGCCATTATGGTAAACGAAAGTGACAAAAAAAATGCCCTGGAAATATAAAAAAACGGGGGCAGAACGTTTTTTTTTTTTTTTAAATGTGTATTTTAATATATAGATATATTTCTGACACACATTTTAATTGCAGTTTTTGAAATGGTCAGTATGCTGTGTTTTATATGCCCAGAAAATCAATTCCGAGAGACAAATATTGTCTGCGGACGTTCATTTCTGACCCCAGCTAACGTCTAACACCTTTGTCTATTGTCTATGTGTAATAAAGGGAAACTCACTTTTTCACTGTCGGTTTGTTATGTCCATTTTGCGTAATGTGAAAAAAAAAAATTCTAAAGTATTTTTAATGAAAAAAGCCACTTATTCCTTTCTTCAAATAATATGTTTCTAGAGAATATCACTTCTTTCATTTGAACCTTATAATGGTTCAAATGTGGGACATAACAAATCTCATGTGGGAAAAATGTGATTTTATGTTTAGTAGGAACATGTTTAGATCAGATGCCCTAAAGTAGAACCATATTTCACCCGGCCGAGTCTGTGTGTGGTATTGAAGAATCATCTTCCAACCAGCGATATTTTTGTTTATAAGAAGGGATTACATAGTGTCTCTTTGCTTGATTTGATTTCATTTTATACAGTGACTTGACAAATACAAGAAATTGTCTCCGCTAATAAAAGACAGAGGTAAGGCGCCATTCCACAGAGAAACTCGCTCCCACCCTCTCGTCCCTCTCTGAGCTGTGATCCCACAACCTTGTGTGAATTGCAAAGCATCAGTTAGAGATGCTTTGGGAGAAAGATGCAGTAAGACTCTGTGCCTGAATGCTGTTGTGTTTTATACTAATGCAACAGCTGCTATATTCCTCCGTAGCTCTCTCTGACGAGACAGATGAAGAGGAGGATGATGAAGAAGATTACACGGATTATAGCCATGTATCTCTGTTACTGACTGGATAAACCACCGTCAACAGCAGGACTCCATTTAAGCACAGAGTCGTGTTCATATTGTACAGACGTGTACTCTTATTTATTTTCCACAGACACATGGAAGATGCTTATTGTTGTAGATGTTTATTTATACTTTTTTATTTATACATTTATAGTCTGAATAAATGATCTCTCTCGTCTTTCCTTTGTCGTCTTTGAAAGAATATTATTTATTATAACGTGCAATGTTACTCTATGTAAGGTAAATGTGTTTTGAAAAGTGTTACATTTTGTGAAGCAAAAAAAATAAATAAAAACTTATGTCATTTCCCCAAATGAAATCTGCAGCAAAACATGCATGTGTTTTATTTATTAATCTAATGTTCACTAATAAATGTACTTTGTAGATCTGGATTGGTTTAAAAATCAAAGCTGACAAAAACAGCTTTGTCAGTAAAATCTACGTCTGATTTGTTTTCACTCTGACACCAAAAATTGGTTTTATTTTACAGAAATCAAGTTGATTTTAGTGTTTTCTAAAATCAAAATATACCCTTTTTTGCTAATATTTTTCTGTTTTTTTTATGTGGGTGCTCAGACAGAGGAATCCAGTTTATCATATGTTGTATCATATGTACAATATCAACTTTAGCATTGTTTTCTTGCCATATATTGTTTGTCTTTTTTATTTTAGAGATCCAGCTATACATTTCTAGTTTTGTATTTGAATGTTTAATGTATATAAAGTTAATGATGCCATTTGTAAAGGTGCAATATAAAAAGTAAAAATTGAACCAAATATGTCTCCTACGTCACTGTGGTTGGATTTAAAAATGTACAGCAGAAAAAACAATCTCTGGAAAAAGTATTATTGCAAAACCTTCATAGAAATGTAAATCTTGCCATTTTAAATCTGTAATTAAGTGATGGGATTTTGAAGAACCTTTAAGAACTTAATTGGCCCAGACCTTGAATCCTTAAAGTGGGAATTTGTTATTCCTTGCTAGATGCAAGCAGATTGCCTTGAACACACACACACACACACACACACACACACACACACACATATAAGCCAATCCAAGTTCTGCAGAAGCCACCGGAACTGTCTGAGCTGCAGCGAGGAAACTAATTTGCCAGGAAGTTGCACAGACGGCTAATTGGAAAGGAGAGCGACACCACCTCTTTACTTTGCAAGGCTTCATTAGATGCTTATCGTTAATTCAAACCCACTGAGATGTTTTTCAGACAGTGTGGGAACTCATTTTTCTTCATCTGATATTGTGCACAGATGCCTTAAAATATCAAATGAACAGGTTTTATGACAACAGTTCTGTCTAGACTCTAATTTAAGCTCTGATCGTCCAGTGATAAACTTACTCTGGACAGAGGCAGTGTTCAGTAAGGTGAGGTGTGTTTGTGCTGTCAGGGACGATCTGTGTCTGCTCTCGCCGGGCAGCTGAATCAGCAGCGGGCACGGCTGTTTTGTCATGAGGGAATATGGGTGTCCGGGCCTCGCCGATACCTGCTGGGCAGCATCTGTGATGGCTCAGAAACAGGGAAGAGTAATCATATCTGAAATGACTGCAACGAGGAAGATCATAATCAAGAGTGAACACTAGTCTCTAACTTGTTTTGGAAAAAATAGCAGGCCACCACTATAACAATGCTAAGAAACAGCTGACATTGCACGACTTTTTCCCATAGTCATGCTGATGAAGTTAAAATCCATTGACCTTATTATGGTCAGGTTTTATATTTTACATTTGATCATTTAGGGGGTTTTATATTTTACATTTGATCATTTTTAGGGGTGGTGATGGCGCAGTGGATAATACACATGCCTTTGGTGTGAGAGACCTGGGTTCGAATCCACTGTGAGACACCAATGTGTCCCTGAGCAAGACACTTAACCCCTAGTTGCTCCAGAGGCGTGCGACCTCTGACATATATAGCAATTGTAAGTCGCTTTGGATAAATGCGTCAGCTAAATGAATAAATGTAAATGTAGCAGACACTTTTATCCAAAGCGATTTACAAATGAGGTCAATAGAGGCAATCAAATCCAACAAAAGAGCATTTCATTTTAATTAGCCTATATTTTGGCACTTTACAGTATGACAAAAAATCCCTTCCTACTCACTTAGTAATTTTATTATGTTAAGTAGGCCTACTATTTATTATGATAAATATACCTGAGAGGCAAAAATGTTTAAGAAGATTTGTTTTTCAGATGATGTGTATTAAAGGAATCCTAGTTAACAAAATATGTTTTAAGAACATTTTGCTGAAGTTCTCATTAAGTTAATAAAAAACATCTCTGTTATTATGATTAGAACTCAGGTGACTGTGATCTGGTGATTGCTGTTGATGGCGGTGACTGTGACTCTCTGACAGTAGGGATATTCACCTACACATTTCAGTTCTGTTATTATTTATCTTAATGTGGTGTTAAAGCATTATGAAACTCTTGAACAGCAGTTCACGGTGATCACAGGTTGTCAAGCTCCAAAAATCTAAATAATTTACCACATCCATACGCCACGAGTGTTCTAGAATATTTTTATAGTGATTTTTAGTCCTATTTGGAGCGTGACACGCGAGGTCTCAACGAACTGTTGTTATGAGGCAAATTATTCTTCAAAAATGTTAACTTTTGTGTTCCACGAAAATAAAAGCATTTTGGATCGATTGTATTCTTGGCGGCGCTGAATCAAGTTCACGCTTCTGAATTTTAAGCAAAAGAACTCATATTTTACTCAAGCTGTGAATGTGTTTGTATAATGAAAATAGTGTGCAGACAGCGATCGTTTACTATAAAATAATAGCTAAACGACGCCTTCATATTGAGTTATTTTGCGAGATGCAAGCAAATGCAAACACACAACCTGTAGCCTGTATAACGCGAAAGTGACTCTTATGAGTGATTCGTTTAATGAATCATATACTCACAAACTGATGAGTTATCGTTAGGCTGCTGATTTCTGTCTTCCTGTGTTTCCACAGCATGCCAGGTTCTATGAATTTTTGAATGAACCGATCAGCTTCAAACATTAAAATGCACATTATTACTTTTGTTAACTCTACAATAAGTAAATCCACTTCACCAGCTTTAACAGTGATGCTATAGAGCTACACAAAAACGGAAGTTCAAATACAAAATTATAAAGATGGTTGTGCACTTAATACTTCATAAGGCATAAGATCTATAATTGCAGATAAAGTAGCCTATTAGTTGTGTATATACAGTGTGGTTGTGTAAATGTATTAAAAAATTTAAAACAATCACAATGTATAAAAAAAAAACTTATTAAGAAAATGATTGTTGTATTGCAGTACAAACAGTCACCATTGATTTGAAAGGTCTACAGTTTTCAAGTTCATGCAAGGACACCCTTTTTCTCTCTAGGTATAAACCAATACAAAAGGACAGTGCTCAAAAAAGCATAAAGCGTTCTGTGGCACAAACAAAATGTTTGAAGAGAACCCGTCTGGAGAGAACTGAGCTCTGTGGGTCATTTCCTGACAGTTCATTGAGTCTCTCTAGCAACCAGTCCGCCGGATCCCTGCTGGGTCTCTCATAGAAGTTCAATACAAACGTGCGAGTCAGTCGATGTCTGTGAGACAGCCACTGGTCAGCTGAGGTTTAGCACACTCTGTGTGCGACAGATGCCTGGAAATAGAATGAGAAATGTACTTGGGGGTGTAATCGAACAGCTCTGCCGCTCTGGACAGCAGTCAAAACAGTCTCTTCTGCCTGTCTCTGTCCACTTTTGATGAAGGCAAACCAGAGTGTTTCTGTTGCAGCTCATGCACGCAATATACAGACCTTTATCTTGGTTTCCACACTCGGTCTGTTGTCTTTAGTGTTTATAGAGCGTTATTAAAACCAGGGATCGCTGTAGAGTGAGTGACTGATGGCCCTGTATGGAAAATCCACGCTTATTCATGTGCTGTTGACTGTTTTTGCCATTTCAGAAATGTTCTCTATTAGCGGTCATATAAATTTGGTTTGAATTTTAACAAGGAAATGGAATGCACAGAGCCATCAAAAGAGGCGTACGCTTCCTCCAACTTCAATGCGCCGACAGAGAATCGTAGTCGAATCAGAGAGCGAACCGAATCTGCCGTTAAAAAACAATCAGCAATTAAACCCTGGCTTGAGGCTTTGAAACCAGATCACAGAGAGCCGCTATTAGAGACTATCTTTGTTAGTCCTAACATTACTAAGAAGAGGTTTTCTCACTCGCTGATGGAGAAAGTGTCCCAAATGAGCATGCATGCCTCGTTACCCCAGACGGGCCTGTTTTGATGTCCCAGTGTTGTAAAGCGGAGAATGTACATTTTGTCCTTACGTTTGACCCTTGTGTTGCTACACAATACAAAATGGCATTCACTAATGGAGGCAATGCAAGCTGCAGCCCTAACTCATTATAATCAGTCATGGGAACATGTTTGTGGAGGTACGGCGGCGATAGGAATTGCACATTTCTCATGTGCATGAAGGAAAAAAGCAATGCAAAAGGGTCATTGCTTTTCAGAAGCATGTGCTTTTGCTTTGAGTGAGTATGGCCTAGTTAAGCTCATTTTCATGGGCAATTCTGGGATTCTTGAGTTTCATTGTTTTTTCCTGCACAATTTTGAGTTTTTTGGGCTTTTCGTAACATGCTGTCAAAACAGTAGAACTAAAACATCCAAAATGCACTTCTAAGTGTTTATTTCATTCGCATCTATAGCCTTCAGTTACTTTGTTTCAATTACGTAATTTTTAAAAGCTGTTTTTTTCCTATTTTAGGTTTTCACTGAGGGGTTTGTTCATGTCATTTGACAGATTTGATAGCATTTCATTCTGAAAAACATGTTTTTTTTTCTTTCTAGCTGTTGACACTGTTTTCCATGGAAGCCCATTTCTGCCACAGGATAAAAAATAAATAAATATATATAAAAAATAAAAAAGGCAGTTGCGAATTTATCTTACACCATTCAGATTTTTATTCTCACAATTCTCAGATAAAAGTCTTGTTTGATATAAACAATATTCAGATTTTTTTTTTTTTTAGAATTCTGGGTTTACATCTCAATTTTTTTTTGTTTTTTATCAAATAAACATAAAATAATTTCAACATTTTCATGCAATTCTGAGTTTATATCTTGCAATTCTCACGGTTTTCCCTCTGAATTCTGAGAGAAATACATCTCGCAATTCTGTTGTTTTTTTTTCCTCCACACAATAAAGAATAAAAAAGGTAATTGCAACTTTTTATTTCACAATTCTGACTTTTTTAATCTATATCTTGCAGTTAAAAAGCAGGGGAAAAAGCCCGAACTGTTCCATTATCCTTCCATATTTCTCCAAGGATCTCCAAAATCTCCTCTGTAAATATCTTTGACTCTATTAGGTCAAGAAAACGGAACAAGACTTTTGAACATTTTTATACATTGTTTTGATTCCTGTTCTAGAAATATATACAAATTAGTGCTTATTTAATTAAATGGTGTCTCATTATATAATATATATAAAACATAACATTTTAGAAAACGTGTTATACAAAAAAAAAATTGCAATTGTGAATATAATCAACCAACTGGGGAAGATATGATGATATCTATTTGTACCCTATTCACCTTGTCTTAAAGGGACAGTTCAACCAAAAATGAACTTTGTAATTTTTCTTTACCCTCATGTCAATGACTTTCAAAAGACTTTCATATGGACAAAAACAGTTAGGCCTATATCTCAGAATATCTTCTTTTGTGTTTCACAGAGGAAATACTGGGTGAACTATCCCTTTAAGAGCTGCAAAAGAAACTAATAATACCTAAATTTAAGAAACTTTCTGAAACTCTGCTGTTGCACAGGTGTGATAGAGAGCAGAGACGTTTTAAGAAGATTAGCACAAGGCTGTCAGACTGACACTGGGGAAAAAGAAGAAAATATTTCAAGTTTGTCTTGCAGACAGCTTTGTGAAGTTCTTCAGACATGGTTCAAGTTGAAAGATGAATCCCAAGTGTTCATCTGTCTGCATACTAATAGTCGTCTAGTATAGCGTGAGAGAGTCATTTCAAATGGTCTCAGGTTATTGTCGATAATGTCTCCTCGCCAGACACAATACCCATTACCAAAAGATGGATTTTCCTGAAGTTCATTCTTTCAACAGCCTCATTTGCATTTCATTCTGTCAGAACAGGTTTTGTCAGTCAGATCTGAAAATCAGAGGAATCATTTTCTGTCTGCCCCCCGAAAGCAAAGTCACAGTCAATTTCAATGTTGTTTTTAGAGACTGATCGTCAGTGTCCTCTGGTCAAGGACAAATGAGAGAGAGGTTAAACTAAGGTGCATAATTATATTTCCGGATGTCTGCTGTCAATTGAAACTAGAAGAAAGTTTCTTTAAAGTCATTGAGTAACAATGTGGTCTAGTAATTGTGGTTCAGGTTGCCTGAAGCTTGCATTTAAGCTGTTTTTGTCCCCACTCTGTTTTGTTTTGTTAAATCCCCAGCATCTATAAATGAGTCATTTGACATTTTAGCTGGATCTGGTTTTGTTAAGCTCCTGAATTGAGTGAGTGAGTGAGTGAAGTGACATTCAGCCAAGTATGGTGACCCATACTCGGAATTCGTGCTCTGCATTTAACCCATCCAACGTGCACACACACAGCAGTGAACACACACACACCGTGAACACACACCCGGAGCAGTGGGCAGCCATTTATGCTGCGGCGCCCGGGGAGCAGTTGGGGGTTCGGTGCCTTGCTCAAGGGCACCTCAGTCGTGGTATTGAGGGTGGAGAGAGCGCTGGACATTCACTCCCCCAACCTACAATCCCTGCCGGCCCGAGACTCGAACCCGCAACCTTTGGATTACAAGTCCGACTCTCTAACCATTAGGCCACGACTTCCCCCTGGACTTCTGGAATGGACATGGATACATTATATTTATTGGATACATGGATATATTAACTTCAGAGTCTGATTTATGGGAATCCCTACAAGCCAATGAAAAGAAACTGCCTCCATCTCATAGATTTGTGGGTTATGAGGACAGCTGGAAATGACTATAGATGACTAATCCATAGACAGGGAAACACTATGACTAATCACTCTTGTGCTGATGACCCACAGAGATGCTGGCGTTCCTCACGCTTTAGTCAGTAGTGAGCTCAAAGCCATCCAGATGACCAAAACAAAGAGAATTATCAAAGAAGCCAACAATGATTATTGGTAAATGGGTCAGTGAAATGAATGGATCTGAATTCTGAATTAAAATTCAGTTTTATAATTTGGGGACATGACGTCAGAAATAAAGGGATAGCATCTGGACATCATGGAAAAAAAAGTGAAACTAAATAATGAATTTCCTGAAAGGAAAACTTGAATAGTTCACACAAAAGGAAAGTTTGCTTAAATTTGTCTTACCCTCAGGCCATCTAAGATGTAGATGAGTTTGTTTCTGCATCAGAATTGTTGGAGATTGTATCATTATATGACTTGCTCACCAATGGATCCCTCTGCAGTGAATGGGTGCCGTCAGAATGAGAGTCCAAATAGCTGATAAAAACATCACAATAATCCACAAGTAATCCACACCACTCCAGTCCATCAATTAACATCTTGTGTTTGTAAGAAACAAATCAAAACATTCAGGTGTTTTAACTTTAAACCGTTGATTCTGGCCAAAATAAGTCCATAACAACACCTCCTTCAGGGAAAAGATCCACCTCCTGTTATCCTCTCACATCAAAATCCAATTACATATTTGTTTAGAACTGATTTGGACGGTTTTCACTTATAAATGGTGGTTGATCTGTGCATATTTCTCTCCTTATTCAGACAAGACACATTTTGTACTGAAGAAAGCAAGCAATTTTATGGACAGATGACTCGTATTTTAGACTAGAAACAACTATTTGAAACTAAAAATGTCTTGATGGATTTGTTTCTTCCAAACAAGCATCTTTTCACTTCACAAGATGTTCATTTATGGACTGGAGTGGTGTGGATTATTGTGATGTTTTTATCAGCTGTTTGGAGTCTCATTATGACGGTACCCATTCACTGCAGAGGATCCATTGGTGAGTAAGTGAAGAAGAAACAAACTCATCTATGGTCTGAGGGTGAGTAAATTTTCGGCTAATTTTCATTTTTGGTTTAACTATTCCTTTAACGAGTTTTCCATAATCTTTTACTCATACTTCCTAGAAACAGGCAATAAAGATGTTTTGTTAATATATTAAAATTATTAGCAGAAAAAAGAAAGACAAAGCGATATCACAGAGAGGACCTTCACAACTCTGCATCAAGGTCTAGATAATTTGATCTCATCCATTATTCGTCAGTCAAAATTGTGAAACGTGTTATCATCCTATAATTAAATGACGAAAGACAACATATTTGTCCTTCTTCAGCCTTTATTTTCCATATCGCTCAGTGGAAATTATGCATAAATACACAAACACTGTCAAACATGTGAATGACGTGACGCCACCTTGGTAAATGGCTAAAAGTCCACCTAGACTTTTTATCTTCCAGTACAAAGACAGGCACATGTCTTTCCAGAGACTAATCTGTAACAAATGTACAAATATTTGAATTACAAAAAGGCAGCTGAATTGGTTCGAAGGGTATAAAATTGTAGTAAATACAAATAAAACCCAAGATGTTGCCCGAGTTTGATGACGATTATGTATTCAAGGTGTTTGCTTGCTTTTGGAAGTGTGTCTGATGTGGCACATGAATGATTTGGGTAACCCCGGACTGGGCTCTTGCATTCCTTCCTCCTCCAGAAACTCATCTAAATGGGACCACATTGAGACTAGAGGAGGTGTGATGATGCAGAGAGAGTGTGTTACATTCAGGGCCAACAGAAATACAAAAAATTCAAATAACGAGGTATCCAAACAAGCACATGGTAAATTCATCATGCATACAAAATCAAAGGCTGTGTCACGGTTCACCTAATGGGGCTGATTGTGATTGTAGTGTTAAACCGGTGTTATATGTTTCAGTAGGACTTTGTCAACCATCACCATCCAAGATAAAGAGACAGACGAGCAAAATCCTGGATATGATCAGCTGTGAAGTAATACTAGACCATGTTATGAAAACATCAGTGTCCTCAATGATCCCAAATAAAAAATGTGCATTTATAGCCACTCTAAAGCTCCATTGGTACATCAAGTGCGGCTCCATACAGTTTAGAGATATTATAGAATATTTATTTATTCACAACTGAGGAATCACTCTTCTGTTCACTTCACTGCCACAAATATTTAAGACGGCCTATTTGAATGACATCTAAAGACTGTGAGAACGTTTGTGAGAGCACAATGAAACATTTGTTTTAAAAATACATTAGCACTCACTTTAAGGCTTTTAAGTACAAACTGGCATATCTCTCTCACAAGCACGCATTCACGCAATCACTCGCACGCTGTGCTAAGAAAACAACCTAGGGACTACATGACTTCCAGTTGCCCTACGTGATCAAGCATAAGATTACATCATCTATTTAGTAGCAATGTGCAACTAGGTCTGTTTTTAAAAGGACAGATACAACCATTTAACTGAGAATGGTAATCATGTGTCGAACGCTTGTTCTGGGTTAATACGTGTGGTTTGAGAGAAGGTATCAAACTTAAGAGCTGAGGTACCTTCTTTTTCTGCAGATATGCATCCTTGCGTCAGGATTTACCATAGTCCATTTTTCCCATGGCTCAATTTGTTTCACCACAGTAACAGAGTTAAAGTAACAATGTAGTTTACACGACGGCCAGGCTGAACCGGGATGTGCTGGCCTGTGGTGAGTTGGCGCTCGATAGTGTCTTGAGGGATGCTGGGATGTCGTCCCCGGGTCATATCCTGCCTGTCTCTTGGTCCTTCTCCTCGAGCAGATGAATGAGCTGACTGAAGCTCTCCTTCACCGCGACCATGCTGTCCACCGTGCTGCCCTCCAGAATCCAGCTCTTGCCTCGTGCCAGAGGTTCCAGCTCAAAGTATTTCTTTATCTGTGTGATAAAGAAATAAAGCTTAGTTCGGTGGAGGCATCTTACACTATTAACTTGAGGTAAATAAAAAAGAAAGAGTGTTTTAATCTGGTTTAATTCTGATGGGTCAAGAACCATGTAAACAAACCAACGCTAAATGCAAAACAGAATTTATAGAACAGATTAATGGGATAATAAAAGGACACATATTTTGGTTGTGCATCTAAATTCATTGGTTACTTGGTAGAAGCTAGTTAAATTAAATGCCAACATTTCCGAACACTATTTAATCTTTAGCAAAACTCAAGATGAATATCCACTGTCATACTGTACATTATGATGCCTAAATTCTCTTGTGATATGATTTTACTTTTAATGTGTTATTTTTTTATATTTAGACTAAACGTATCAGTTATTGATCATAATATGACAATAATTATCAATTAAGCAAGATTTTTAATATCAGTGCACCCAACTTTGTAACAACCACAATATGCGATATACCAATAGACACGATTAATGGTACTGATTTGTCAACCAATAGAGATTTTAGACTATCTCCTCTATCACGGTTACACGCTCATGTGATGTTGCATGCTACATAGTCTAGAAAACTTACTGTTTGCATGTTTTTTTAAGCATTGCAGTTTAAAAACAAGTGATTTTAAGGCTGTGAAATGCAATCAGAAGCAAAAGAGAACTTTCGCTGTATGCACGCACTGTCTGAAAGACTGTTTCTGAGGACTGTCAGAGAAGAATGTGCACGTGAAGATGGCACTCAGAGTGCGGGAGTATTGAACAGAGTTATTTTTGTTGCTTTATAGGCCTTGAACTGTTAAATACACACTTCTTTGTGTGAAAATGCCCGTCTTTGCAAGCATTCTCATAAACACAGTAAGTCTTAAATGAAAGCAAACAGCTGAGAAAGAAAACACATGTGTAACAGAATTATGGAACCCGGTCAGCTCTAATATTCCTGCTGTCTGTCATTCATGTTAGGGTGTGTTCACACTTGTCAAGTTTGGATCAATTAAAATAAACTCTGGTGCGCTTGCTCTGTTAGTGCGGTTCGTTTGAGTAAGTGTGAACGCTACCATCCGAACCCTGGTGCGAATCAAACAAGACCGCTAAAAAGATGGGTCTCGCTTCCAAATGAACTTGTGGTGCGGTTCGAATGAAATATGAATGCAACACGGACCAAATGCTTCCAAACTAACCAAAAACAGGATGTGAAGACAAGATGCGACACGATTTAACAACACGGAATGAATGGTGTATCTAAAACAAAATGAGCAGACGGCAGACGTAGAGCAACGAGGAGGCAAAATGCCTTTTATGAGGTCTTCTTGAGTTCACAGGTGGTAAAAATAAAATCATGTACACACAACAATGAGCGCGCTTAGTCCAACAGACAGCATTAGGTGTATTCTACTTCTTTCTTTTTTGGATAATAAAAATTTTGCATTGCATATTTATTTGTTCTACTGTAGTTTTTTGTCCTATTGCTTGTAATTAGTTATTCATTTTTAATAGCTGACTGATTACTTGTCTTCATTTATTTAGGCTAGTATTAGTGTTTTGTGATATTGACACTGGTGACAAGAATTATGAAATTTCCATGGTATCAAAAATGTTGGTATTATAAAAATCTTATTTAAAGCAAACATAACTATACCGTGAAATAAAATTACTCGTATTGTGATAAAAGATTTTGGTCATATCGCCCATCCCTATGTCCAATATAATAAATTATTAGCTGCCATGAGCATGAAGCTGTAGAAAAATCTAAATTGATTCTATTGTTGGTTCATTTGGATCACCATGTGATGTCCAATATAAAATCTTTTATCCTGAACTGCTGCTGTAATTGACCTCATTTACAAATGAGACATGAATCAAATCTGCAACACATTAACTTACATGCTAACAAATGTTGTATTGGAGTTAGCATGACTGGCTAGTTAACAACACTGCTAGCATGTGTTGGCTTACAATTTTTATCTAGGTAATATACTAGCACTGTACTGAAAATCCATCCTGAGATCAGACTGTTAGTTTGTAGATTAAACAAGAGTTTTTAACGAACATTTGGCTGGGGTTGTTATTTTGGAACTAGTTTCCGCTATTGACCAATAATAATGCAGGATAAATTATATCTGTAAATATTCAGCCTGTAAACGAATTCCAAAATAACACAACTAGATCTTTATTCTACTGAAGTTAGAAATGAGGTATCAGCCAAGAAATTCCAATGTATTAGCCAGGGGAATATGAGGACAAACTTGTAGTACTAGCGCCAGTCCTTTTCAACGGGGCAGAAGTGGGAGGGGAGACAGGAATGCGCGCACTGCACTGATCAGCGTTTGCTATGGTAGATGATGTAGAGGAAAATTTGAGGTAACAGGAGAGAAAAATGCAAAAAATCTTTTTTTACAGTCCTATGATTAGCAAACATGATGGACACAAAGACTTGAGGGACAGTAATGTCACAGAATTGATCGCAGCATTACATGAGATAAAGGAAGGCTCTTCTGATTATAAGCAGCTCTGTGTTTTCAGAATTTCCAAGGCAACAACAGAAAGCAACAAACACAAATATTTCAACAAGAGCTATTTCCATGCTTGAAGCCCTTCAGGAAAGATCTACAACCATCTTAGTGAAAATTAAAACAGCCAGGTGTAACATGTACAGTGGTCCCAAAAGGCATTTTGGAAACTTCTGGATACAAAACAACACTTCAAGGGATAGTTCACCCCAAAAATTAAAATGACCCCATGATTTAGTTACATTAAAAAATGTCCTGGCTCTTCCAAGCTTTATAATGGCAGTGAATGGTGGTTGAGATTTTGAAGCCCAAAAAGTGTGTTAACTCTCTCTCCTTTAGCAAAGGCCTTCTGAAGCAAAGCAATGCAATTGTGTAAAAACATACCATATTTAAAACTTTACCTCTGACTGTCGTATGTGTGCTCACGAGAGAGTGGAGTAGGCGTAGCGTAAGATCTGGTGAGAAAAAACGAGTCTCGTGAAGTTTTGTGTACTGCAAAGGATAATCAGTCTCCTCTTATATCGAAATCCTCCGACATTTTTCTTTACAAATCCTTGTTTTGTTTTGCTCAATTCTCTGTGCTTCCATGTTTGTCACTTCTCATTGGACCTTACACTACGCCTACGACGTTTGCTGGAGCGCCACTCTCTCGTGAACGCGACAACTAGCAGTAGCTAGAGATGACGGTTTATAAAGTTTTAAATATGGATATTTTTACACAAACGCATCAATTCGCTTCAGAATACTTTTTTTTCAACCAGCAGAGCCATGTGGAGCACTTTTTATGATGGATAGATGCACTTTTTTGGGCTTTAAAATCTCGACCACTATTCACTGCCATTATAAAGCTTGGAAGAGCTTTTTTTTTTTAATATAACTCTGATTGTATTCATCTGATAGAAGAAAGTCATATACACCTAGGATGGATGGAGGGTGAGGTAATTTTCATTTTTGGGTGAACTATACCTTTAATATGTCTGATTGTCATTGCATTAGATTCTCAACACTTTTTGAGCAATTTCTGTGTCCTGTCAGAGAAACCACAGGTGTATTTTCTACTTTAACTATTAACATGTTCTACCAAGAATTGAGATTTTCATAATATTGAAAAAGCTATTTAGTTTTGCTGATTTCTCTTTAAAATAAATAACCATTTGTACAATATTTAGTTTTATTTTCAAAAGAAATCTACATAATTTGTGTGGCTTAAATTTGGGGTTGTTGCATGTTTTACTAAACATTCATCAGTAATAACTTTAAGGGATAACAAAATTGGGCCCATTTTATGGACATAACATTATTAAAACATCTTTTGTGTGTGCAGAGATCATACTGGTTTAAAATGTCAAGAGCAAATGGTGACAGAATTATCATTATAGGTTGAACTAGCACGAAGCCAAAAAAACCTTGACCTTCGCATGAACAACAACAGTATCTAAACATCCAAAAATGTCCCTGTCAAAGTGACTTCTCCCCTCAAGCTCCTAATTTATGCTTGTACCCAAATCGTTGACCTCTGACCTCAGGGGACTTAAAGAAGCCCAGAATAAATATAGAGTAAGCCATTAGCACAGGTGTGAAAAGTGAAGGCTGAGAGACTAAATCATTTTAAATGCTGCGCTCACATAAATCCTAACACAAAAGAAACACACTATATTTTTCTCTTGTTTTGGCGTTGTTTCTGGAAGCTGGCCCGTCTCGTCACCTGAATGGCTCAGCCCCAAATCTCCCCGCTGTGGAGAAAGACCACCCCACTGGGAGCACTTCATCAGGCCTGGCCTCTGATTCCAAGTTTAAACTCACTCACGGCGCTGAAATATATGGCATCAATGTCACAACTAGGAAAACTATGAGCTTAACTGACAGCCAGTGGGAAGGGGCCAAAAAAAGTTGTTGGAATTTTTTACTTCCCTTTGAGAGTGTAATGAGAGGAAAAAAATAAATTAAATAATCAAACAAAACATCCTTTGAGCCAAAGCTTTCCTATTATGCCAAGAATGTTGATTAAGATTTCCCTGTCTGGGACTTCATTGCTACAAAATTACACAATCCTGCTGCTTCGAAGAGCAAGAACAATCTTGGAATGCAAAGCCATATTTGTCTATTGTTTCACAGTGAAACCTATCCAGACTTGAAAAAGCAAAAGTAACATTCGCAGAAGACAGGAGGTTTAGGACGGTCTGCCAGTGACGTTCAGGAAAAGTACTTAAAAAGATGATACAGATTGATACAGAGTGCTGGTATGTCTGACAACAGCTGATGCAGCAGAATGTGTATCATCTCTAAATTGTGCAATGGCTAAAAAACTAGGCACAAGGAATGGGCCAGAATGAATGACTTTGTGTGGTGCTCATACCTTGTTCACACGTTTATGAAAAATGTATAAATGGAAAAGCATTTTTTGTTTGAATAGGCGTTTGAAAAAAAAAAAAAATCTTGTTCACACTGCACTACACTCTCCTATCATAACAAATCAAAAACACCAAAAATAAGAATCTTAAAAAAAACACCCTGCCTGCATTTACATTTTTTTATTTTGCTCATTTTAACGAAACCTGAATATCTGAACATGACAAATTTGCAAAACATGCATATTTTGCAAAAGCATGTATGCTGAGAAAATGGCATTTTTGTACTACATCTAAATCAATGATCAAAACAATAAAAACACGGAAAATTGCATCAATGGAGGAGACAGAGTTAAGAACATTTTGGCAATGTATAATTTACTGATGCAGTAATATGCATGCTCCTCCGTATAGCGGTATGATCATTAAACAATTGTAGGCCGACCTGTAAATGTCATCGAAGAGAGCTGACCACAAAAAAAACTAAGCAGCATTTTGCTATTGTGGTCAGAGTCCTTCCTGACAAATTCCAGCACTTTTTTATAAACAAATGTTGCCATGCGCAAACGGTGCACTTGATGTGTTCCAAAATTTGTTTCACGTGTTCACACACATGAAGGAAAACAGCATTTTGAAGTGTTTTCCAAACCTCTGTTTTCAGTGAACTAAAATGTTTACATGTGGATGGGAGGCCAAAACACTGAACTTTTCCAGAAAAAAATCCATTTGTGGTTTTGAATGGGATTTTAATTAGTGTGCTGTTAACGCAGACGTTTATTTCAAAGCAGATGCGATTATGTTCTACCAATCAAAGCTGGGAAAAGAAAACTTGGTTAGGAAAATATCTATGTGGCTTAGGTGAAAATTAAAATGATTTGCAGAATAATAAACAGAACATTGTCAATTGTTTTGTTTATATAATTTATTGGACTAAGTCGACAATTTAACCATTTAATTCATCTAAAAAAAATAAAAGGATATCTAAACGTATCTATGGATAACAGTATCAGCACACAAATATGATTACATAAATTTAGGCGTGCATCCCTACTGAAAAACCTTTGGTAAGCCCAAGATTAAGCTAACCTCAGGACATGTGCAAGGCTCACATGGTGCCAACTAAATCTGCACGTTCTCCAAGCCAGATTGGCTTTTACACCTGGTTTACTGCAGATCTCTCTCTTTATGACATGTTTGGATATGAAGCCTTTCCGGGGTCAGTGGGCTAAACCCTTACTGGAGACAAGCCATGACTAAATCACTTTGTCAGAGACCTGACTACCGATGCCCCTGCACAAAGTCAGAAGCTCACAGGTTCCAGGTCGGGGGCCGTGAACAAGCCTCTTGGCCTGTGCGCTTTCATAGTGTGTCTGCCTGGTCATAGAGCAGATTTACAGTAACTCAATTTGCGCAAAGCTTGACGGTTCACATCTGGATTTGCAACACGATAAAAAGGATAATTACCTGCAGCATTGCAGGACCTCAAGGTCTCTTACTGGTCAAACTAGCCAACCGCCAATCAGTTGTCCTCTTGCCCTGTGCATTTGTGTGGACTGACCTTCACTTGAGAAACTCGCCCACAAAGAAAGAACTTACGCCCACAGATGCACCGCCTAAGGCACTGACAGGTGACCTGCTGCCCAGCCCACATCAACAAACCTGCTCAAACTATGATCCATCTAATATCCATCAGACTCTGAACTTCGTACTTTTAACCACACACACAGACCCACCTGCAGCCCTGCTCCCCAAAAAGGGAGAAATTCCCCAAAGGAAGTGCTAACTTCTTGAGCATACTGCAAGTGTTACCATTGGGAGAGTTGTTTCGAGGATCATATCACAGTGAGTTTCTAAAGATAGGAATGCGTAAGCATTGTGATATTCATCAGTTTCGAAGAGAAAAACATGACAAATTTTCGGTCCAAAGATGGAGTTGAAGCAGACCGCTATAGAGAAACAGTGGAGAGCACACCTCCTCCCCCAACTGCTGAGACTCCGTCCAGTTGTTTTGCAGAGCTCTAGTTTCTGTTATTCATGTGTTAAATCAGGCTCATTCCACAGAAAACCACAGCAGCTCCATGGGCCCCCTCTATTCACATGCTGGAGTCTGCACTCCCTTTCTGAAGAGATTTCCTCATATTAATAAATGGAACAGTATTTCATGCAGGGCAACGAAGGCCCTGTCGCTGGGGATTCCTCAGTGAAGAAACATTCCTGACAAAGTAGCTCAGAACAAGAGCTTCAGCCAAAATCGTGTTCAAGTTTCAAAACAAAAAGTGCTGGCCAAGCAATATGGGTATACATGTGCATGTATTAGAGGTGTATACATGTGTGCAATGTATTGCTCAATCTCTCTTGACAGGAACGTCTTTGTGAATCTAGAACATGAACAAAGAGACAAAGCTGCAACAGACAGATAGTTTACGCTGTCAAATCTGGTGCAGAACAAAATGTATTGCACTCACTAGATCTCTCCGTGCACCTGAGATGAAAAAGCACCATCTGCTCCGATGCTATGACCGTCAACCCCAAACAATAACTTCCCGTCGTCTTGACTAGTGTTGGTCGGCTCTTATGTAAGCATGTGTTTGAGTTACGGCGATGACTGAAGTGAAGTTCAGAGTTCCCGTAACTCACCGAATCTGGCTCCAGAACATTAGGAACATATTAAAAGGAGCTGAACCTGGCCCCCTGGATATTTTCAACAACACTTTACCTAAACATAATCCCAACCGGGAACCCCAGCCCATATCAGCGGTGATTCATAGACAAAAATTCAAATCTTGATACTACCCCAGCAGACAGTCATCCATATGCTATTTCCCTTTCCTTTAAACGTTCACACCCTTCTAGCGTGACATGCTCAAACGCAAATGTTAGGCAAGGCCTGCTGTTCAGACTCACAAGACTGCAATTCAAATTGGTTAAAAATAACCAATTGTAACTGTTGCTCTGAGAGACGTGATTCAATTAGAGTGGATGTTGCAGGCCAAATGTGGTCTGCAAAAGTAAAAATAGTCTATTACAAGATGAGCAGTCTGGTGCCCCTTTTCAACAAATTAGACGTGCCCATTCTTCAAAAACTGCGGATCAGAAAAAACAGTTCCGTACCAGCCGTAAATGACTGCCAGTCTAGAATCAGGAGTCTGCTATCAAAGACTATAGAATACCCAAGACATGTCATAAGTATTGTTGTGAATGAAAAAAAAAAAAAAAAAAACGCTCAATATGGGCGCTCTAATGAAGAAAGCCCCGCCTTCCTTATAAAAGATCCAATCGCTAATCTGTAAAGACATTGCATCACTGCAGCTGCCGTTAAAAGTCTTGGTTGCTAAAGAAACAATCAGCGTTCTGAGACGTGCGCTTAGGATTGCGTATGCACACTGGCTGGTATAGCAAAAGAAAACATTTAGGAGTTTTTGTCAAAGTCATTGTTGATTTTAAATCACCAGTTTTTGATGTTTCCCCATTCAAAAAGATAGGAGCTACACTTGCATGCCCGAGAGGCCTTCCAAAGATGGCCGCTGAGTGAAATGACTTTGCTACTATGTCAGGGAATGGGGTGCATAAAAAAAGTGTAGTCACCAGGCTAATCATCAAGTTGCCCTGTGCTTCTACATCGCTGCCTGTTTAGCCCTGCCCACCTATTCGCGCACAAAGTAGGTAAATGGCAAGAGCGACAAACGCAGGTCTACGCAGAAACCAAGCGATAAACTTAATTTGATTAACTTTATTTTTAATGAGGTGCCAGACCACGTCAGTAAGAACTTCATTTTACCACAGATTTGTTTACAAACAAGGCAAATTAGACACAGGATTTTCAGAAAGATTGAAACTAAAAGACGATGCTGTGCCGACTATATTGGATCCGATGTCGCACCACTAACCGCTTTTATTATGTGGTCACTATTGCTTTGTCTGTTATTACTGATTGTTTGATACAGTGGGGGAAAAAAATTATTTGATCCCCTGCTGATTTTGTACGTTTGCCCACTGACAAAGGAATGATCAGTCTATAATGTTAGGTTTATTTTAACAATGAGAGACAGAATAACAAAAAACAATTCCAGAAAAACGCATTTAAAAAAAGTTATAAATTGATTTGCATTTTAATGAGTAAAATAAGTATTTGACCCCTTGGCAAAACACGATTTAGTACTTGGTGGCAAAACCCTTGTTGGCAATCACAGAGGTCAGATGTTTCTTCTAGTTGGCCACCAGGTTTGCACACATCTCAGGAGGGATTTTGTCCCACTCCTCTTTACAGATCCTCTCCAAGTCATTAAGGTTTCAACGCTGACGTTTGGCAACTCGAACTTTCAGCTCCTTCCACAGATTTTCTATGGGATTAAGGTCTGGAGACTGGCTAGGCCACTCCAAGACTTTAATGTGCTTCTTCTTGAGCCACTCCTTTGTTGCCTTGGCCGTGTGTTTTGGGTCATTGTCATGCTGGAATACCCATCCACGACCCATTTTCAATGCCCTGGTTGGCTTCAATGCCCTGGCCCTGATGGTACATGGCCCGTCCATCGTCCCTTTGATGCAGTGCAGTTGTCCTGTCCCCTTAGCAGTAAAAAAACACCCCCAAAGCATAATGTTTCCACCTCCATGTTTTACGGTGGGGATGGTGTTCTTGGTGTCATAGGCAGCATTCCTCCTCCTCCAAACACGGCGAGTTGAGTTGATGCCAAAGAGCTGTATTTTGGTCTCATCTGACCACAACACTTTTACCCGGTTCTCCTCTGAATCATTGGAAAACTTCAGACGGGCCTGTACATGTGCTTTCTTGAGCAGGGGGACCTTGCGGGCGCTGCAAGATTTCAGTCCTTCACGGCATAGTGTGTTACCAATTGTTTTCTTGGTGACTATGATCCCAGCTTCCTTGAGATCATTGACAAGATCCTCCCGTGTAGTTCTGGGCTGATTCCTCTCCGTTCTCATGATCATTGAAACTCCACGAGGTGAGATCTTTCATGGAGCCCCAGACCGAGGGAGATTGACAGTTATTTTGTGTTTCTTCCATTTGCAAATAATCGCACCAACTGTTGTCACCTTCTCACCAAGCTGCTTGGCGATGGTCTTGTAGCCCATTCCAGCCTTGTGTAGGTCTACAATCTTGTCCCTGACATCCTTGGACAGCTCTTTGGTCTTGGTCATGGTGGAGAGTTTGGAATTTGATTGACTGATTGCTTCTGTGGACAGGTTGTCTTTTATACAGGTAACAAACTGAGATTATAATCTCAGCTCCTTACCTG
Organism: Barbus barbus; assembly: GCF_936440315.1. Classification (NCBI taxonomy): domain Eukaryota; kingdom Metazoa; phylum Chordata; class Actinopteri; order Cypriniformes; family Cyprinidae; genus Barbus; species Barbus barbus. The sequence continues at coordinate 6,436,502 of NC_136725.1, read as the reverse complement.
TATAAAAGACACCTGAGAACCAGAAATCTTGCTGATTGATAGGGGATCAAATACTTATTTGGCTCATTAAAATGCAAATCAATTTATAACTTTTTTGAAATGCGTTTTTCTGGATTTTTTGTTGTTATTCTGTCTCTCACTGTTCAAATAAACCTTTGTAAACCTTTATACACTGATCATTTCTTTGTTAGTGGGCAAACGTACAAAATCAGCAGGGGATCAAATAATTTTTCCCCCACTGTATACGGAGTATTTATGTATTTTTAACCTAAATCACAGCAGCATCCATCTATGAAGGATGCAGGCTGTCAAACATACACAACTGTTGTCATACTGCCAATCATAGCAGTAGGTGTTTACTTCGAAGTCTACAATCCACAATCTTATGTTTTTTTGATGTAAAAATCTTGATAACATTATAAGCGGACCTCAGAGAACAGTACAAAATAAAAAAGGCAGTTCATGACCCCTTTAACATTTGCAGTAAGGAGTAGTTCTGAACTCTACAACAACAAGAACTTCAGCTCATGATGCTCTCCTAGCAAGATCATCTCGGAATCAGGTGTGTTAAGAGAGACAATCAAAATCTGCAGATTGCTGAGTTGCTAGAATCAGGACAACTGCAGAACATGCAGACAGAATCACAAAATCCAGTCAAAAAAATGGAATTTACTGTATAATGCAGAATGTCACAGAATTTGCCAAATTTTGGATGAGTAAATCAATCAAAATGCAATACCAACTGTCAAGCCACAAAAATACTATTTTAATATGAATCCTGCATGTTCTTTACGTCTCTGTGTGAACGAATGGCGCATGTGCACAGTTTCGTTTACTACACATACTGAAGCCTGCGTGACGCTCGTGGTGTTTTCAGCCTCTGGCGCCTCAATATACGAGTACATAATCTCAACATAATTTCCAGAACTGCATGTTTCAGCCAAAAACTCTGCACGAGACATGATGCATTGACGAGTGCGTTGCCATGATGAAGCTGCCAATCACCAGTTGCCCACAGCTGTGGCTGTTTTCGTCGCATTGCATCTCTCATCTCATATTTTTCATATTACATGGCTGGATACTTTCCATACGGCCCTTGTGGTTTGAAGAGAAATTAGAGATCTTGCAATGGATTGATAATGGACTAATGAAGAGATATGCCAAAAAATGCTGAATTGCATAAAAAACCTTCAATCAGACATCACCATTCAGTGCTCAAGTCATTGGAAACGTGGACGCGGCCAAGAACCAGCACTATCGCTGAAGTAAAGCAATGTGGGTTGATTAAGGGACACTGGGTTCTGCTAAAAAAACTGGTTTGTGTTGCTCACACATGGTGGTGTCTTAGACACATCCCCTGGATCTGCCTAAGTGCAGAGGAAAGAACACTAATTGCCATCATGAAACTATAAGATGTTCCACCACATGATGTTTCCCTGTGAAATGCTTTGTCAGTCAAAATGAATGATTTACCGTGATCTTGATGACAACTTGTTCTTTGGTTTGCGTGCTGTAATCTCGATACAGCACACTGTCCAAAAACCACACAATTGAACTGCATCATCTATCCAGGATCCATGACCATATGGTCTTCAAGCAGACAGCTGCTGCTTGTTCAGACACTAGGCACTGCCACCAGACAGAAGTACTCCATGTGGCAGCACCAGTGACCTCTCTCAGCAGAATGCCCTGAGTCAGGCTGCCAGCCGAGACACAATAACGTCTGGCCAGCATGTTTCTTTCGAGGCCAGACAGAATACAGATTCCACCCAGCCAGACAGTTCTACCACAGTTCAGTCTCCTTCAGGCACACAAGATGGCCTTTGTCTTCACATCTCAAACACATCTTTCAGGACGAGGAAAAATTCCTCCCCCAATTGATGGCGCCTGATGGCAATGAGGACTTCTCTAAGATTTTCCTCGCCCAATGTATTTTAGAGATTCACAACTCAGGACCAGTTACATAAAGTGCCTTAAGGTATGTTGTACACCTTATTGCTCAGTGTTGGTCAACAGGTTGAGATTCAATTCCATTGTATAGCTAAATGAATTTAGCGAGCAAGCAATGTCCAGGAATGAGAGTATTCTTGAACAAGCAGGGTGTGTGAGTATCGACAATGAGAAAAGCAAAAGGGTCAGTGAGGACATGAGAGGAGAAGATAAGTCAAACATCAAACATGTTTGTTTTCCAGCTCTCTCTGCAAGGAAAGTGGTAAAATGGTACCCGCATGCATTAGTGGACGGGACTCAAAGACATCTGTCATCAGAAACAGGTCCAGTTCTGGAGCTTGGGGGTCTGTGTACGTCTCCCACTCATGTTGGTTCTGTGTGCATCCATCTCTATCAGTCATAACTTTATTAGAGCCAGATGTTACGGGTGCCCTGTCTACTTCCAGAGCCGTGGTAATTTTATTATTACTCTAAATCACAACCCAGTGAGATCAGCCACGGGAGAAGGGGAGGGGGTCTGGGTCATGCAGGGGAAAACCGGGCAGTTCTTTTAAAGGTAAGACATTGACCCCTTCCATTACCGCATGGGGGGAGCTGCTTCCAAAGAGCAGATGGGGAGACGGGGGCAGTAAATTACACCGGTGACTATGACTCTGCTGGGTAGAGTTTCAACTGCAAGCCTTTACATTTGAGGACCACAGAGCTCCAGGGGTACCATATATCAAAGATACAAGAGTCTTTCTTTTAAGCATGAGGAAGGGATTTAAAAAGTACACACACACACACCTGTAATAGTCAACATTGGTGTTGGTTTGAAACAAAGTCAACATTTCCTTATAATTGTAAGACTGGTTTAGAAAAGCATCGTAGCTCTGTCTAAATGAGTTTTTCTGGTGATCAAAGCCAAATTATGTCAAATTAGACAAATGCCAATATGAACAGGTTATGCAATCTCCAAAACAATGAGCAAAGAAACCAGACAATATTAAATATAGGATGAAACAAGGATTAAACATTCATATTTACTTTAGTATATAAAGCTAAAAAGGTGGCTTGAAAAAGAAACCCTATTTTCTATTCACCCTATTTTCAATTCATGCATATTTCTTTTTTTTTTTAGAACTTGTCATTTTCAATCTAAATCACTTCTGTTACATTGAAACTTTTACATGTTTGCTCATAAATATTAATGGCATGATATGATGTCTGCCTCATAGTCTTAACTGATTTAGCAAATGCAGAAAAACCATGATTATTCATAGGAGGATTGGTGCTTCTGCATTTGCTCAGTCAACTGTTGATGCAAAAAGCTGAGGCTTTAAAGGGATAGTTCACCCCAAAATGAAGTCGTTCCAAACCCATAAGACCTTTGTTCATCTTCAGAACACAAATTAAGATGAAATCCAAGAGCTTTCTGACCCTCCATAGAGAGCAACTCAACTACCAAGTTCAAGGCCCAGAAAAGTAGTAAGGACATCGATAAAGTGCATGTGACATCAGTGGTTCAGCCACGAAGACACGGAAGAGAAGAAATAGTTGAATAAAGTTATTTTTGTTTTCTTTGCACACAAAAAGTATTCTTGTAGCTTCATGAAATTACGGTTGAACCACTGATGTCACATGGACTATTACAAACTATTCTGGATTGCCACTTCATGTCCAAAGTCAACCTGTGTCCTGAAGCAAAACCAGTCAAGAGCCACTGGTCTAAATCATGGGGTTCATAAGACTCCAGTATCTTTGCATAATCAAAATGGGAAAGAAGATAGAGAGGGGGAAGGAGCAAAAATGGACAGCACCAATCTTTCCCACACCAAGTAATATGAGACTGAGGAAGGGGTGTAAAGCCAGACGGACACCCAGACAGTGGAGTGAGTGTGTGTGCGTGTGGTATGAGGGAGAATGGTGTTTCTCCTGCTGATCAGACACTGGCCTTGGCACCCAGCGCTGAAAACCATGCCAATGTCGGCTGAGCAAATTCCGAGCCCCCAAGGAAAACAACAAACGGGTCTGTTGTTCGGACCCAGATTGCTGTGTGACCACGAAGGACACAGATTCCAGGTCTGTACTGACTGAACTGAGCCGGTCTCTCATATCACTTCTTGGATCTAGTCTTTTGTTAACGTGCTAACTGAATGGTACTAACTGCCTAACTGGCTTTTCTCTTCTAGACCTTCATCAATTTTGTGTTGTCACAACTTTTCTCCATCCATTTGGCTCTGGACTGTCAACAGTGCAGTGATTTGATGACAGATTTCCAGATCTGCAAGAAAAGAAACTCCTCGTTCCCTTTCAAATCGCATTCATCAAAATATGCTTTGTATACTTCCATTTGTCCCCTTAAGCAACCTTAATTGCAGCCTCTGGTCAACTTGGCACACAAGAAGGAGAGAATTCTACAATATTTTTCATGTGGTTGTTGAGACAGTCATGCATTGGTTTATTCCATTTCAGTACAATAGGTCCCTACTGCCACATTTTTAATCACTTTTGTTATTCTCACACTCAAACATCTCAACAGGTCCTAAATGTGCTTTTTCGTCTCATCTTCATAAAGAGCAGAGGAAAACATAGTTATAAATCTAGCAGTCAACACAAATGGGTTCTCTTGAAATACACATTTTTTCAGTTTCTCCTGCGTCATATCGTACGCAAGGCAGAAATTTTACACTTGACCAATTCTAATTCAAACACAGTTGGGCAAAACTGAGTCTCAAGCTGTGTGCTCATAACCATATATATTGTTTAGTGATGCGCGAAAATATTTTCAAATTTGACTAGTCATTGTGTTGTCCGAAATGATTAGTCAGCTAGTCGTATCTAGTGCAACGTGGCTAAAAATCATTAGAGCTAAACATTTAAATCCATATAAACTTCAGCTTCAACCATTTAGTTGTAGGACGGCTAGTTAGTCTTCCTGTTCAACCCTAATCCAACAAAAAACTATGCTCAATCATTTCAAACTCATCTCATAACAGTAAACTACTGTAAATCAAAATAGTTATGTGCTAATGTCAAAAGACAAACTATAGTAAAAGCAATCAGGACTCAAATTTATGAAGAATAAGTCAAAGTTGTCTTATGTCTTGTCACCAGTCTGTAGAAATTTATTTAGGATTTGGTTCAAATAGAAATAAAACATAATCATTCATCTCTGCAAACAACACGCCGTCTTTAAAATATCAGGTTTACTATTTTTTAGAGTTTAAAAGAATCTGCATACATGAAAATACACAGCTGCATGCATATTTTGGGAAGTGGGTTCCTCGCAAGGGGATCGTCATATTTGGAGTTCCCTGGCAATAAAATATTTGAAAACTCTTGACATAGGTGTATTACTTAGTACTTAAAAGTACAGATTTTTTTAGGGGAATCAAACGCATTATGAAATGGTCATCCAGGGCAAGACAGATGATCCATCACAGTTCACACCCTGAAATGCAATTTATATCTGGCAAAAATGAAAAACGATCTGAAATGTCTCCACAGAATAGCATGTGCATATGAAGTAGTATAGAGGGAGGATTGTATTTCAAGATTACATTTAACAGCAAGGCTGTTGGTTGAAGACTTGTGGACTTAATCAGCAAATGCAGCAGTGTGGCAAGTAAACAGTCAAGAAAATAAAAATAATTGTATTTATTTAAAACCTCAAAGATACATTTAAATAGTTGTGAAGCTGAAGATCAGCTTGATGTAATTTGTCACCCAAAAAGTTTTTCATAACATAATTTAACAGTGGATTTGGTTTTTTAAAAAATGCTGGCAGCAACTTTATCCCTTATAATGACCAAAAAATATTTGACCGTTTCCCTTTCTGTTTTCTGCACTGTGGATCTTTTCTTCCTTCAAAAAATGCCCGTAGGAGGTCCAGGAGATCTGATCCAGTTTGAAATCGATTGAGAGCAATTTAATGGAAAACAAGCTGGTCAGGTCCGATCTTGTGTAACCCAAGTTGTATCTCCAGCAAGGAGAGCGAGTGTCGCTGCCAACTGAAAAGCCCCGTTTTGACACACATCAGTGAACTGGGATGTGTTATTCTCCAAAGGGAGATATTTACTGCTCACTCAGGACCACTTCTCAGCCAGTTAATTAGCGCTCTGTGCATTGGGTGATACCCTGCAGCCCGTGGACCGATTTCTCCACTCGGAGCAGATGTGCACGCATGCACGCTCACACACGGACATACAAACCAACAAGCATGGCATCAGCCAAATAACACACAGACACCAAATCATTCAGTAAAAGACGCACAGGCTGAGTAACTCAATCCTCCAAACATAAAAGTGACAAGGGGACCATTAAAATAGAAATGTGACAGCAGAGACATGCCACACATTCCAACTGTTTGCTATTACCGACAGCGGCTGGCAATTCATCTTCATTTCGATGCCACTTGCTTCTGAAATGATGTTTGAAAGAATCTCAAATAGAGTAATCGGTAAAATGAATACACTCTTATGAGATGAGACAACAGCTGTAGTGTTTCCCCACACCACCAGTGTTTTGGGCTCCCAACAATACAAAGACTTATTGTCAGGAAAGCCTGAGAAAGTGGGTAAGCTGGGTGCTGCAGATCTGTGGGAGAATGTCTTGCGGCCTGTCAGTGTTTGCAAACAACAATCGAATCCTATGAAACAGACGGCGTGTTGCCTAATGTTGTTATCATTTAAAGGGTTAGTTCACCCCAAAATTAAAATTCTGGCATCATTTACTCACCCTCATGTCTTTCCAAACCCATCAGATTTTTTCATCATCTGAACATAAATGAAGATATTTTTTAATCAAATCTGAGAGATTTCTGTCCCTCCACTGAAAGAACCAATGAGTTTTGCTCTTGTTCATCAAGTAAAGTGTGGTTGAGCTTCTGTTTATGCTCGCTGATCAATGTTTATGTGAATAAAAGCCTAAATTAAATCTGTTCGTCTATCTCTTCAGAAGACTTGGATCAATCTCCAATTAATTTTTCTCAGGTTTTATTGAAAAATGTCTTCATTTGTGTTACAAAGATGAACACATTTCGTATGTGTTTGGAACGACATGAGGGTGAATAAATGATGACAATTTTTATTTTGGGGTGAAATAATCACTCAACATTTACAATAAATATCTCAAAAGTGGTACACATTTTTGTATCTCAGCAAGGGTCTAAAGATGTGGTCGCATTTACCATTCTTCAATGAAATTCTATGGGAGAAAAAAGCAAGATCGGGAAATTAAAGTAAGGGTTAAAACTTCCATACGTGAAAAGTTTCACCACTTTTTTTGCCCAAGAAAGTGTGCCAAAATTTAGCTAGTGTGCACAACTGAAAAGTTATAAAAACAAGAAAAAAAGCAATGCTAAATATGGCGGGTATGGTCCCGCTGTACAGTTTCATAAAGGCATCCATTTTTGGGGGTGTTTTTGTGTGATTTGAGCTAAAGAAACAATTTACAATATTGATGCCAGATTGTTGTTTTAACATAACAGTGATTTTGTTCTATTCTGATTAAAGCATGCATGAGCTGCGGCTGCATGGCTGTCTAGGGTGGCAGAAGACATTTTGCCTTAAATTCTGCCATTATTTACTCGCCCGTAATATCATTACAAACCTATATGACTTGCTTTCATCTGCTGAACATATGTGATGAACATAAACACATATTTTTAAAAATGCTATTTTTATCCATGTAATTCATGTTTGGGACCCCACTGGAAAAAAGTGAGTCATACAGGTTTGGAACGACATGAGATGACTCTTGAATGGAGTGCATGACCAGTATATGATGATGATGATGATTGGAGGTATAAAGTGAGTATTAGGTTCGTTTTAGTACAAAGGGGGCAGCAGGCTTGTCCCAGTTGTTGGCCAGTACGATGATGGGAAGTATTAAGCGAGTGTAAAGTTACGGCTCGTACAGAGCGAGAGGCAGGTTTGTTCTGGCGGTAAGCCAGGGTGAGGAAGGGAAGTGTTAAGCGAGTATTGGGTTACCTCTTGAACAGAGCGGGCAGCAGGTTTGTCCTGGTGGTTGGCCAGAATGAGGAAGGGAAGCGTGCAGAGCTGCGGATGCTGCAGGGCCGAGTGGAGCTCTGTACGCGCCACCTCCAGGTCCTCCTCCGACGAAGCACTGTCCAAAACAAACACCACCCCCTGAGAGCCCTGGTAGTACCGGCTCCAGTACTTTTTAATTGAATCCGCCCCTGCAACACAAAACATAAATTCACACTGTCAGGATCGCAGCGAGGAAGTCATAACATTTAATACACACATTAACCCCTTCGCCGAAAAAAGGTGGTTTTCCTGTCCAACATAAATCAGATGGTGAAAACAAGGCAAATCTCTAAACAAAAAACTAGACTAGAAAGAGAAACTTTCTGGCAACCAAGCGGGAAACGGACTACAGCGTATTTCGACACAGCATCAGTTCGAACATTGCTGGAATGCATTTGGTGAGGACCCTGACCTCCTTTCAAAAATCATTGCGGATATTGCATTATGTATTTTTATGACTTCAAGAACGCATGCCAACTCGCACTCTCGCTTGGGGAGGCCTGTGGGAAAAGCCGTGTCCAAATGAAGAGCGCTCAACGCAACAGTGTTTCTTTAAAGTCGACCCTGAGAGCATATTAAAATGGTTTCTTATGATGGCCAGTCTACAGCACAGTTCAAATGGGCCCACTTTTACAGTGAACATATGGTTCCTCTTGTGCACAGCAATTTGGGGGTACAAAAATGTGGCCACCAAGACACACAAGCGCAGCATGGCTTTGGTTAAAGTGAGTCACTGCGGGGCCTGTACCCTAACCGTGAAAAAACAGAGACCAGTTTGTCTATACCTCTCGTCCTTGTGAGTCTCCCGAATGGAATTCGTCATATTAATTACTAGCATGCCTCACGCGCATCATATCCTATGACGAGGAGTCCTAAAAAGTAGCTTTATTTTTCTGTTTTCATCTCGAGGCATGAAATAATAAACAGAATGCAATTCGAAAAGGTGGCGTCTTAAATCAATGCCAGACAGTAATCGACAGCTTTATTCAAAGCTCTTGAAGTTTGGCCAAGACGTATAAGCTGTTTGCTTGACACCAAGCAGCTGCGCGATCCTTTTTTCCCCTCGCTAAACACACTGGACGCGAGTTTAATGGTTCCACTTCCAAATTTCTAAGCCTTTGTCACACCACAAATTGAGATCTTAGTCATGCCTCGCCAAATTATCAGCACTAAAACTGTTCTAGAGGTCTCGGTTCACGTTTGGAACAGACTCCACCTTTCAGATTGAGTTTCAGAGTTCGACTCCCCGATATCATCGCTGTGTATGATGTACAATGTAATACTTCCAATTCTCATTAGGTATTATCCATTGCTGTATTCAGCAACAGCTTTCCAACCGCTGACATGCAAGCCTGACAGCAACAGCACACGCTGGCCAAGGAAATAATAATGTTTTTTGCAGATGTTTAGACAATTTGTGACTCAATAAATATTTGGGATCCTCACAGACAGGCCATGTCCGAGGCTGACTCATCTAATTAACAGACGTTTGATCTGCTGTTGCCATTTTATCAAGCACTATTAACGCATAATCACTCAGGTTGATATTTCTTTCCTATATGGCCTGGCTTTTCCAAAACACAACATACCATCAGTCTCAAAGGTGCATCAACACTTTCTTTGTTGCTTGACTTTTGTGTAGTTTTACTCAAAGTCTCCATCTACTGGCTGTGAAAGAAAAATCAAAACGCTGGGAGGTCTTGGGCCTTGAAAAGCAGCGGTTTACTTTCATTTCCAATGCATAAACATGCGCATTAAGACGAAAACAATGTGACGGAACAAAACAGCATTTATCAGCAACGGGCCGGTGCATTACAATCTAATGTGATAATGCAACTAAAGCACATTTTCGCAGAAATCATTACATAATGGCCGTGGTCCAGAGAAGCAAAGAGAGAGAGAGTCTGCTAAGTGCTTTCAGATGGTCGCTGCGAGATGGTAAATGTGAGCATGTGGGGCTCCCTTCTCTGGTGCGTCTGTCAGCCTGGCAGATCGCACAGGGTGTCATCGTGACACTGATGGGAAATGCACGCAGACAGCGCAGCGCTTTGAGCGTCTCCCGTCTTCCTGACATCAATCACGCAGACCCAAAACACGGGCCAGACGGGCAGACCAAGCAATAACACGCAAGAACGGTAAACTGTCTCAATGGCCACGGCGGAAACGGCGGGAGAGCCAGCGTGTCAAGCCGACACACAACCTCCATCAATAAAGTGTGACATGAGCCTTCCGCGTCAGGTTCAAGGTTAATGTTCCAGCCGTAACCCTACACTGATGTTTTTGGAGAAAAAGAGGTTGCGCTCCGCAGGCCCCTGACACTGTGCTGAACTCGTTGGAGGTCTGGAGGAAAGGTTTCCAAAGTGCTTAAAAGGAAAACAGGACATAATTATACCGGTTTTCAAGGAGAATTCAGAGGTTTATCAATTTCAAGGCTATCTCCCATCGTGGCCTGTTTCTCAGCAACAACTGTCCTATAAGAATTCACTTTTAAAGGGTTAGTTCACTCAAAAATGAACATTTGCCATGATTTACCTTCTTCTGAGGAACACAAAAAGACAAGTTTTGAAGAATGTGCTGGTCGCTCTTTTCCATGCAGTTAATATTAATGGAGATAAAGGGTGGAACAATACACCAATACACAACTATAATTTCGCAATATGATACTCTGACTATACTTTAAACAAAGCCAAAATTTAGTTAAATTAGATTTTTTTACAATTACTTCATATTCAAGACGTATTATAAAGTTAATAAAAAAGTATTCCTCATTAAGCAGAAAGACATTCTCCCGCTTAGCTAAAAATACAGAATTATGTGAAAGACATTCTGCCCCTGATGTTTAAAAAGTTTGAAATATTATTAAAAAATATATAGATTTAAACATTCTATTTTATTAAAGTCTTAAATATTGTATTTTTTTAATAACTGTATTTAATTATTAAATTATTCAGAACAAATCATAAAACTGAAAGCTCAAATGTGTGAGCTTCTGGGTTTACTATATTTGATGTGCTCTTTTTATGTGTACTCATCATTGTTTATATGAGAATAAACATTTTGAATTAAATCTCTCTAAACATTATTTTTGTATTGTCACCATCCGTGATACATATTTTTGTATTGTGATATATTGTGAAATAATATGTGACCCTGGACCACAAAACCAGTCTTAAGTCGCTATTATATTTGTAGCAATAGCCAAAAATACATTGTATGGGTCAAAATTATAGCTTTTTCTTTTATGCCAAAAATCATAAGGACATTAAGTAGAGATCATATTCAATGAAGCTATTTTGTAAATTTCCTACCGTAAATATATCAAAACGTCAGTTTTGATTAGCAACATGCATTGCTAAGAACTTTATTTGTACAACTTTAAAGGCGATTTTCTCAAATGTAAATTTTTGCACCCTCAGATTCCAGATTTTCAAATAGTTGTCTCTCAGCCAAATATTGTCCTAACAAACCATACATCAATACAAAGCTTATTTATTCAGCTTTCAGATGATGTTTAAATGTCAATTTAAAAAAACTGACACTTAAGACTGGTTTTGTGGTCCAGGGTCATATATATCGTTTCAAACTAAATAATTGAAGATTTCTGGCATGTGTCATCAGGGAGATGTCTGTCATTTTCACAGGAGGGTCTTAACATTATGATGTAAAAATGAAACGTGCATGAATTATTCACAATAAGATCTACTGTATAACATGCATTTGCAAAACAGATGGGTTAATTTAATTTCATGTCAACTTTAATCTTGCCATCCGCCCTGGCTTAACATACAACCAGTACATTTCTAAAAAAAATAATTTTTTGTTTGACGGAAGTACATACTTTTTTTTGTGATGGAAGTTCAGAACGACATCCAAACTTTCAGTATTTTCTTTTTTTGGGGGAACCTATTCCTTTGAAAAGGTGACATTTGCTTTTCTATAACAGGTTTCAATACACATGACCTAGATGGAAACGCCCCTATTTAATCTCAGTTCCATCCGTTTTTTTCTCCTCACGTATCTAGCCCTCCCTTCCCCTCGGGTTCCTTGCATCCTCAACACCCTCTTATTCTTGTCATCACTCACTCATTTTAAAGACAGATTCAAAGCATCAGCCCATCACTCATACGAAAAGGGAAACGCGGGCCAAAATGGCTCTGGGTTCATTGAGCGAGTGACATCTGAAACATTTCCTTTGCGTGCCGTATCCAAGCACTGGCGCTTCCTGGGGTTCAATTTACCTTGAAGAGAAAACTATTAGTCATCAAAGAAATGAGTTTGTGTCCTTATTGGTCGGGCCCTCATGTAACATCTGTGTCAAATTACATTCATATTCGTCATGATATGTCAGGTGATGTGTTGCCTAAGTTTACTTTTCAAAAGATCACACATGAAATAATTGTGAAATAACGGCTTCAAATGTTGTTACAGATGTGTCCGCAGATATTCGCTACTGGGGCAATTGCATAATGCTCATATTTTTTGTCTGGACTGATTAATTTACTCATACATACAATGACTTGAATGCACTTCTTACACTACTCTTCCAAAATTTTAGGTAGGTAAGATTTTAATTCAGCAAGGACACATTAAACATGTCAACAGTTAAAGACATTCATAATATATTTCTATTTCACATAAATGCTGTTCTTTTGAATTCTCTATGAATCTTAAAAAAACGCATCAGGTTACCATAAAAATGGAAACTGTTTTCAACATTGATGGTAATAAGAAATCAGTATATTAGAATGATTTCTGAAGGGTCATGTGACACTGAAGACTGGAGTAATGATGTTGAAAACTTTTCGGCTTTTACTGTATTTTTGATCAAATAATTGCAGCCCTGGTGAGCATCAAACCACACACTTTTGAACAGCAGTGTATATGACAAAATATTTTAAGAAAAATACTTCACTGCTTATTAATATAAACATGCAATAAAAAAAACCCACTAAAATAACAATACGTTTCTTAAATATCAAGTGATTTGACCTTTTCAGTATTGTTTATAAAAAATATATAAAATGTCATGAAACATGTTTGACTTTAAAACAATTAAATATTAAATTGTGCATACTCATTGTTTTGTGAGGAAAAATGGATTTACATGTAACCTTAGGATTTCTCCCTAGAATGAAACGGTCTGTTATTACCTTATTTGGAAGGGTCATGAATAATAATGTTGAGCTCTGCTCTGATTGGCTGTTTTACAGTGCGGCTCATTTCAGCTAATTTCTCACACAGCAGGAAGGAAACACAGGGAAAATATATATTTCAATACTTTCTCTCGCAGTTATATGGTCGGGTAATTATACTGTAATATAAAATGTGGGCATCAGGGAGCCACTATTAATATGCGGGGGATTGAAACTGCTTTCAAATGCACGATCGCTTTTTAGTTTCACTTTCACGATTCGCGGTACTCCGTTAACTTTATACTATGGAGCGGCAGTACTTACCACACATTTTACAAAATCAGATGCTTGTCAGTGGTGCTCAGGATCTGTAAATCATTCGCCATCATCCTCAGTCATCTCTCCTCACTCAGTTTATGTGGTAAGAGAAATCTTATGTACTCTAATGTAACAAGCTACCCCTAGCAAGGAGCTAACCATGTCCCTTTAGTGGCACGCGTTATTTTATTAGAACGTGTTATTTGCTTTCCGTGCCTTTCTGAATACAGACACCAACCCATCCCTGCACTTCACATCCCCTGCACAGCCTGGAACACAACATTTATTTCCATGATCTGCCATTTTCACTATAATCGTTGCATGTTTCTTCACAATACCTGCAGAACTTCTGATGGTTTGGCTGGCGGCTGGCCTAGAACATGGGCGGGTATATGCAAATGTTGGGGCGTAACTATTTGTGATCTCGACTGTAACGTCACAGTCGGTGTTATGTTCTGATTCGTCTTTTGCATTCACGAGATTTACATAAGGAGGAGGAAACTATGGTGTTTGAGGCTCACGGTATGTCATTTTCATGTACAGAACTCTTATTATTCAACTATGCCAAGGTAAATACAGTTGTCCATTCTATGGCACTTTTAAAGATTAATTTGGCATCTGTGTTTTAAATATTTTTCCGAAGACTTTATTTGTCGTTATTTTATATTATTTGTCACTGACCCATAATTAAAAAAAATAAAAGTAGTATTTTCATGAAGAACAGAGAGCATTTACCTCCGAGTTCCTTGACATTTAAAATGGCATTCTGGAACGGGACAGCTTTAATGCTAAAACCTGCAAATAAAAGTTGAACAAGATTAACAACTGCAGCCATGAGGATTTCATAAAAGGAAGTCATTAAAACACCTTCATTGCTACACTGACCGAGATTTAATCAGTTTAAAAGACAATCACGAGGCAAAATCTGAATACAAGGGAAAGCGTATCTGAAGGCAAAGAGGAAGTGCAAAGATCTGTGTTTGTGTTTGCAGGATGGGTCTGGTATGGCTCTATGATGGTGGGCTGACCTGTGGTGGGGACGATGTTGTCTGTTGCCTCACTACAAAGTCTGGAGAGCAGGCTGGTCTTCCCAGAACCCGTCAGACCGATACAAACCACGTCATATTCTGGTCTGGGAGGGGGAGGTCCTTTACAGCAAAACGTCCTGAAACACTGAAGATGGGGCAAAGAAGAGGAAAGAGGAGGAAGGAGTGTAAGAAAAGTTACAACAATTTAGATACAAACGTCCCCCTCATGTTTGTGTTTATGCGTTTTTTGCAACTGGCAATTCTTCGCAAGAAAGGCTGTGGGTGTATGCTTGTGTCACTCTAGAAACAGAAACACATCTCAAAGACATCTGACATCTGTTGACACCATCTGGTTGAGGAAAAGTTACTGCAAAAGAAAAAAACAAAGTCTACCGCACAGTGCCTCCATTGAAATCATATGGGCCGAAAGTCACCACAGTGTTCTGGGATAAGTAAGCACCCCTATATATTTCCGCCAAAAAAACAGCCCTGTTTTCTGTAAGCCGCTGTCAGAGCCCTTCGGTTGACGTCATGTCATTGAGTGATAAAGCAAATAAAAAATTACCCAATAAATTTCAACAGAGCGGAGTAGAACTAACCGCCAAAAACACACACACACACACATAAAAGGAAGTCCGTAATACTGCTTAAACCGATCACGTCACATCAGATCAAACGCTTCCTACTATACTGTCTACGCAAGGAAGATCAAAGCATGTTTGACATGCATATTGTGCAAGGAGGAGGCATTGTGTTGCGTTATGATGGTACGGGTAATACGGTCAGGCCCCTTTCGAGTAAAAACAAACCGATATTTTGTATTATATTCTTCCCTTCCTGTCTGAATTTTTTTTTTTTTTTGAGTTACAAAGTTCATTTCACATCTGAAGGTCTTTATCTGGTTGGCTGTGTATCTGTATCTCTAAACAGAGGCTCATAATAACCTCTGTTGCAAAACTTTCTACTGCCAACATAGCATCCTGACCCAGATAGACCCTCAAAAGTGACTGACGTGGACCTCTTCATTGGCCAAAACTCAAAAAATATGTTGTTAAGCCAACAAAATAAGACTCTAATGAGCATAGAAATACATAGAACACTAATATTGGGGGAACTAATCCATTTAAGTCGATTATTTGCTATTCCTTTTCAAACATTTACATTTTTTAACTGAACTTGTCATGCAATGCTGCATTCTGGAATTGTGTGAAGGAAAAATGCCTACTTTTTTGGCTACAATGTCTTAAATTGTTGTCTAGGTGCACGATTAGAGTTTTAAAACAAGTCCCTTTGACTGTTGGTTTTTAGAAATTACATTTCAATCAATCGGTACTTAAGATGGTAATACTTATTTTTAAATGCCTGCATCAATACTCAAAATGTTGGATACAGAGTGCAACAAGTCCCGCCCACTTTTTCAGTGGCCTTGGTGCTGGAAGCATCTTTCCCATAACGATTTTTAAAAAGTTACTGTTAAAGAGTTATAAGTCATGAATCAAACAAAGCATCTACAAGGAGAATCACAACATTACAAACTTTGATTTGAAGCAATAAAGTATTTGAAAATCTTACAAAAAGACAAAATCTTACAAAAAGCTTTAATGAGGAAAAGAGCAAATACTACAACAATCCCATGAAGCACTGCGCAATAAAAAAATGACACAAAAATGTAAAAATATTAATCTACTCTGTTTGGTAGATTATTATTTTTTTCAGGAATCATGGGTATTGTAGTTTCTGACCAGCATGCCCCCTGCTAGACAATTTTTTTTTTTTTTTATATATATATATTTTGAAATAATGGAAGCTATCGGCTTCAATAAAGAGTACACCATTGATTAACAACCACATAACTCACAGTAGGTCTATCTGTTAACGATGGCTAAGTTATCATTAAAAACTAATTTCCAGAAAATGAATGGCTTTTTTACTTCTGAAACCCAACAGTTGCACTCTATAACACTGACAATTCATCCAGCTTCAACAAACTTTCTGAATGAAATCCATATGTCTACTATGCTATGAATTGTGCTCTGAGTGATTAAAACACACAATGTGTGAAATCAAGCAAGAAAGACAAGTCTGTTAATGAGATTATGAGAAGTGCCACTGGAACAGGGCATTCCTTCATCATCACATAGGATGGGAATATCTGTGCATTGAGTTCTCATGTGACACTCAGTCAGCTGAGCCAAGCAAACACTGGAATATGTAGAAGAGGGTAAACCGTGACCAATACGGTGAGAAATTATGACAATCTATAAATTTGTTCCTTTATTCATACATCATAAAGCCTGAACATGTGACTGCAAGGAAACTATGGGGGGGGGGGGGGGGGGGGGGTATGTGTGTGTGTGTGGGGGGGGGGGGGGGGGGTTTCACTCTAAATTTAATACAGACTGAGATTGTGTGTTTGGTTAGCAAATCCTGCCCTCTAGTGGACACACAGAGCTTTAAACCAATCAACGATGAGAACATAGTATGCCTGCTTATAAATGCCACAACATCCTGTGGTCATCCTGCCTCCATTGACAGCCATTCAAACGTATCCATTTATACTGATTAAATGCTCTTGCAAGCAATCCAAATATGTCACAATATTATGACAGATATACCAGCAGCCATTGTTTTCGGAAGGCTCTGAAAGACGTGAAATGAGATGTATGTGGACTGAGTGCCCATGAGCAACATTTTTAGACTATAATTTTGTTTTTGAAAGGTAACATGAAATCTGAAGTGATCCTATTTAAATACATACCCATGGTCTTTTTATGCTTATTGGGTCTCACCATTTACCATTATTCCACAAAACAAAAATGTTTTTTTTTTTTTTTTAGCAATGTATTGTACTGACGGTGGCTGATGTCAACCATCTTGTTTTCCAACCAACTGGTGTATGGAGACCATTATTCACAATCCAATCAATTCCCAATGGGTAAAATAAAGTCTCGCCCTACATTGTTTTCCCCAATGAACATCCTGCTATTCTCGGAAATACTTCTCTGCTGACATAAACCAAGCCCAAGCAAACAGGGAAAATAATATTTCTAGATTTTCAGGTTTTGAAGGAAAAGCGTGTCTTAGTTCTCTATTAAATGGAATAGCCACCATGAAGCTAATGTGTTTTGGGCTATGCTTTCTAGCCCAAAGTCAATGGCTAATATGTCAGTTTAATGTGTTAATTTTCTGTGGTTATTTAAAGAAAAAGTAAAATGGGGGGGGGGCTACTTTTACGTTCAGCAATAGTTCATTTTAAAATGTTTACACTGTTCTCTTTAAGCAAAATGAACCAGGCACATAATGTATACATTTTCTGAAGTCATAGTTTTAGGTGAACTATTCCTTTTATACTACCCATTATTTGTCACCTGAGTACAACAACTGCCCCACTTTCTCTCAAAAAGACACAAAAATAAAATATAGCCTGCAGGGGTCCATGAAAACATTACCTCAAAACGTATATGCTTTTGGAAGCTCCTCACTATCTAAAAAAGCTGGGTTAAATATGGACAAGCTCAGCTATTGGGTTGTTTTCAACCAACAGTTGGGTTAAATGTTTAACCCAACCTTCTGGGCAGTAACCCAACCGCTGGGGCAAAACAACCCAATCGCTGGGTTTGTCCATATTTTACTGGGTTGCTGGGTTGTATTTAACCCAGCATTTTTTTTAAAGAGTGCAGTGAGTAAATGCTAGAAGCACTTCAACAGACACAAGATGGCAGCACTAACAATGTTCCTGTCTAGTTCAAACTGATGTTCTTCAGTCTTCTGATGTGTAATAAAAAGATGAACATGCAAAGTATTCAGTCAAGATTACATTGTAGGATTGCATAAGTGCTCTATCATGCAGACCATCATATAGGAAGGAGAGACAGTAATGCATTTTGAAGTAAAACAGGTCAGACCTGTAATTGGTGATCCAGGTTTCTAAACAGTCAGTAGGTACATATACATTGGTGTTTTGAAGAATATTTTCTTAGAAATGGAAAGCTGCTCTGATTCATGTATAAGCTTGTCAGCATGCATGAGGTTGAGCACAGATCCTTAATTGATCAATTAATAAAGTGTTAGCAAACTGAAGTCTAAACTTACAAGGGTCACTAACAAAAAGTTTTAAAGACAAAAAAAAGGAACCTTCAAAAATGTGATTTAAAACCTGTACATTCATTTGGTTCTAAAAATCTATTCTTTTATATAATTTTAAACAAAGGTTTACATTTAAATGAATATTTAACTTAAAAACATATTACTACATTACATATTGGTATATTATTATATATATAAACATTTTCTTTATACCTTCAATTTTTTCATTATTTTCTAAATAAAAATTTCAACTTTATTGAGTAGAATGACTCAGATCTGTTTTATTAAAAAATAAAACAATTACAATATTTTTGCCAAACGAATAGGCTTTATTTTCATGAATTTTTCCTGCCAGTCGTGATGTAAAAAAAAAAGTGACAGATTTTTACTTCTGCGTTGACTTTAACAAATTAAATTAAACAAATAAAAAAAATAAATAAATAAACGCATGGTGCGACTTGATTCAATCCATCGGTTGATCATTGGATGGATTACTTATTTATGTTTTAATGCCATATCAGCAACAATGGCTATATAATTAATGACAACATTAACAGTATCATTTCAATACATCGTTTTCAATAACATAACACTTTCTTCAGAAGCAATTACTATGCAAAAACATACAAGTAACAATAATAGTACTGATAAAAATCATATAGAAGCTTTCAATTTAATTTATTTACTCTCTTTCAGGAGAAACCTTTTTAAAAATATCTTTTAGTATATTTTCTGACTAAAAATATTGTCTAATATCTTTTAAAATTGGACATTTTATTAAAATATGCTTTACACTCAAAAAAATATTACACGTCATAAACTGGTTTCTCTTCATAATTGGATGGAGGCAGATCTGAGCTTACAGTGGATTGTTTTAAAGGGCAGAGTTAGAGTAAATGAAAGGATTTGAGAAATTCGGCATACGTCACCAAGAGAGAAGACTTATGTTTCACTGGAAGATCTATGACATTAAAAATAATGAAGTCAAAAATTAAATAAATAAACAATTAAATATGCATGAATTAACCGGTTGCAATAATATCAATAACAAATTCATTTTTAAACACATCCATTTATCAAAGAAAAGCCGAGTCACTGCATTTATGAGTTGAATTTTTAAAGTATTTTTGAAGTGTCGTGCCACTAAGCAACAAAATAAGACCAAAAGTGGAAGTTGAACTATTGATCAATGGCATGTGTGTATCAAGTGGACTATCACAGGAGTATAAACACACCTACTTCACCCAGTTAATCATGTATAGAGCAAATTACACCATCAATGGACTAATCTTTCCACAGGTAGTGCAGGTGACTATCCTGATACCTCACTGATAATCACCATCATATAGGCTTCCACAACAGTACAAAGGGCTATATCCACAAGCCAAAATACAGACTCATTCTGGAGGTCCAGTCACAATGGACTGTGGCTGGTTTTGCTCCACAAGCTCCGCAAGGCCCCAGAGGCATCTTCATCTAAGTGGAAATCGCCACCCATGCCAATGACGCCCATCTTACTTTACATTGCTGTTATGATAGTGCTTCCAGGTAAATACGGGCTGGGTCCAATGCCAGCTGGAATGGCCAACAACAGGAAACAGGAAGGGTCTAAACTGTGATTGATGTCACAATCAGAGGACTGGGAGGAAGAGGTAGCCCCATGCCTGAAATGCACCAGAGACAGGCTGGCGCACAATAAAAGCAAGCGGCACCTGTTTGTTCTAAGATAAAGTTAAGGGAAAGAGGAAAAATCATATCATAGATGCAAGGTCTTAAAGACACAAGCAACTTCAAGCTGACAACTTGCTTGGCAAATGTTTAAGACTCAAAAAAGATTAAAGGGATATAAAAGTTTACATTCGCAGTGGACAAGCCATTATCCAGTTAAAGGAATATTCTGGGTTCAAGTTAAGGTCAATTATGCAAAGATACATGCAAAGTTTAAAATCGAAAGATTTTATGCTTTTGAAATAAGTCTGTCATGCTCAGCAAGGCTGCAATTATTTAATCAAAAATACAGTAAAAAAAAACCCAGTAATATTGTGAAATATTTTTGTAATTTAACATAATTGTTTTTTATTTGAATATATTCAAAAATGTAATTTATTCCAATATCAGTCTTCAGATCTGTCACATGATCCTTTAGAAATCATTATAACATGCTTATTTGCTGCTCAAGAAACAATGTTGAAAACAGTTGAACTGCATATTTTTATTTAAAAAGTGATTTTTTTCAAGATTCTTAGATGAATAGAAAGTTCAAAAGTCTGCATTCATTTAAAATAGAGATATTTTGTAACTGTCTGACCTGTTACTTATGATCAATTTAATGTGCCTTTGCTAATTAAAAGTATTGATTTCTTTAAAGTGCCCCATTACGGATTTTTGAAAATGACCTTTCATGCAGTGTGTAACACAGCTCTGAGTGAATGAAAACATCCAGCAAAGTTTTAAATCTGAAAGTGCCCCGTGTATAAAGTTATTGTCTCCCAAAAGAAAGAGTCAACTCTGAGTCATTTGAATGAGTCGTTTTTAAAACAAATCCCAAGCCATAATGCCCAAGCCATTAGCATAATGCCCGCCCACTTGTTGCTACACAGCTCTGTAGCGGACTCCTGTGGATAGCATCATGTCGAGAAGATGCTGTGCTCTCCACTGTGAGGGTAAACCTGTCGTACTTCTTTGCAGCAAAGATTTTCAGCCTGGTTTGGTTTTGATATAGTTCCCACACGTGCACCTAAATAAATTCATTAAGTAATTCGACTGTCACGCATATACCTCAAAGTGCCACAATATTGACACTTACCATTGAGAAAGGCCCTGCTCCAGTCGTGTTTGCGATTGACTTTCTGATTCATCAGTAACTGTGGATGCTTCCTTTGTCGGACTCGGGCTTGAATTGATAAGGTAAAATTTAAACCATGTTGTCTGTTCATACACTGTATAAAACACTGCGTTCTGTTTCTGACATGTGCTGCACGCAGTAAACCAATCACAACAGACTGGGTCATCGGACCAATCACCGCAGATCAGTGTCACGCAAAGGAGGGGTTTGAAAAAATGAATTGTTGAGTGAATGGTTTGGGAATCGTCGAGCAAATAACGTAAAAATAAATTCATATAATAAGACAATGAAAGTGTTTTTTGACCTTGCATGCATGTCAACCTGTTGCTAGGGACTCCCAAAACCAAAATATGAACCTTTCATAATCCATAATAGGGGCACTTTAAATCGAACAGAAAACCCTTACAGACCCCAAAATTTTCAACATAGTATATATTCAACTTCATTGCAATGCAAAACTTAAAACTACTATAAAAATGATTTTAACAGCTTTACAGATCAAATTATACAAATTATACAAATGCTAATGACTCTGCTGACCCCGCCCCTCTCTTCAGTGGGGTGACCATCAGAACTGTTACTTTAGCCGCGAAACTGGCTAACTAGTACATTATTAGGAAAGGCGATTTGCAAAGATTAATAAAAAACCCTTATACTCACTTCTTCTGTAGGAGAGGTTGGATCACGAATGATTTGCCTAAACATAGACGCATTTAGGCAGATTGGGGATCAGCGCATTCACTTCAAAGCGAAAGTAACGTTAATCCTCTGCGTCTTCAGCGGCTCAAATGTCGGGAGTAAATGACGACTGCTATATTCATTACTACATCCAACAACAAAACACCTCAATCACTTAACCGGAGACATCTTGTCTTCCCCTGTACCGGAGTCGACTCAATAGCGGACAGCTCTCAGCTCACTCAGGGAGGGTCTAAGGAAAGACGGCCTTGTCAATCAACTATCGTGGGAGTGGTCTGCACAGAACTACGTCATTCTGATAGGGCTCTCAGAACAGCCTGACTTAAGAAAGGGGATTTTAAAATAGGGATTTAAAAAAAAAACACTGGGTGGATTTTTATCATTATAGGATGGATGTGTACACACACTTCCAACACATATAATAAGACAATGAAACACATTGAACACATTTATGTTCAAACAACTTGGAAAAGTGAATTTTGCATCCAATGACCCCTTTAAACCCAACATATCTGGCCCAATTCCTTGCAAGTTGCTTATGGTAAGTGTCTCATCGTACCCTCAATTTTTGCTTTTCTCAATTTTTAGAAACTGAGAACTTTCACTCGGCCTCTCATGCTGATTCATTGAGGTGATTGGATACACTGTGAATATCTTCCATATAGTAGAGTTCTGAGTCAATAGAGCGCATGGGGATTTGCACAGTATTAAAACTGCATCAGGATAAAAGGAAGGGGCTCAACAATGCCCAGCTAAGCTGAAGCTCCCCCCGCTACTCCTGTACTGATGCCGTTAGGCTATAAATCTCCACCGTTACCCCTCCTTCAGCATTTAAACATGTTGAATAACAGGCTCCAATCGCCAAAGTTCAGATAACAACGCTATTCTCAGCCCTTAGGAACCATCAAACAATCACATCATCCACAAGGTCAAGCCGTGCCCTAAATAACCGGTGAATGGGGATTTTATTTAGAGTTTTTGAATAGCGATCGACTGGCCAGTGAGAGATGGCTTGAGTTATGGTCCCAGAATCTGGAATGGCCGGGGCAGCCTATAAACCCAGTGCACTGGGAGCTCATACAGGAAGTTTATTTTTGTTTTCCCATTCCGTGATGATTTACATCCAGTTCCCACCTTTGATGGGCCGCATTTGGAGTGGTATCCTGTTTGGTCTGATGAGGCTTCCAATTCTCAGCAGCTCCTGGGTCCCACTAGCCATACTGGACTGTGGGATATTCCCCGCTCAAGAGGAACTCTGCGACCTGACTGCCACATCCTGGCTTATCAAAGCACGGAAGTGAAGTGCGCAGAATACATGGATAGCATCTCCATTCCAACACCAGCCAGTCTCCAATGTGGGCTGCCGTCTGCCAGAGATGTCGTCCAACCTCTCATTGTACCATACAGAATGAAGTGCAATCAGACCAGTTTTAAAATCATGACTAGTCTAGTACTCAAAAACATAACACATATTGCTGGATGATATCTTACAAGTCATAATGGTCAACTAGTCATCCAACAACTGACTAGTTGGTTGACTTTGGCATGCTGTTTGACTGAACACAAGAATGCATGTTCTTTTAACACTCACATTAAACACATCTGATCAAAGACAGGTGACCCCAAAACCAACCTAAACATAAAGGGCCTTAGGGTTCAGACCAGTTAATGTGCCTTTCTGACAACCCTCCGATTAGTTGAATTTGAATATATGTAGTTTGCACATTCGGAATTCTCTAAAACTGCAAACAAGACTAGAAGACTGTTGAGTCCAATGGCGCTTTTCCACTGCATAGTACGGCACGGTACAGTTCAGTATGGCACACTTTTGGGGGGTTTTAATGTCTGAGACATTAACTTTTTGTCTTTATGCACTTCCTGACCATTGGGCAGGGTCCTAAGTTACAGGTGAATGCTCAAGGCACAGCTGTGCCTTTGTCTCTATGATAATGTGAAGGTATGGGCGATAATGTGAAGGTATGAGCAATACTGTCAGGCTGATTGGATTAGCACCTATGCAGATATCCCAACGTCTCAGGGTCTCTGATTTGACAAGGAAAAAGTTTCCTACAAGTCCATATCAAAGGTCTTGGTCTTGTTGGACCATGCATGGACCATGAATACATGCATTTGAATTCCAGTCAGACACAAATTCTTCAGTCTGAGTTAAAGACCATATATTTATGGTCTTGGTTCTCAAGTGAGATAAGACTAAGACCTTGGAAAAAGACTTAAGGACCAAGACTATACCTTCATGGTCTTGTCGGACATGAGACTTGAAGACCAAGACAAAAGCCATAAAAATATGGTCTTGGACTCAGAATTGGATACCAAGACCATAACCATATTTTTTTATTTTCTATATCTTTTCTTTTTTACTTGATAGCATGTGAACTCCCAAATAGTGCTCTACTCTTCTAGCCTCACTCCTGACTCTTGAATGAGCTGGTCTCTACAACATTGTCTATCTTAATATTTAGCCTAGTGCAGAGGTCCACAACCACCGGGTCGCGACCCACTACCGGGCCGTGGAAGAATTCCTAACGGGTCGTGAGAAAGTTCTGTGGAAAATGTGGATAGATATGACGCTCTGTTATTTATTGTGCGTAAATGATTTTTCTAATTATTCTGTATTTTCGTTGTATGCAATTGATATCGAGTAGCAATTTGACGATTTCATGTTACATTATTAAAAGATTGCTCTGATCTGTCATGGCTAGGGCTTTAAACGGATCGCAGTTGATCCATGATATACGGGCCAAGTCCAGACCCCACCGTTCGGCATGCGATTCGCAGATTAATTTGCCAATTTACACATTCAAGCTATTTAAAACCACAAGAAGAAGAAACGAAACAGAACTCAATTCGTTACTTGCGCGCTGTTCTCGCACACACCCGAAGCACGCACAAGCATAGAGACGTGTTTCAGACAGCGCAGCATACTGATTTGATTGCTCTTTCATGTATCCCTGCGTTTAAGATACATATGCATTGGGGGGGGGGGGGGGGGTGCGGTTACGTCGCAATACTGGAAATATTTCTCTTTTAAACCATGAAGGTGAGCCAATGGATATCACAAAAGCAACGTGCAAACTTTGCACAATAGTTATGCCAGTGAACGTCTTAACTTCAGCCATACAGAAAGTGAAAGTAAAAAAAACTGATAGAGTTTTCTAATGCTGCATTAACAGCACATATTCTCTCAGAGACAAGAGACAAATTTACTTCAACGTGCTGATAACAGTATAAATGAATATACCTGTTTTAAAGACCCCATCCACAACTCTCCCCCCTCCCCGGTCCACAAGATTTTTTTTCAAACTGTAACCGGTTCGCAGTGTAAAAAAGGTTGGAGACCCCTGGCCTAGTGTATTATGTTCCCTTAATATAAAAAACCCTAGATTTTGTGAAAAACTGAGGGCATTAGCATTTTCTGAGACACTCAAATGACCTTGTTTGGCACCAACCATCTTTTCACAGTCAAAGTCACTCAGATCACATTTCTGGCCCAGTCTGATGTTTGGGTTGGAAAACTGACCTGCTTAACCATGTCTGCATATTTTGGGTTGCATGCATGCTTTTGGATACAAACCGCTTTAACCTAGCCTATGAACTAAGGTCATTTAGTGTGCAAAAGTGACACCTAAAAACACTGCCTAACTGGTTTCACACCGTAAACCACAGGTAAACAAAGAGAACTCTAGCCTAAGGGTGGGTTCTCTACAAGGTTGCTTATCATTACATGCTAACATTCACTATTTTAGCAATCTGTCAATTTTTTGACAATTTTTCACCTTGGAGCAACCTGGGGCAAGTGTCTTGGTCAAGGGCACAGAGATGATCATGTGTGGGGTTTGAACCTAGGTGAAGAGACCCCCCACATGGTTGTAAAGCGCTTTGGGTGTACAGCAATACACAATAAGGCGCTATATAAATGCATCATTCATTCATTTATTCAACCCAGATCATAAAGAACTACATACAAAACTGCTCATGAATGGTAAAAGAATGAGTATCTTTCAAAGATTTGATGCCACTGTATTTACCCAGTACCTTGTAAGCAAGACTTTGACTAATTCAAAACAAAGACTTGCCCTTAATCCTGGATGCTGCATAAAGCTAGTCAATCAGACCGGAACTGTAGATTTTAGCCAGCGTTGATTATTTTTATGTGCAATATGCATCAGAGGATCAGTGAACGAGGTGTGGGTGGTCTGTGGCTGTGCCTTCTGTGGCTGAAACAGAAGAACAGGTGCATCGCCTGTGGGCTTCTGTGGTCCAACTGAACGCTCTACTTTTTGCACTCAAGCAGTGAAGCTTGTCATGGCCTTCGAATCAAATAGGGCTTGAGCCTGTTGAATAAACATGAGAGTCACTGTGACTAGTGACCTCAGAGCATCCATTAAGAGATCAGCCTGATAAACTGACTATTTAACACACCATTAGCACTGAAACTAGATCACACAGGGCACAAATGACCCACATTACACAAGTCTAAAGACCTCTTTCAGCCCCTGTCTGTTTGTTTTGAGGCTACGTAAAAGTTGACCAAATCCATTTTTAGCATATATTCACATTTGAGTCATTCCGTGTTAAATCAACCAAATTTTGGAAACTTCCACATCTCAAATTTTTGATTTTGTTAGCATTTTTTCTATAGAAAGACAAACAGTGACAAAAACCAAAATATTAAATGTAACAGATGTATATTTCAGTATATATCAGTAATTCACTATTTTGTAGAGGGGGTCAAAATGACCATTTTCAAAAGCGATTTGGAGCCAATTTAGAGGGGTGTAAAAATTACTTAGAAAGCTGGCAGCATCATTATTTATTATAAACTTTATTATTTAGTCTATTAGTAAAATCTGTTGATGCCACTAGTGACAGTTCAGAAATGTCAAAAAGCACTTTCTGATCACATCATTGCCATATACCAGCCACGTAAACACTTTAAACTAATAACATAAAATTATTCAAATAAGAAAATTAAAAGAGAGAAAATAAATAATAAACAAGTCCTGACTAAGCAGAGAGATGTTCTTCATGTTGATTTTATCAGTGGGTGATATGAGGTCAGATCTTTTCAGGTCACCTCCTGACAAAACATAAAAGACAAAACTCTCATTATTAGCACTTTTTTTGATACACAGTGCATTAATGCTTTCTCCTGACTATAGGTTTGAATAAAGTATGTGGAACAGAAATGGAGTTTCAGACTTCTAACATCTACAGAGACACCAGTGAGGGGGACTGAGTACCTCCTACTGAAAGAAGCCCAGACAGGAACTCAACCCTAAGGGAAGGACCCTAGATATGTAACAAGAGCACGTCATGAAGTTTCCAAACCCAGCTAGGAAATCCAAAGACGCCTGGAGGAGATGAGACTCGTTTTGCTCCACTGCCCCAATGACATACTGTGAGCAAAAGCCTCCGGGCAGATAATCAATCAGGACGAGCCTAGTCTTCACCACCCGAGAGTATAAACCGAGCTCAGGAGCTTCTGTGTCAAACCTCTCAATTTTATCCAAGCTGCGATAGTTTGAAAATACACCAGGGAGAGGGTCACTCTAATTTTGGAGAGCCTGAGAGTTTTGGAAATCTAATACGCTTGAGCTAATTATAAAGCGTTTAGGAAGAGCAGAAAACGGTCTCAGGTGGTATGGATTTGGAGTTCAATCATAAGCACTGGCACTGCAAATGAGTGCAATGCTAAGATGGTCTTTAATGGATTTATGCAATCAAGAGACGGATTCAGAGATGATTGTTTAATCGCATCAGTGCATAATTTAGTCCAAAATCACAGGGCAACAAGTTCATGTGTAAATTTGAGATTACAATAGAAGATCAGCCCAGCTAGTTAAGGACCATCTTTTGGACATTAGCACACAGCATGCCATCTTGTTTTATCTCTATTAAAGGATTCAATCACAGGAAATCAAATACATTTGAGTGCTTGCAGCAGCCAATAAAGTGTCTTTATAATAGTAAATCATTGGATCTTTACCTCTAGTCACTGACTTCCTCATTGCATTGCCTGACTTGCTCTCTCACTCCAACAGACAGCAGAGTTCACAACTACTGCTGTTACTTTTGGCAGTTAAACTCAAACCAAAGCTTTAATGCTCACCAGGGTGAAAGTTAAACAAACAATTCAAACACAATGTTCCCGGACACATATTTTCCATGAGCCAGTATGATTTTTTCACATAAAAATACAACCGCAAACTTACAATGCAACAAACACATAATAATTCTGACATTTTAGCTTAATGGCTTTAACACGCTAGAATAGTCCAAAAGAACAGTAAATAGTCATTGCCTACTGTCATAAAATGGAATAGAACAGCACTAACCATTAACATAAAATCCATTTGCCATTGATCCATTTTCACTCACAATATCCATGTCCACGAGCTATGATAATAAAAGTCCATTAAGTAAAACCAAAAGCTGCATTACTCTTAAGGATAAAGAGATTTCACATACTCTTAAAGAGGGGTGGGTGGTATGATGGGTGATGGAAACATGCCTGGTAGAGATTAGAGCAGTGACTAATGATTATTTAGAAAAGAAAAAAAAAAATGCAACAGCTCAAAGGTTTGTGATCGGTAAAATCTTTTTGTAATGATTTCTCAGTCTCTTATGCACAGCAAAGCTGCATTTATTAGTAAAATAGTAACGTTGTGAAATATTATTACAATTTAAAATAAAATAAAAAAATGTGTACATTGTAAAAAAAGAATTTATTCCTGTGATCAAAGCTGAATTTTCTGCATCATTACTCCAGTTTTGAGTGCCACATGATCCTTCAGAAATCATTCTAATATGCTGATTTACTGATCAAGAAATATTTGTTTTATTATCATTGTTTGTCATCATGTTTGTAGAAACATTTGTGCTGCTTAATATTTTAATGAAATATTCAATAATTTAAAATAGTAAATCTTATGCAACAATGTCTTTACTCTCATTATTAAGCAATTAAATGTATCACTGCTAAATAAGAATATGATGTGTGTGTGTGTGTGTGTGTGTGTGTGTATGTATATATATATATGTACACGTATATGTGTGTATATATATATATATATATATATATATATGGATGTAAAGAACACAAACATGGCGGTTCGGTACGTAACTCGGTTTGATGTCACGGTTCAGTATGTTTGTGGTACAGCAGGAGGAAAAAAACTAAACAAAAAATTGCCTTTTTCAATTAAACAATGGTATGCTGAATAAATGCTCTTTCTTCAAATAAATTTAATTATAAATATAGCTGCAAGCAGCAATGACGGGGCCAAGCACACCAGCGACAAAAGTAGGAGCTAAGCATAGCACGGAGCATCAGAACAACTGCAGAAATGAGTAATTGAAGCCATTTTAAGATTATTGTAGTCCAAATGGCTGAAAAATCATTTAAAACTACCAGTAATATGATTGAATGACTTTTCACTTTTGACCAACAGTTGGCACCGTTATCAAATCGATGTGGTGTGTTCTGTGTGAGGTGACAATGGCACACACAAAGTTTGGTGTCAATATGCCAAAGCATTGCAGAGATACGGCCTCAAGTGTCATTTTGGCATCATGCCTCAAATTTGTTGTTGTGGTATGTGAAAACCGTTTTGTCTATCAACACGAAATCCATAACTTTTTGTCAGCATGGTCTGAAGATGATATGACTCGATTTTGGTTAAAATTGGATCAACGGTCTAGGAGGAGTTCGAAAAAGTAGGTTTTTAAAGAAAATTAAAAGAGCAGAGAGGAAGTTTGGCTGACTATGGCAACATTGGTATCACTGTTCTCAGCATGATCCAAGGAATCTATTTACAATAGGCAAATCTCATTAATAATCAACACTCAAATAAAAAAATAATAATTGTATGCAAACATGTAAATTTCACACACTGTCGTTTTTAAATTAACTTCTAAATTATACAAATTCTTGTTGTTAAAATATAATAATTTACACAGTGGCTGACATAACTTGTTTCATAAAAGATTTATTTAAATCAGAATCAGAATCAGAATCCGAAAGAGCTTTATTGGCCAGGTATGTTTAAACATACAAGGAATTTGTTGTAGTGACAGAAGCTCCACAGTGAAACAGAAAGACAGCAACAGGACAGGACACAGATAATAAAAGAATAATATACAAATATCCAAATAGGCAATGTACAAAGCAGCAAAAACACAATATATAATATAGACAACTATGTATGTACAGGTCAAGTATGTGCAAATTAGAAATAAAAATAAAATAAGTGAGTGTGGTGAATGGATAATGTATTATATTTGTGTGTTCCACGTTTATTGTTGAGTGTTCATGAGATGGATTGCCTGAGGGAAGAAACTGTTTCTGTGTCTGGTCGTTCTGGTGCTCAGAGCTCTGTAGCGTCGACCAGACGGTAACAGTTCAAAGAGGCAGTGTGCTGGATGTGAGGGGTCCAGAGTGATTTTGCCAGCCCTTTTGCTCACTCTGGATAAGTACAGTTCTTGGAGAGTGGGGAGGGTTGTACCAATGATTCGCTCAGCAGTCCGGACTACTCTCCGTAGTCTTCTGAGGTCAGATTTAGTAGCTGAGCAGAACCAGACAGTTATTGAAGTGCAGAGGATGGATTCAATGATGGCGGAGTAGAACTGTTTCAGCAGCTCCTGTGGCAGGTTGAACTTCTTCAGCTGGCGAAGACAGTACAACCTCTGCTGGGCCTTTTTAACAATGGAGTCTATGTGAATGTCCCACTTCAGGTCCTGGGAGATGGTGGTGCCCAGGAATCTGAATGACTCCACAGCAGTCACAATGCTGTTCATGATGGTGAGTGGGGGAGAACAGGGAGGTTTCTCCTGAAGTCCACAATCATCTCCACAGCTTTGAGCGTGTTAAGCGACTGCACCAGACAGCCAGCTCCTTAACCTCCTGTCTGTAAGCAGACTCATCACCGTCCTGGATGAGGCCGATCAGTGTGGTGTCGTCTGCAAACTTCAGGAGCTTGACAGAGGGGTCTTTAGATGTGCAGTCGTTGGTATAGAGGGAGTAGAGCAGTGGGGAGAGTACGCAGCCCTGAGGAGCTCTAGTGCTGATGGTACGAGTGCTGGATGTGAATTTACCAAGCTTTACTAACTGCTGTCTGTATGTCAGGAAGCTGTTGATCCACTGACAGATGGAGGTGGGGACGGAGAGCTGGGTTAGTTTATTCTGAAGGGTTTCCGTGATGATGGTGTTAAAAGCGGAGCTGAAGTCCACAAACAGGATCCTCACATAAGTCATTGGTCTATCCAGATGCTGCAGGGTGAAGTGCAGTCCCATGTTGACTGCATCATCCACAGACCTGTTTGCTCTGTAAGCAAACTGCAGGGGGTCCAGTAAGGGTCTGGTGATGTCCTTCAGATAAGCCAAAACCAGTCTTTCAAATGATTTCATGGCTACAGACGTTAGGGCCACAGGTCTGTAGTCATTAAGTTCAGTAATTTTGGGTTTCTTTGGGATGGGGATGATGGTGGAGCGTTTGAAGCATGAGGGGACTTCGCACAGCTCCAGTGATCTGTTGAAGATCCGTGTGAAGATGGGGGCCAGCAGGCTGGTGACACACCGTCTGGGCCTGGTGCTTTCCTTCTTTTGGAAATACATTAAATAATTAAGACATCACTAATAGGTAAAGTAAAATATAATGAGTATATAGCCTTATATAGCCTTTATTCAGGGTTCCTACACATTTTCCATTTCAAAATTCACACTTTTCCAGACTCAAATTTCCAAACCTTTCAGTAGATTTTCAGACCATATTTAACATAAATGGTTCATAGAGTATTATTTTCAGCTTTATATATGGTAAGGTTTAGTGTATTTGGTATATTTTGGCATGTATTTGGTAGTGTAAAAGTATTTGGTGACTAGTACAGTCATCTGTAAATATTTTCCCATTGATTTTCTTGAAGTGACAACATACAGAGCCCCTAAAAAATAATTAAAAAAAGGACTTTTACATGTACATACTTTTTTGTGCCCTCGAGAAACTATTCACATGCGTATGGGAATTTTTGCATGCTTACACATTACAATTTCTAGTTTTATATAAACTACTTGCTTTGTGCATCACTATTTTATTTTGCACACACTATTTTGCCATCTTACTATGAATAAAATAATAGCATGGATGCACATGAATTAACAAAATTAATTAAAGAAAAGACTCAAAATTAGGCTTTTCTTAAAGGGGTCCCTGGGTATTAAGACTTGTATGGCTTAATATAACGTAAATGATGTCTCTTACTGAAATATGTATTAGAAAACCCAAAGATTTAAGTTATTTTTAAAAATCACATAGTTTTATACATATTTTGAACTATGGGGGCGCCATTATTCTGATGACGTAAAATGGTTGCACTCGATGAGCTACTAGCGCTACCTGTTGCTACTCGGAAAATAAAATACTTATATCCATCGCCACCTGTAGGTCATCATATAAGTATAGGTTTAAACAAAATGCTGTACCATCGATTTTTCCCCACAAGGAGTCTAAACGCCCCGGATATTGAGGGAAATCAGCGCTGAGGAACTCCTCTAGTGGCCACGAGTCATGATTAGCATCGGCATGTTTAGATCCTAACAGATGGCATCTAGCGTTTCTTGTCTCAGTCGTTTGTAAGCTCTTTCAGTAGCTGTGGTCTACTAAGACTCATAGGCATCGGGGCTAAAGTGGAGAGAAAAAAGAAGCGGGTTTTTATGAAGTTTTATTCGTCCACAGGCATCTTCCCATGCTTTTCTCCTCCTATTATCGCTAGGAAAGCAGTCTTACATTGCTTCTCTTGTTGCCCTTTGAATGAAAATGACAGCCAAAAGCCACACAATGTGGCATCGTATCAGTATTTTATTTTCTGAGTTGTGTTGCGGTAAAAAGCCAAAGACCATAGAAATAAGCACCAGTAGCTCACCGAGTGCAACCATTTGAGGTCATCGACACAGAATGTACTGTGCACATCAAATAATGGCGCCCCCCATAGTCCAAAAACGATGTCGATTTCTTTAAATAACATACATTTTCATGGGTTTTGTATTACATATTTAAATAAGAGACATCATTTACGATATATTAAGCTATACATGTCTTAATACCCGAGGATCCCTTTAAGATAGTACCTGTAATATCAAGGCCTAATGTCCAATTTAACACATCCTCTGTGGAGACACACAAACCATGACACGAAATGGGCTGATGGCATTAAATTTCAAGAGTTTGTAAAAAAGACTGGTACTCTAAAAAGTGTTTAAAATTTGGCTTTTTTTAGGGCAGTATGCCATATTTAAAGGCCTTAGGTCTCTTTAACGCATACTTTGTGGAGGCCAAGAAACCACACCGTGAAATGGGCTAATGTCACAATAGGTGGCTCAATGTGCATTGTCCTACATGCCAAGTTTCTCATGCGCACATAAAAGTCTGTATATTTTTTTTATTTTTGCAAAGGTCCTTAAGGCTATGTAATACGATGCTAAAAATATTGAGAGGAAACCCAAAAAAAGAAACCCTGGCACGCCACATCAAAGAGTACCAAATCTGCATTTATTGTCTGAATTTCCTGAAAAATTTAATGATGTGTTCAGTACATGTGTACCGAACCGAAAGACCCGTACCAAAAATTTTCGGTAGGAATACGTTAATACGTATAAATAACCTTTCAATGGTAATGTATATTAAAAAAGTAAAAAATAAATAAATCACAAAAAAATTTAATCAATCAATTCAAATGCTAGAAAATGTAGGTGTCACAACATTGTAATGTACAGTATGATTTTTTTTTCTGCTGAAGATTATTAAATTATGATGACATGGTGACATGATGACATCAGTGGTTCAACCTTAATGTTATGAAGCTACGAGAATACTTTTTGTGCACAAAGAACTGTTGTGTACGTGCCTCAAAGACTGATATGAAAGAGAAGAAATTGTTGAGTAAAGTTTGGTTTTCTTTAAGCACAAAAAATATACTTGTAGCTTCATAAAATTACGGTTGAACCCCTGATGTCACATGGACTATTTTAATGATGTCCTTACTACCTTTCTGGGCCTTAACAATGGTAGTTGCATTGCTGTCTATGCAGTGTCTGAAAACTCTCGGATTTCTTCAAAAATATCTTAATTTGTGTTCCCGAAGATGAACGAAGGTCTTGCGGGTTTGGAACGACATGAGGGTGAGTAATTAATGACAGAATTTAGATGTTTGGGTGAACTATCGCATTAATGGCATGTGCCTAAACCAGATAACAAGCAGGAGAACTGGTTATTTAGCCATTTAAACTGTTTCGCTTACTGGCCTACATCTAAAATAACGCCTCCACCCCGTCAACCGCATGTCCTGTCTCCAGAACACTGCCTTCCAAAGACACATGATTGGAAGTATCGACTTTTTATCTCACGAAATATAATTAGGCCTAATTATCTTAAATTAAAAACTAAAACATGCTTAACTGCCAAAAACTAGTAACCTGACATTCTCTTTGCTGAGGTCTGACCTCAGTCCCTCAGTTATCCATTACAGAAAGCTTCCTCTTTGGTTGTAAATTAGCTCGGCTGTCCGTAAAATGAATAACATTTGAAAGGACTAAAATAATACAGTAGCTCTATGCGATCCGGCTTGATTTAATGAGAGGGACACCAAAAAACGGCTGCTGGACAAATGCTTAAATACATTATGATTCCTCTCACAAATTAACCATACAGAGTCAGGGAACAGAACACAATACAATAGGATCATTGTTGCGCCCATTCATTTCTAAATCAGCAGAGCCTGGACCAAATGAGGCCAGATCCAAAACTAAACTGAGCTAAGATTCTGCACAGAACAGTGTCCTTTAATAATGGAAAACCATGGGGACACCCAAAAGAATGAACTCAAACCTGAACAGTTAGAACTCAAAGCAAACATTAAAACCACTGGGCACGGATGGCCAGCACATAAAAAGTGTGAACGAAACGCACTGCTCTGGAAAAACATACCGTAGATACAATGATGTGGTTTCCATGCCAACTACAAAGGCACAGATTTAAGCTCCACCCATTTCGGGGAGAGGGGAACCAACTGTGCATGGCATGAATCCCAAGAGCTGACAATGATAAAGCTTTCACTGACCATGCTAAAACCTTTTTTTCTAAGCAAACTGTTGATGAAAAGGGCATAAAGTCTGTTTACAGTTCTGTACAACCTGTTAACTACAAATATATGCTGGTGTGCACATGTGGTTAGCTTTAGTCCAACCCAGTTTCCAAATTCTAGTGAAATAAAAGTAGGTCTTATACACTCAAGAAGTACAAGACCCTTCGATTTTATAATGCATCAACTGAAGAAAAACCTGACTGAGAAACAACATCATCTTGTCCTTAAAAAGTGTGATTTGTCCAGACAAATATACTTACATAATCGAGCATGCTCTTAATCCACACACTGCCAGCACTTCCAGGCTCTTTTCAGCTCTGTTTCTTGAGGAAATGGTTCTATTCTGAGAATCCTGACCGGAATATCCCAAAGGAAACACCCCTGCGACCTCTCTGCATATGTCCAAGTCAAGTATCAAAGGCACTGAATGTGCGAGAAGTTTACTGGCACCGGAATTCAATACTGTCACACTGTGAAGCGGCACCAACACAACAGTACAGCATTCCCGTGAAACTGTTATTACCACTATTATTGTAGGCAAATTATATAACACGAATGGTGCAAAAAAGGACTTTGAAAGAGGTCACACTAAGGCCAAATAAGCTGATAATAAACAATGTTATAAAAAAAAAATGATTAGATGTAATCTGTGACCACATATCATCTCAGGTAAATTAATTCATGGAGTGATAACCACAACATAAGTGGCTGTTTATGTCACTATAATATCTAGATGAAAAGAAATGTCATAAAAGGTAACTGTAGTAAATTTAAAATAGACTTTGACAAGGTCACATTAAAGAGTGTATATTTTGAAAACAAACGGTAAGCTCCAAATGTAACCAGAACACACAAATATCTGTAAATATGTAAGTGAATATGCAGATATCTAACTATACCTATATCATTGATATATGTGACCTTAAATTTAGGTCTCCCAAAAATAACCCATTTATGTAATCATTTACTGACCCTCAATTCTTCTGTAACCTATACTTTATTTCTTCAGAGGAACACAAAAAGAGATGTTTAGCAGAGTGCCCAAGCTGATCTTTTCCACCAAATGAAAGTGAAAGGGCACTAGTGTTGTCTTGATATAAACTCACAATTCTGAGAAGACTAGTCAGACTTGTGACTGCGAGATAAACTCGCAACTACCAGAAAAATAATCTAATTTTTTATCTAATTTTATTCTGTGGCAGAAACAAACAAGCAAACAAAACAGTTAAAAAATCTGAATAGCTTGATACAAACTCAGAAGTGAGATGCAAATTTAGAACTACAAGAAAAGAGTCAAAATTCTTTGTTTATATGATACAATTCTGTTTATATCTTGAAGATCTGACTTTTTTTCCTCTGAATTGCAAGAAACAAAGTCTGAATCGTGGCACAAAAGACATTTTTTTTTTATCCTGTGGTGAAAACAGGCTCATACCATTCACTTTCACTGTATGGGAAAGAGCAGCTTGGACATTCTGTTAGATGTTTTTGTGTTCAGAGGAAGAAAGGAAGTCGTACAGGTTTTGAAGGACATGAAGGTGAGTTAATAATGGCAATTAATTCCTTTAATACTTGCATAGTTTTGTTACCTGATTTCGGAAGTTCAGCAAATGAAATTAGTTTTGCAGACTTAATAAATGACCTTATCTTGCAGCAAACTACTGTACATTACATCTAATGTGAAAATTATACTGATGTAACTGCATACATGTTTACATTTTTCAAAAACACATGAGTGGGACTTTTAATAGTGCTCAGAACTATGTTTTCTGAACACACATCTCTATTGGCTTAGGTTTGTTTTTAAGCGAAACAAACAACAAACTGTAAGTGACTTCACCCATCTAGTGAGCATATTTGTAATAGCTGCAAACAAAACAAAACTGTTCAAAAACAAGGTTCATAAATTGTGGGAACAGCAATGGAAACAAAACACCTGATTCTGGCCATCTTCAGAAGGAAATAAAAGAACACTCTACCAGATAATCCATGTAATTCCTCGATAGCTTCTTGCTGTTGTCTCCAGAAAACAGAAGTCCTGAGTTAAGGCGACTATGAAATGAAACGTTGGTGTTAATTGAATGCATCCAGAAGTCTCGATTTTTATTTTTTTTGACAGCTTCGGCTTTGGATTCCCCGCCTCTCAGATGTGGAGAATAATATATGAATAAAGAGGCTAGCAGCGTTAGCTCCTCTGTAAATCCCACGCACGATTATGTGACTAAAACAAGTCCAGGTGAAACAAACATTCAGGCTTTTAATACAATCAAAAACATTACTATATATGGATTTTAAGTCGTAATAATTCGGACTAAGATGTATGTACGGCGAATGCAGTAGTTTAATGGTGTGAGCGGAGAGAGGCGCTGTTTGTTGTGTCTTCGCGAGACAGAGCTCGAGCATCACGACTTCCACGTGACGTCACTGTCACGCTGAATATTACGTTCATTCATCCAACATGCATTGAAATGATTTCTCGTTTCTTACTCCTTTTAATTGTTCAAGCCGATATCTTATATAAGTGGTCACTTCTTTCGACGCTTTTAACGTAATGATGGTCTTTGTGTAATATTAATAATGTACGGACGTCTGAGCGATCACGTGACGCTAGATCGTATCTTAAAGCTGTAGGCTACATCACGTGACAAGGAACTAACGGAGTTTGACGGTGACCTCTGCTGGTTAAAGTTATGTATTATTCTTCAGAAAGATTGACAGGATACCTACAGTGTGTTGTGTAAACTGAGATTTTATGATTTAGTTTCTTTCATAATGCATAACTTTTTGTGCTTACCTTTAAGTATAATATACACATTTAGAAATTCAGTACAGAACAAGTAAAGCTAGACTGAACATTGTATTCAAAATAAGTGGAAAGTAGAAACATACAAATAAATGTTGTTTACTTCATTTAACAACATGATTATCTATTAGGCTTTCTTATAATGTTTTAACATATTGTTTATGTACGTTTTGAAGCAATGTTTGACCAGTAAACTAATACTCATTTGGCCATAATAACAATAATTAATTTGCTACCTATTATTATAAACAGTTTCTCTCTAAGTTTAGATGACATGCATGTTTGAGTTTTACTTTTCATAAGTAATGTGTCTATTTAAGATTATATTAAATGTGGCACAGTGACTTTTATGACCATTTAGGCCTTTAGCCTTTTATATATTTTCAGCCAATGAAGTATGTTGATAATCTTTTTAATCAACACATTATCTTCTTAACACCCAATCCAGGCTAAGTGAACTATAAAACCTTTTTTTTTTTTTTGCAAAGTACAAGTGAAAAAGATGCTACCCTTGGAAATATGATGATTAAGTATTCAGTTAACAATTATTTTAAAATGTTTAAATTTGTTAAAAATATATATTAATGAACTTCTAATACCGATACTGCTATACATACGGTTTTTTTTTACGAAGTATTTTGACAGTATTTTTTTTTTACTCAGTATTCAGTTAACACTCATTTTTACATTAATTGTTTAAAAATATTAATGAACATTCTAATAGTTATAAATAATTACTGATAGTGATTGTGCTATACATACTGATCATTATATGTGATGTATATTATATATCGCTGGGGTATATTTGTAGAAATAGCCAAAAATACATTGTATGGGCCAAAATTATCAATTTTCCTTTTATGCCAAAAATCATTTGGATATTAAGTAAATATGATGTTCCATGAAAATATTTGGTAAATTTCCTACTGTAAATATATCAAAACTTCATTTTTGATTAGTAATATGCATTGCTAAGAACTTCATTTGGACAACTTTAAAGGCAATTTTCTCAGTATTTTATTTTTTTTGCACCCTCAAATTCCAGATTTTCAAATAGTTGTATCTCAGCCAAATATTGCCCTAACAAACCATACATCAATGGAAAGATTATTTATTCAGCTTTCAGATGATGCATAAATCTCAATTTCGAAAAATTGACCCTTATGACTGGTTTTGTGGTCACATATCATGATAACAAAGTTGTTATAAAATCTAACGATGCGTTAATAATAACATATAATGATATATAAGATGACATGTCTTCGATCAAATGAAGGGGTATTGGGGTTTATTCGTTACCCCAGGCTGATTGGCTCCACCCTCGATTATTCTGCTCTGGACCACGGAGCGCATTCAGCGAAGAGAGGCAGGCGGGCACAAAACCCACTTTTCAATCCTCTTCTGAGAGGAATTTCAATCTGTTTTCACGAGATAATGACTTCAAAAGTTTTCGACGTGTTTTTGTAGAAAACAGAGAGCTTAAATTCCTGCAGAGGTTGATTTAACAGGACGGCGCGGAGGAGAGAGTATTGTAACTTTGTAAACTGAGTTTACTAAGCGTTTCCACACAACTATGGCGCTCAGAGCGAGAGCTTTATACGACTTTATCGCAGAAAATCCCGGCGAGATCTCTGTGACAGAGAGTGAACTTCTAACTCTGTGTAGTGAAGAGGTTGTCGATGGTTGGTTGGAGGGCACGAACAGCAGAGGTGAGACGGGACTCTTCCCTGCATCATACGTGGAGTTTATAAAGACTGACACATCACTACACGGTAACGGGACATCCGCTAGTCAGGACTATTACTGCCAAACTAGTCCTCAGAGGAGGGACACCTCAAATGAATCGACTCCCACTCATTCTGCTGTTTACCAGGGACATCTTCAGCAACAGAGCCAGGGAAGCGACGAGGATTGGGACGATGACTGGGACGACAGCCTAACGGCGGATGAACCTGAAAAACGCGTGAATCAAGCGGGATATCCCATTACAAGCACCCCAGCTTCTCGACGTGGTAGTGCACAACAGTCCAAAAGCACAGGAACAGTTGGGAAAAATCTCAATAGGTTTTCAACCTTTGTAAAGTCAGGCGGGGAGGCGTTTGTTTTGGGTGAAGCTTCAGGTTTGGTCAGAGATGGAGACAAAATATTTGTGGTTATGGGCCAGTACGGTCCGGAATGGCAAGAGAGCCCATATCCATTCACTTGCACTATCGACGACCCTACAAAACAAACCAAATTCAAAGGCATAAAGAGTTATATGTCCTATGGACTCACGCCTAGTCATACTCAAATCCAGGTGAATAGAAGATACAAGCACTTTGACTGGCTTTATGCGCGACTTGTAGAAAAATTCCCTGTCATTTCGGTTCCTCACTTGCCCGAAAAACAAGCCACAGGTCGATTCGAAGAGGATTTCATTTCAAAGAGGAGAAAAGGTTTAATGTGGTGGATGAATCACATGACAAGTCATCCTGTTTTATCTAAGTGTGACGTTTTCCAGCATTTTCTTACCTGCAGCAGCAATGATGAAAAAGCTTGGAAGCAAGGCAAGCGAAAGGCCGAGAAGGACGACTTACTCGGTGCTAACTTCTTCCTCACTATCTGTCCTCCAGCTTTACCGCTTGACTTACAAGAGGTGGAAAGCAACGTAGATGGTTTCAAAACGTTCACCAAAAAAATGGACGAAAACATCATACAGCTCAACGTCACTATTAATGAATTTGCCAGAAAGCAGATCACTGGTTTTAAAAAGGAATATCAGAGAGTTGGACAGGCTTTCAGACTTCTAAGTCAGGCCTTTGAATTCGACCAGCAAGTATATTCAGTGCCATTAAACAAGGCCATGGCGCACACTGGAGAAGTCTATGAGACCATAGGGGATTACTTCGCAGAGCAGCCCCGTCAGGATTTGGAGCCAATTTCCGATCTTTTAGCGATTTACCAGGGCCATCTTGCAAACTTTCCAGACATTATCCATGTTCAGAAAGGTTTGGGATTTTTCTCATGTGTTTGCTCAAATACCACTTGTCAGAATGGCATGGCATAAAATGAATATAGGTCAGTAGGTCAGTAGTTTATGTGCATGCCATCAGCTTAAAGAATTGATGCACTATCCAGCCAACCCACCATACCTCAAGTTAATATTTAAGTGGAAACCTAAATCAGAGTCATTAACTGCTATTTCATGAAACTAAAGAAGCATCTTATTCTGAAATGGATGGATGGCGTTCTAGCTGCTGATGTAAAACGGTTTGCTTTTTAGATGAATTAATTTAACTAATGGCAAATAGCAACGGGTTCTCAGCAGAATATCAAATGACATGTCCTGATTTTTCCCTGGTTTGAGAGAGAGGGAGCATATGAGGCCTGCTAGCTCTTGCAGCTTGATATGTGTGTTGGTATGGTGGAATGACGCCAGCGCTTTTGTAATTCCCACATCCCTTTAGAGGGGGAAGTGTATACTTCTGACTTATTCGTTTTTCATTTATTGTGACATAAAATTGACTGATATCATTCTTTTCTGTAGAATCATATCTCTGGGTTTATATGACGCAAATAGTTAACGCAGATTTGTTAGAGAAATTGCTTGTCTACATAAAACAACTGATGCTGGGAAAGCTTTTGTGTTGAAGGCTCTAATCCTAAATTTAGGGCCCCAGCACAGTGAACATTTGCACTACATTTTAACACAGAGACATAATTATTCTGATGCCTTGGATGTAACAACTAAATATTTTATGTACTGTATGTGATTGTCTTCTTAACATCGATGTGAAACTACATTCACGACTTATTTTACTTCCGTAATCTGAAATATCCCAGGGTGAAACATGATATTTGGTGAGAAAAAAATGTAGGCCAGGATTTTTTTCCATCTGGAATTGATTGGATCATGAAAAGCAGGCGTTGCATATCAGAATGGAGGAGTGAAAAGCAGAAGGTATTTGTGAAGTCAGATGCATTGAATCCTGTGCAATAAGACCAGGAATGTGAAATTAGAACGTTAATAAGAGTTCATTTCAAGATGACTTATAGTGCACAGGGAATATTGATTTCTCCTTGAGAAATTCCAAAGGAAGCTGTAAGCCATAAATCAGAAGCCTGACTGGTCAGAGCTTGCAGTTTAATGTGTTCAAAAGAGTGCATGTGTGTTTTTGCAGATGTGATTGGGTGTTGTAGACTTTAATACTTTAACTAAACCATTGCTTTCCTTGTTTTTTATTTTGTTTTTTCTTTCTGTTCACTTCTGTCTTTCTCCAGGAGCCCTCACTAAGGCCAAGGAGAGCCAGAAACACGGGGAGGAAAAAGATGGCATTGCAGGTGGAGGCATCCACGACCGCTGCAACATCATCTCCTGCGCTACGCTAGCTGAGATCCAGCACTTTCATCGCGTACGTGTGCGTGACTTCAAGGCACAGATGCAGCATTTCTTACAGCAGCAGATCTGCTTCTTTCAGAAAATCACAGGCAAGTTGGAGGAAGCCTTGGACATGTATGACCAGGCTTAGGACATTACATTCCCACAGTGTTGTGAGAGAACTGAAATAAAACAAATAAGCAGCCTTTTTATTATAGACTCATTAAAGTACACTTACTGTCTTGTAGTCGTGTTTGGGGTGGCTTTGAGAACTTGATGACAACGTGTGCCAGAAACTGACAATGGTCCTTAAGATGTAGAATACTATATAATCTGATTAAACATAACATGATTGATTTGAG
Source organism: Barbus barbus (assembly GCF_936440315.1). Classification (NCBI taxonomy): domain Eukaryota; kingdom Metazoa; phylum Chordata; class Actinopteri; order Cypriniformes; family Cyprinidae; genus Barbus; species Barbus barbus. Next base: position 6,393,735 of record NC_136725.1, on the reverse strand, counting down.
TTGAAACCCTTGAAACATAACCACAATTTTTAAGTTTACATTTTAATCGGCTTAGTAGTTACAGTCGATATAAACAAAATAGATCAATTGTGTGCCTGTATTGATACGATTCTGTCAATGGACTCATTCCATGGACATGGACCTGTGGTGATGTTAATTAAAGGCATTTGTGTCTTCTGAACTGTCCTCTGATTCCAATGAATTTTAATACAGATATAAAGATACATTATGCATTTGAATGCCTTATTGTGTCGGTCTGTCAAGTATGGTTGTTTATGATCCTTGTCAGTCTCTGCAAGTTATACTTTTATTCATCTTTATCTAATTTGCTGTGAAGGAGAGGCCTGTGTCTGTTTTACATTAAGAGCTTGCAAGAGAAAGACGAGACACAGTTTCTCAGCCCTGGAGGAGAAGTGCAAAGGAACAATGACCTAGAAAACATGGGCTGAACCCTCTTTATCTAGAGGACATTCCAGACGAGGCAGAGAGGATCCCTAACTGTACTAGTTTACCAGCACTTTCATTATTCAGTTTAGACTTTTTCTCCCATGTTACAACACAAGTATTTTAGTTTGTTTAAGTATATTTTAAGAGCTCAGTACCATTACCAGCTGTATGAGCAAGAAAAATTGAAGTGAAACCTTAAAAATGGAACTGTGGTTCTCAAACTCTGGACCACTGGTGGTCCGTGAAAGATTCCCAATGGTCTGCCAGATGTTATTGGCTGGTTTAACAAAACAGACCTAAATATAGATATATATTTGACAAAAAGCACCAACATTAATCATCCAATTAATAAACTTAAGGTCAGTGTAACAGTTATATTATAGTGTTTATTCCAAATTTTTAGCTTGAGAATAGTTGACTTGTAAATTCAGTAACAGTAGTGGTCTAGTTCATTTCAAACAAGAACAAAAACAAACTGGTAAAAAGGATGACCAATGAGAGCCCCACATGAGATTTGAGTTATTAGGGGTTTCACAATTTTTGTTTTACTCTTTTAAGTGGTCTGTCACATAAAAAGGTTTTAAGAACCGTTGAAAAAGAATAAAAAATTGAAACATAATCAACCATCAAGGAAGACTCAGCATACTCAGGCCTCAGAGCTCCAATCAAATGACCTCTTGAAGGAGATTGTACCATTATTAGTTTCTGTGCTTACTAGGGAGAAAAAACTGGGCTGCTCGGAGCAGTCAACCTCTCACTGCGTTTGAATTATTTATCAGAGCTAAAGTTAGACGTCTCTTTCCACACACTTAGGTCCTTAATCATGAAGAATTTATTCCCACACCCTGATCACTAACAAGCCCACACATATTGCACGTAAAACAATGCTAAGGAGAAAAAGAAGGACTACACTACACAAATATATGTTATATACTGTATTAATCATACATTATTTTATTACATTTCAAAACTGGCCAAAGTATTACATAAAAAAAGTATTTACATACATTTTATTATTTCATAGATTTATACATGAAAATCATTTTTACATTAATGCATCTAACTCAGAGATACTTTCTCTATTACACAGACATAAATATAAACATACATGTAAACATTCATAAATCTGTAGTCCATAGTAAATTACAGGTATTACAAAATAACAAACACAGATTGTCAAAGAACATTTCTGTTGTATCTCCTGCTAATCTTGCTAGGAATGTAAAATTTATGGTGCAATATTTCTGAGGGTGGTTTTGTTTTTGTGGTCAGCGTAATATTTAAATTTTAGTCACTTCTTTAAAATGAGTGTTCTTTTAAGGAGTTTCAGTTCTCTCTTCAATTTCATTACTTTCAGACAGACTTTGTTTACAGTAAATGTGATCATATAAATACACATAAGGCATTAGGGAAGCTATAGTGCTTTATGAAAACCATTTAGAGAGAAACTGTGAAAGAAATATTCAATTTGGTTATCTTGTAGAAGTAGTAGTTATTCTATGTCTTGCATTTTATATAATAACAAATAAACTGAATTAAACTTTACCTTCCCTATTCCACTTACTTGTAGGCTTGCATATAATAACAATACTTTATTGTTTTAATGATTATAGGATTGCTTAAATAATAATGTATTGTTACTACTTGAAGGGTTAAGTAGAATAGTGACCGATATCAGTATTTTATAAAACCAAGAACATTGGATGTAAACACTTGTGGTGTTAGACCTCTAAAATGTGGCAAAGGATTTAAATTTATGATAACATTTGGTTTATACTGTATTCAGTGAACTGAATTAAACATTGTTCATTCGCTCTATCCATAGCACATTATCAAAGAAATGTGCAAAAACCCATTGTTTGTCACTAGGGTAGTTCCTTCAAAGGTGTACCTTTGTACCATCGTGTACTGACGGGTAATGAAAAGTTGCGATTTTCAAGGCCGATATGGCTAGGAACTATACTCTCATTCCGGCGTAATAATCAAGGAACTTTGCTGCCGTACCATGGGTGCAGCAGGCTCAATGATATTACGCAGCGCCTGAAAATAGTCATATATCATAACTAGTTACCTAGCTGGGGACTATTTTCAAGCGCTGCGTAATATCATTGCGCCTGCTGCACCCATGGTACGGCAGCAAAGTTCCTTGATTATTACGCCGGAATGAGAGTATAGTTCCTAGCCTTATCGGCCTAGAAAATCACAACTTTTCATTTTCTGTCAGTCTTAGTACACAATGTAACTACAGAAGAGTCAAGTTTCAAATAGGAAAAATATCGAGACTCTTTGGTCATTTTTGAGTGAGATGCTAATGGTCTAATCAGATTCAATTATCTATGCTAAGCTACACTAAAAGTGCTACCGCCAGACCCGGAGATCGGCTGAATGGTTTCGAAAACGGTAAAACTCAACTCTTGGGGAGTTGGAAAATGAGCCTATTTTCAAAAAAAGTGGAGTGTTCCTTTAAGTGTACCTTTGAGGGTCCTGCCCAGTGACAAACTAAAGGTACAATTTTTGCACATTTTGTCTGGCAATGTATGCTGGAAAATTTAACTGCTAAATATTCTGACCCTGTAATAAGATTTTGTGGCCATCTGTGTTTTGTAAGAAACAAAACAACAACAAAAATATCAAAACCACAAAAACATCTAAGCTGTGGCAGGACAAAACTGAAACAATAGGATTAACATAAAAAGTTATTGTTAAAATTGTAGTTATTTGGCGATCTTTCCCTTGAAACTAAGCCAAGAGACCTTCAGAGTCTGCAAGGTTAAAAACCAAATGTCAGCAATAGTATGATTAGATATTTACGTTTCTCAATGTATGGTATGAAACTTAGAAGCTTACTTTCTTCTGCCAGTAATGCTAAGATTTGTCTCCGATGATGGTCATGCACAATGATAGTTCACAAAATTGGTTCAAGCAACATCTGGATGTGATAAAAAGAGTTGAGTCAAACCCAGTGTTGGTTTTGTTTAAGGGGTGCTGTTGCTTGTGAACATTGCTGGGCAGAATCAGGGTTAAGAGGATTCCATGTGCAAAGGAGAAATGGAGACGCAGCTTGTTCAATTGTTGGCACCATGGCTGCATCATGTATTTCCTGTAAAACAGGACTATCCGGGCAACTCAGAGTGAGAGGGGTTACTATAACCGAAGGAACAGTGAGACTTCTCTCAGGCTGACCCAAATACGGGCCTCTGGCTAAAGTATCTTCACCAGGGTTCCCTGTCAGATCCTGTATCATTGCTGGATGGGCCCGCTTTTCCCTGCGGTGCCGGAAAACAAGTATGAGAACCACAAGAATAACAATCAGGAGGAGGCAGGCCAGAAGTGGGAGGATGATGAGCAAGGGATCAGATGCAGGTCTCGGTACAGACTCCATCCTCACTAAAGTATTTTTCGGGGAGGGATCCAACTTGCTCATAGTGGTACGGGGCACGTGAGGAACCGTGGATCTGCTTCGTGTGTGGTTCCCCCAGCGGTTTCGAGGTTTTAGCTTTGAAGCAGTCCTGTGTGGTCTTGTTGATGGATCTATGTGAGATGGAGGGTGCATAGCATTTGTTGTTCTGTTCAACGTCGGCAACTTGGTCGACTCTGAAAGCATATGCTTCCCTGTAATGGGGTCATAAGGTAATACTAGGTACACAAATTCGCCCATAGCAGGCTGGACGTTGGCTGCCTTCAAAAGAAAAACAAATGAGTCATTAAGTGGATGGACCGCTGTGATGTTGTACCTGGGTGCTGTTGTGTTGCCATAAATGCCATGGAAGTTGATGTTTTCCTCAATAGCCACTCTGCCTTGTTCCACATCCCTGAATGAGAAGGACTCCACCGAGTGAGAGGCTCCTCCAAGGTCAAATGTGACTTTGACTAGCTTTCCATGTTTCGGTGGCTCAAGGATTTCAAAAATGGGATCACTAGCACTAAGGGAGGCCAATTCTGTTGCATCCAGGACGTCCTTTCGTAGCTTCACTGGGATGCCATCTGGGATCCTGACATGCTCTCCAAGGTGGATCAGTGGCTTGACTGTGATGTTGACCACCTGGTTGGTCAGGTTACTCTCAGATGTGAAGACCGTGAACTCAAAGCAGTCTTGAGGGGATGACAGGTCGCTCATGTTATAAAATACTCTGCCCGTGTGCAGGTCCTCTTGGTCAAAGTGTGTGACCCGTTCTTCCATAACCATGACACTCCCATGACTTGGTGGGCTTGTAACTAAATACTTAATGGATGCATGTCTCTCATTGGATACTGCGGCCAGGTTTTCAAATGTCACAGTCACTGTGGTCTGGCCTTGCAATAGACTCAGTCCGGTGTTGTTGACCACACTGACGGTGATGTTTTCTACCTCTACACTGAAGAGCTTGTAGAGTGGTCTGTGGAATCCATCAGTGATGCTGAAGTAGATGACCCCTGATGAGAGTTCCCCTTTTTGTACAAAGTGCACCTTTCCTTGATTTACATCAGCTTGGGTAAAGGTGCTGATAGACTTATTGAGCTGACCCTCCAAAGCAAGGAAGCCATTTTTGGGCTTGCTGATTACAGTATAATAAAGTTCCTCAGGTGGAGTGTCTTGGTCCTCCACATAAAGGTTCTCAGGATCCAAGGTCACAGTGTCCCCTTTGACTACTTTGAGTCGAGGAGATCCTGTCTTGAGCACAGGAGGCCGGTCATTAACAGGGGTCACAGTGATGTTAAATATTTCAGATACTATATAATCTGTATTCTGAGGTCGTTGAGCAGGCTTTCCTCTGGGGATTAGCCACACATCAAAGGTGAAGTTATCATGAGTGGTCTCTGAGTCATCATGTACGTATATGATTCCATGCTTATGGAGGTTGAATTGAGAGAACTTTGGTCTTTGATGTGTCAGGTTCTTTTCACCTACAACAATTGTACCATGGTGGGGTGGAAAGGTGATTTCATACCAGACCTCAAAGAAATTGCATTCTGCTTCATCTAATTTTCCCAAAATGTTTGTGGCATCCAATTTTGATTTATCAATGAGAACACTACTACCCTCAGCAACAACAGCACCTAAATAACAAATATGAATGTTAGTGTTGTTAATATAGAGGTAATCATATTATTTTTTAAATTGTTTTTCAGATTAAAATAACCAGAAGTCAGAAATCATTACCAGTATTTGTTAAGAGTGCACTCCTATGCTCCGGGCCTGTATTTTCATAGGAGATGTGGATATTAAAGGTATGACCTTGGAGGAATGCTGGGGGGCATGACGCAGTGAAGGTGAAGGAATCTGTAGCGGTCCATGAAACAGGTTTAGTCTGTGCATACAGCACAGCACTTTCTTTCACCTAAAATAACACAAGTCATTTAGTTTATTTATAAGATAGAATGATCATATCCACCTTTTTCCTGAGTAACCTATGAGAGGCGTCATGATGGATTCTAACTTCCGTTTGGATGCTCTCGTGTTCCCGTCTCCATAGAAATTCATGTTAAAATGGTGTAAAGATCGACTGAATGAATTTAACTAAAACTTTTTCAGCATAACTAAATATAATGTGCGCAGGGTTAAGCTGTGCTGTTGTTGGCTGGCACAGTAACAGCAATAAAATTCAAGAATTCCTGTAAAGTACTTGTTTTGCGCAAAAGCAAATCTGCAATGCTTAAGTTAAAATACAATATGTAAAATAATAAAATAATGGGTTTTGTGGACAAAATGCCTTAAATTTCGCCCCGATCGGGAGCTGTATGAGGGATATGTGTGCTTATGTGTTTTCAATGCAGCTAACCGCTTCATGTCATCTAACCATGTCATCAACTTACTCAACTATAGTTGAGTAACTGCACAAAGACGGACATTGCAACAATATAATGTGATGAAACTATGGTGTCATGTGCTTTTTAAAACCATTTTCAAGGGTCAATTTTATATTACGAGCTCGGAAAATACGTTTTGACTAGAATTTGTCTAGAAACACCAGAGACTGGAAATCTAAACCATCGTTCCAGTATTAGTTGGGCGAGACTTTCACGTTCAGGAAAAAGGTGGATAAATGTTATTTAATATCACATTTTTAAAATAAATCAACTTAAAGAAGAAGCAAATCACTAGAAGATTTGGCCATATGCTCAAGCATTTCCTTTGTGTGGTTGATTCAGATAACATGCAAGAGAGTGAAGTTTACAACTAAATTTCTTACTGCCCAAACAAAAATTATGATGCCAAAAAAATTAATTTGGGCTGCAGATATGGGATGGTGATGATGTCATGAAAATGGCATACAGCCGTCATGTGCAGACTTGCTTAAGTTGGTGGCTATACAGATACGTCACAACACAATTTCTGTCAGAACAACTTAATGTTATGCTGAAATTACATGAAATTAACATCCTTGAAATCATATTTATCTTCAAAACATCTACACTCTGTGGTGCTTAAAAGGTTCTGAAGAACCTTCTTTTGCCACAACCTTCTGTGAAACAGAAAGGTTCTTCAGATGTTAAAGGTTCTTCATGGAACCATTTAGACTAAAAGGTTCTTCTATGGAATCGCGAAGCACCTTTATTTTTAAGAGTGTATGCTGAATGACATCTGTGGTAGAGCATTTAAAATGTTAAACATTAGCAGAACTTGCTAGTTCAAAAGTAGTTTGCTTTTGTCTTAGCAATGCACCTATCCTGCACCAATTCCTCTCTGGAATTGAAGAACACTCCCATGTGAACATACTTTTGAAAAGAAGTACACATTTTAACATCAGCCAACTAAACTCAGAAGCAGATTTCATAAATACCATGTGTTGGGTAAAGGATGAGATTTCTTCTGTGGAATTTTCATCTTGTTTCCAAATCAAGCTGCCAAATCTTGGAGGTGAGGTCACAGTGTATGTGATGGTGCGATTGCCATAAATATCATCAAAGTCATTTGTAATTATCAGCAGCTCATCTTCAGTGATTAACTTTGAAGACCCTGTAGACGGATACAGGAAATACGTCCTTCACATCACACATACAATTGCACCATTACTGTTTCAATGACTAGGCTAGTCTGAGTTTCACTTTTTACAATCCAGTCCAGCTGCTGCAGTCTGCTACAATATCTTGTTATTTTTCTACCCTATTGCTTCATATGAACGGCACCCTTGCTACCTCCTTTCTACTAAAAAGTGTATAGCATTAACAGCAGTGCAAAATAAAGTCCTGAATATTCTATAATGCACAATAAAATCAAACCTGGGAAAACTTTGAGCTCTTGATTTTTCTCTAAGCTGATGACCAGAGATTGGGCTGCAACACTGAAGATTTGCCTTGGAGCAAAGTTTACCCCATCATTGACTTGAAAGTGAAATCCTCCTGACAGGGCACCTGTCAAAACATAAATACCACAGACCTACTGAGAGATCAAGGAAAAAGGGTTATCAAATCTTATGGGCACTTTATAACGTAAACTAACCACTATGTACAAACACCAGCTGGCCATGACTGATATGCTCTTGGGTGAAGTTCAGAACTGGCCTGGAGGGGGCGCTCTTCAGGGCTAGATGCCCATTACTTGGTGGAGTGATGATAAATTCTAGGCTCTCAGGAGGAGAATCTGGATCCTCAGCACTGAGGTCTTCAGTGGTTATCTCTGTCACAGAACCTTCCCACACCTATTGAAAAAAGCATGATGCTGTCAGCTCTGGTCATGTTTTGCAAGGTGAGGTTTGACATTTTTCACTAGAAACTATTTTTTTTTCCCCACCAGAGGCTATTTTAGAATGTGTTTACTGAGCCTCCTGCTGGCCAAAGTGGGCATCTAAAGTCTAGGCCTCCACACAGTACAAGATGGTTTTAACCAGTGCTTTTTTCCATGATGAAAATGGAAAAACAATACGTGCCAAACCTATATTAGATGAATGTACCACTATTTCAGTGCTAGTGCACAAATTTGTTGGGTCTGTGGGAAGAAGATTAAATCTGTCATTTGAAAAATCCAGTTTGCACTCATGTTTTACTGTTTTGGTGTGTTTTTGTTTTATAACTTATATGTGTAGTATTTGTGAAATTAAATGATAAGAAGATTACACATTAGCTTAAAGGAAAAACCTCACCTTGAGAATTCTGTTGACAGTTACAATTGGAGGTTCATCATTTATGGGTGTTATATTGACATAAACCACAAATGGCAAACTTTGCTTCCGGATATCTGTATTATTGGCCACCACTGTAAAATTATCAGTCATGGTCTCACTTCCATCATGGACATAGTATATGAATCCCTGTTCAGCCTGTGGCAAAAGAAAGAATACAATTATTTTTTTGTAACAACATTTATTATAAAAAATACTAGTGAATATTATCCTTTCATAATGATTATACAAATGTAATTTACTAATATAAACTGATAGATTTATTGCCTTGTTTTAATCTTTGTTGTATGGGAGAGAAGAGAAACAAAGTAATGAATAGAAACTCACTTGAGCCCTTGTGAAAGACGGAATTGGAACACCAGGAATCCTTGAGTGTTCAATTCGTCCATGATGAGGCCCCTCGGTTACAAGATAGAAGATCTGGAGTCCATGAAAGTGTCGGCTGACAACTTTGATGATGTCCTGAGTGAGAGCTTTAGAAGACCCTTCTATCAGTGTCATATTGGACACCTCTAGTGGGATGTGCAAGGGGATAATATCCATTATGACTACAAGGTCACGGACTGTTAGAACGCCATTGGTTATGTCAAGTGAGAAGGAGTCATTAACACATCCACGCTTGGTTTGAACATACTCAACATGCCCTTCATTGATATCACCCTGCGAAAAGCTTTGGATGGGATACTCCTGACTGCCACGGTAGTGATCCTCTTCTAGCATAGATATCCGAATAAAACCGTAAGTGGGTGCCACCTTCACAGTATACACAATCTCAAAAGGTTTGTTATCCTCATGAACGACCTGGAACACACCACATATACACATTAAATAGATAATAGTCTACATTTCATAGTCAAGGTATCTGAAAATGATTTTAATAAAGCAAAACTAACCTGAAGAATTTCCCTGTTGATTTTGACAGGATTTCCTTCTTCCACCACAACTGGGTTATTGTGAATGACTGTTGGAGGCTTCTGATAACTCTCAAGGTACACCTTAACTGGCACACTTACATCCAAACGGAGGCCTTTAACCTTGCTGGTGAAGTTAAAAAAGTCCTCCAGTATTTCACTGTCATCGTGATGATACAATACATGGCCCATCTTCAAGTCATGTTGTGTAAAAGAATTTGCTTTTATATCATTGCAGTAAAGAGTCCCATGGCTCGGTGGTAGAAACACCTCAAAGACCACTTCTTCATCATGCCTGACATCCATATTAGTGGAGATACTGAAATTAGCAACTCCTAAACTGGCCATCTGGCCTTTCTGGACCAAAAGACCCGTGTTGTTTGCCACCTTAACGAATGGATCATGGGCCGACACTTCAAGTATTGTTGATGTGTAGTGCTTCCCATCAGATATAAAGAGGACAAAGCGGCCATAACTCACCCCTTTGTGAATGAACAGCACTCTCTTCTCTTCTAAGTCTTTCTGATGGAATTGATAAAGCTTGTGTGTGGTGTCATTTACCAGGACCAGCTCACCCATAGGGATCTTTCGTCTGGTATAAAGCAGATCTTTGTCATCAAAGTCTGTGTCAGCATCATGGTAGCACAAATCTTCCAGTGTAAGCAACCGCTGGCTGTCACGCACCACGTGGAAAACTTTATCCACAGCACGGATGGGTTTCTGATCATTAACCAACTGGATGGAAATATTAAATGTACCCTCCGTGCCTTGGGACTTGTTTTTCAGAGAGCCAAAAGAGGCCAGGAATGTAAATGCATCATGGGTGGTTTCACTATCATCATGGACATACAAGATGCGTTCCTCTGAAATGTCCTGATTGGTGAACTCTATTATGTTGTCACTGCTGGCGGAGGAATTAAAGAGATTTATTCTGTTCAGTACCCCATGTTTAGGGCTGCTGGTGACAATGTAGTGTACTGCTCTAGAGCTGGGTGTCTCTGAGAAAAGCATTGCCTTATTAATGACCTTGCTCTCCCCTTCCAAGAGAGAAAGTCCATGATTTTTTAAAATGATGTTATGAATATCTGCTTTGATACTGATTCTGAACTCATGAATCCCTGACAGGGCAAATTTTGAGAATACCTGAAAGTGAAACATGTCTCTTGTATCATCAACTGGCCTTTCTAAGAGCTCATATTGCAACTTGTGATTAGTAATGTCATCTTGGCTGAAAGTTGAGTTCTTTTTTAAAATCTTATTACCGAGAACAAGATGCCCTTTTCTTGGTAATGTCAATAAACGAATGTATAGGTCATTTTCCAAAAGTCTTGCACCCTTGATAACAACATGGAATTGTTGAGGTGTCAATGTGACTTTCTGTTCACCATCTATCTCCACCTTATTTCTGGTGATTCTATAACGAATCCAGCGTACTCTAATCAAAAACAAAAACTCGTCCGTAATGACTGAGCCGATTGTGGCTTTGTATTTGAAACTGTCAGTGATATTACTTTGCTGCGTCCCATGGAAGGTGCTGAGATATCGAAGACGCTCCTTTTCCAGGAGTTTTTGCGTAAATGTGCTTGTTTGCTTCCACTGCCCACTTGAATGCAGCCTTTGAACCTCACCATAGATTGGTGGCACTGTGACGTCATAGCGAATGTCCACTGCTTGTTTAGGAACATTGACTTGAACAGCAAGATGTTTGTTACTAATAAAGGTTGCTTCACCTTGGGTTACCTCTACTCCGGTGTTGTTGGCAACCTTGTGTTCTAGGGGAACAGCGATGATCCTGAGTACCACTGTGTTGCTTAACTTGTCCCCATCACTCACCCTAATCGCCATTCTGGCGTTCTTGACACCTTTATGAACATAACTCACTTTACCCTGCTCTAGATCACTTAGGGAAAATGAGTTAACTGCTCTGCCTGATTGTTCCTCAATTTCTAGAAAGCCTGAACCAGCATTCAGGTTTCCAAGGACTGAGAACATCAGGTCTATGGAGTTACTGTCAGGGTCAATGACCCTGAGGACATCTGTGCTCATACGACGTCTTGAGCGCTCTAGAAGAATGAAGAGACTGCCCTCAGGAAGGGTAAGTTCAGGAGCATCATTGACAGGTGTGATGCTGATGTTAAATCTGTGTAGACGGTTCCCTTTGAGAAAGCTAGGCACTTCCTTTTTGCTGTTGGTGAAGATGGAAAACATGAAAAAGTCACGTAAGTCCTCAGATCCTCCATGAACATACATAACCCTTCCATGCAAGAGATCCAGAATACTGAAGGTGTTTTCACCCAGGTCAGGGTCAACATCCAGTCGGAGTTGCCCATGGACCGGTTGCTCTTCAACGTGAAACATAATCTGTGACTGACGGATCCCAAGCTTACGGAACTCTAGATTAATCTTAATGTGTTTAGACTCAAGTGGTGCCCGTCCGCCTTCAAGAACTTCCAAATCCTTGAGTAAAAGGAAATTTTTCTTGTCCATTTCAGGTAGGGCATCTGTGATATTTTCCGAATCTATGGTAATAACTGATGGACCTGTGGTACTGGGTCCAAGCTGTTTTTGTGGTTCACAACCAACAGAAATATCCTTAGTGACCAATGCTTTTGGAAGGCCCATCCTTTGGTAATTGACTCTGATATTCCTAAGACAGCCTTTGAACGAACCTCCTCTTGTACGCTTCCCTACCATAGAGAGCAATCCATTCTTGCGGACTTCTGTGTAAGTGCTGACATCGACCCCACCGAGGAACAGAGGTCCAGTAAACTGTAACGCACTGGCATTTATCCCAAAGCTAGAATTGTGCATCTCCAAACCCAAAGTAAACTGAAGATTCAAAGGAGACAAATAGAGCCGCAAAATGTGCCATGCCCCATCATTGACAACCATCAAGGAACGCAATGCTGTCTTGGTTGCACCTATTTTAATGATAGAAACAAGGTGACCCTTTTGGATCTCCAGGGCAAAATAGTTACCGTTTCCTGCAGAGCTGTATAAAAGAATCCCTTCTGAATGTACTGTATGCAGTTCACATTCAAATACACCCTCTTGGGGTACATCCCATGTTGGCAGGGACATGTATGCTTTGGAACTGAAAAAACTTATAGAATTGTTGACAGTGGCTGAAAACTGTGGGCTGCAACCAAGCGACACTTCATGAATCATTTTGTATCCAGAGTAAGGCCTAAGGGAGGACAGGAGGTTATGCTCATTGAACAGAACCTCATCCAAACATCCCCGAAAGCCAAAAGGAGTTTCATTTGCTGAGAGGTAGGATTTTTCCAGACCCCCGACACCACCAACAAAAAGTCCATCCTGGATATCCAGTTCAAAGTCAGGTCCTGGCATCTTAGCAGACGTTATAGAGTTTTTGTCCACAGTAAAAGAGATGTTGTCATTATCATGTTGAAGTTCTAATGTATGCCAGGTCAGATCATTCAAGGAGAAACCCTTCTCAGAACGAACAGTCCGTTCCCCAGATCCAAGCTGAATCCGCACCTGACAGAGATGGACAGAAGATTTTTATAGTAATATAGGAAATAATCTTTTTAAAAGATATTGCTAAAAAAAACTTTAAAAACCTGCATTAACTGCAGGCAACAGAGTCACCATGTCAGTATTTCTTAGCATGAAAAGACTTGTCAGTACAGTGATGCACGTGGAGGTTTAGACCTGCCTTCGATACCGTTTCCCATGAATTACTTATTTCTCGTCTCTCTGATCTGGGTATCTCTGGTACTGCTCTTTCCTGGTTTCTTTCCTATCTCTCTGACAGACAATTCTACATTTCCGTTAAGGATTTTCGATCGCCCGCTGTCCCCCTGAAGCGAGGTGTTCCCCAGGGGTCCGTTCTTGGCCCATTATTATTCACAATTTACATAATACCACTTGGTCAGATTTTACAACGTCATGGTCTTAATTATCATTTTTACGCTGATGACATTCAACTTTACTCTATCTGTACACCTGCTCTACCTGCCCAAATTGATAAAATCTCTGCTTGTGTGAAAGACATAAAAGATTGGCTTAATTTAAATTTTCTGCAACTTAACACAAATAAAACTGAGATCATTTTTATTGGAACTCCTACACTTACCCGCAGTGTTTCTACCAATTTCACCTGTGAGATTGCAGGCTCTCCCATCAAATCTTCAAGTATTGTTAAAAATTTAGGTGTAATCTTTGACTCCACATTCTCCTTTCAGTCTCATATTAACTTCATCACTAAATCTGCATTCTTTCATTTACGCCGCATTGCCCAACTCCGTCCTTTCCTCAGTACCATAGATGCTGAAACGATTATCCATGCATTTGTTTCATCACGTCTTGATTACTGTAATGCCCTCTTCATTGGTTTACCTGCCAGCTCCATCTCTAGATTACAATACATTCAAAACTCTGCTGCTAGAATACTCACTCATACCAAACGTTCTGCTCACATCACCCCAATTTTGTATGATCTCCACTGGCTCCCAGTTGCCTACCGTATTAAATTCAAAATTCTCCTGCTCGCTTTTAAATCCTTGCATGGCTTAGCTCCCCCTTATCTGTGTAATTTGCTTGTCCCCTACACCCCGACTCGTTCACTACGTTCCTCTGACTCTGGCCTTCTCGTTGTCCCTCGGCACCGCCTTTCTTCAATGGGGGGCAGATCATTCAGTATTATTGCACCCAAACTCTGGAATTCCCTCCCTCGCTCACTTTGCTGTATTAACAATATCTCAGAATTTAAATCACTACTCAAAACTCACTTGTTTTCTGAATGCTATACCTTTGATTACTGATACCATGCTTTGTCTAATGAACTTGTTCTTTTCATGCTTTGTCGCTTCAGTCTGCTCTGCTTTGTATTTGTATTTTTGTTATGTTTGACTCTTTATCGGTATGTTGCCCTGTCCATATAATTCTCCTTTACTGTATCTATACTTATTGTTATCCATCTATGCTTACGTGAATTGTCTCTTCTTTGTTAAATGTACATTGTAAAGTGTCCTTGAGCACTGGAAAGGCGCTATATAAATAAAACTTATTATTATTATTATTATTATTATAACAGACCTTTTTTGTCTGGAAGCAACAAGAAATCACTTGCCTTTTGTTTTTGCCTGTGGGCAAAAAATATCTGTGTTGAGTGTGTACCTTATTACAAGTCAAATGAATGTAACTGCCATAGATGGGAATAAATTTAAGCTCAGTATTCATATAAGATTTCAACATACTGTAGTTTAGCCGATTCATCTGAACTGATCAACATATGCAACATTTCACTAAGTAATCTCAGCCTCTTACAGCAGTTGCAAAACTGCAGTGATCTTAGACAATAATTGTACTGTTTTTTATGCTAAAATATTATTTCTGTTTTTGACTTATCACTGAAATCGATACATATTCTATTCTAAAAAAACAAATGCATTTAAGAGATAATGAATAATATGTAATTAAATGTTATAAAACATCAAATCACAGGTTACAATAAAGTCTATATCTATAAATAGTGTTGTATATGAAGATCTCTTTTTAGTAAAATCATTTAAATGTAATGCATTTAATTAATCACCTGTACTCTGCCAGAATGCAGCCCCACCCAGAGGAAGTCCGTCTCCCCAGCTGCCAAGAACAGCAGGCCACTGGGTCCAGAGGTTCGAAATCGTACATGGAACGACGTCTGACTAGACAACTCAACTGCTTTCAAATGCACAAACCCATCTCCGTAGAAAGAAGCTGCAAAGTAATTTGTACTAGAATTAGTTGTTTTTTTTATAGAACCCCTATTGATGCACATGTTTTATAATCCCACTGCTTAATAGAGCATATACATAAACATGACACATTTGTTCCCCATTTTGCAGTTAACAACAGTAAGGGCAAAGGACACATTCCTTAAAAAAAACCGCCAGAGGGCAATATGTCTAGCTGATTAAGAACCACAACGCATACATTTAAATGACTTAATTTCATCCCCTCAGCTTTTGTCTCTCCTCATAGGTGCGTGGAATATTCTTGCATAGTGCATGTATCTGAGATGCCCCCAGTAAATTAAGAGATTTTATTGGCCTGAACAGCTCTGTGACAGCTGCTGCTCTGTGCCTAATGTAGTTTAGACTAAGTGTTGTTGTGTCTGCAACCCTCTAATGCTTTATCAGAATTCAATGAATGCATTTAAATGTGCAGAACGCCTTTTAGGAGCGCAGTAGTACTGCCTAATTTCTAGAGCACTGTGTCAAAGGAGTCAATAGGGATTAGCACAGTGACTGGGGATGAACATGCTTTTCAAAATGCTAACCATACTGAGTTAGTAGGGCAAGGAATTTTTACTAATTAGATTGCTCAAATTTGATTATTTAAACTGTGAGGGACAGATTGTAAAAGTATGTCCAAGTTACTGTATAAACTAGTCATGCAGCACAAAGTGGCAGCAAACATAAACACCTATTCAAAAAACAGTGAGTCCATGGTATCCATCCTAATGCATGGGCACTGGGATAAAGATACATCACATTAATGTTTACATAACTTTAAATAGCCAATGTATAACTTCAAAACAGAAGAATTACACTCATAAAAGTATTTAAGTGCTGGGGTTCATATTTTTAAAGGCTTAAAGCAACATTATCTCATCTCTCTAGCAATGTTAGGGTGCACTGAATTGCAGATTACTCTCTATTTGTCTTGGCCAAATCGGATTATATCTAATCCCATATCAGACATGTGCAGAAGTGACTTTGTACAGTGAGGTATTAATTACTCCTTATATGTCACTATCTCCAAATGTGTCGTTTATGAATTATTGTTTATATTTTATGTAGACTGACTATAACGGAATTATTAAAGCCAAACTGAAATTATTTTAGATATATTAACTACTGAAAACAAAACTATAGGTTGTTTTAGTCTCAAAATAAAAATATAAACTGATCATTATATCATATTATATTATATGATATATTTCGTAATCTTCTGACACTCACCTCCGAAAGCCTCTCCACCAGTCAAAGAGAGAAGCACAAACACGCTCCACAAAAACTTTTGCTCAAAGGAAATGTGAATCCACATGTTTCATTGCATTTCAGATCAATTTAAATGTCTTATAGAATTAATATTCCCTAAAGTACGTCCATTGCACGACTTTAAATCATAGTTAACTTTAAATCACTGTACCTGCAAATCTGTCATCTAAACAGCGTCACGGGCGTGTGTCGGGTAACCCCGCCCCTTCATGCATATTCATACCACAGTCTCAGAAATTGCCCAACCTCTTCATTCATATTATTCAGTATGCTTGGACTTTAGTAGCAGTAATGACACCTTCTTAAATCTTAAAGCTGCAGAATCTGTTCTGGCTCGTTTTTGTCATTCTTATTGATCTGTTAATTAATTTAGGATAGCTCCTACTGTGGAATAATCATAATGTTAAAGCCAATATTGTGTCATTGTTTTTTTATGTTTTACTTTTAAAAATAAGTACCAGCATTTGTAGATGTAAAAAAATAAGTAGAAATATTAGTATATAAATAATATCATATTAGTAAAATATATAAGCATATTACAAAATAGACATCAATTCAAATCTGCGTTTACTGATGTATTTGTTTCTAGTCTATTTATTTTTACAATGACCACGAGGGGGCGCGAGCACACGACAAAACGTGTTAAAACATCATTTAACCCTTAATAGTTTTTTTCAGTGAGTGTTCAAACTAATATTGCTTCGTAGCACGTGGCTTTATCGAGATAATAATTATGTATGAATGTTCATAATCCCTTTGAAACAACACCTTTGCACACAGATCACAACTAAGGTTATAGGTTAGAAACTCTCTCATATACAGGATTATATATATATATTAATATGATACATTTTATTCTCAGGCCAGTGTGAGTAAAGAACTTTTTTATTAAATATAAAAGTATTTGCCCAACAATAAGTAGGCCAAATTGACATATTGTTACCTTTATATTTATATTTTCTTTTTAATCATATAAATACACATGATATAGGCTACTGTTAAATACATAAGATACCACATTATCACAACATTTCCATGATGCATTTTTTTAAAGGTGTTTAAACAATGTAGCTGTAACACAGTAACACAGTAATTCCACAGTATATACCTGATAACATCACAGTTCTGTATTTGTAAGGGAACTCAAACAGCAAATACAGACTGTGTAGCTGACAGCTACAGTTCAATTTGGTGTGTGCAGAGGCAATAAGCCCAAAATGAACCCAGCCATAAGTAGATATGCCAAGAAAAGCAAATGTTAGGTAACACATTTAAAAAAAAAAAAAAGATGAATTTATTAAAGCGGCATTTTCTCCCACATTTGAACTATCTGGGGCAAAATTCTCCCCGATACTTTTTCATTTCTGACTCGCATCCAAGTGCTGTCAATAATGACTCCCTATTGTCTAAACTGTATACTCCACTGTCTTTTAATATAGGGTTCCATCTGCCTTGTTCTTTAACATGAAAAATCATAAAAGTTCTGTTATTTCAGCTGCACTACTGAATCATCTTAACACTCTTATAAATAGCATTCAGGGAAAACATGTTTGTTATTGCCAAAGCTTTAAAAACCTGTTGTTTTTGAGTGCCAGTGAAGTGGCCGGGATCCAAATGAAGGGGAAGAGAACATAGCTAGGTCAACACTGGGGCAGTTTGGAGAAACTGTTGACTGATTCACTTCATTTTGAATGTCCATAATTGTTCCAAACAAACACAAGCCAGGCCTGTATCCTGTGATATAGAGCAGCATGTTCTGGGCCATGTGTTTACTGCCATTCATTTGGCTGTGGTGGGTGGAGATCAACCGCTACATCAGGAAAGACTTATGGATTATTTTGACAAATGTAAATATGTCTTCACTGAAGCATGTTCTTATAGGAATAGTTCACTTAAAATGGAAAATTAGCTGATAATTGACTCACCCTCAGGCTATCCAAGATGTAGATGAGTTTGTTTCTTTATGGGAACAGATTTGGAGAAATTTAGCATTACATCACTTGCTCACCATTCTGCAGTGAATGGGTGCCGTCAGAATGAGAGTCCAAACAGCTGATCAAAACATCACAATAATCCACACAACTCCGGTCCATCAATTAACATCTTTTAAAGTGAAAAACTGCATGCTTTTAAGAAACAAATCCATCATTAAGACATTATTAACTTCAAACTCCTGCTTCCAGCTAAAATACAGGTTCATAATATGGCTTTCTTCCAGTTGTCTCACAGATTGTATTCACAGATCAAGCATTGTTTACACATGAAAATGGTCCAAGTAGGTGGATTTTCATCTGAGAGGACATAAGGGGATTTTCACTGGAGGAAGCGTTATTATGGATTATGGACTCAGTATATATATTTTGACCAGTAGTGTTAAAGTTAAAACATCTTAATGATGGATTTGTTCTTAAAACACGCAGCTTTTCACTTCACAATAGTGACACTCAGGGCCTAAAACTAACTTTTTGCCACACCTGCCAATGGCCATGAAACTCTTTTGGCAAAAACAGGCAGTTATTACTACTACAATGACTAAACATATTTACAATGTTTTTAATTTGTTTTTCCCCCCATTCTGTCTCATAGTTGAAGTGTACCTATGATGAAAATTACAGGCCTCTCTCATCTTTTTAAGTGGGAGAACTTGCACAATTGGTGGCTGACTAAATACTTTTTTGCCCAACTGTATATATATATATATATATATATATATATATATATATATATATATATATATACACACACAGTAGGGAAAATAATTATTTGATCCCCTGCTGATCTTGTAAGTTTGCCCACTTAAAAAGAAGAAGGGTTTATCATTTTTAGGTTTATTTTAACTGATAGAGACAGAACATCAAACAAAAAATCCAGAAAAAAAGCAGCATACAAATGTTCAAAAAGATTTACATTTTAGCAAGTCAAATAAGTACTTGAACCCTCAAAACATGACTTAGTAGGTGCAGAAACCCTTTTTGCCAATCACAGAGGTTTCAAGTCACCAGGTTTGCACACATCTCAGGAGGGATTTTAGTCCACTCTTTACAGATCCTCTCTAAATCATTAAGGTTTCTTGGCTGTCTTTTGGAAACTCGAAGTTTCAGCTCCCTCCACAGATTTTCTATGGTATTAAGGTCTGGAGACTGGCTAGGCCACTCCAGGACCTCAATGTGCTTCTTCTTGAGCCACCCCTTTGTTGCCTTGGTCGTGTGTTTTGGGTCATTGTCATGCTGGAAGACCCATCCACGACCCATCTTCAGTGTTCTGGCTGAGGGAAGGAGGTTCTCATCTAATATTTTACAGTACATGGCCCCGTCCATTGGCCCTTCAAAGCGGTGAAGTCGTCCCTTACCCTTAGCAGAGAAACAGCCCCAAAGCATGATGTCTCCACCTCCGTGCTTTACTGTAGGGATGGTGATCTTGGGGTGTGATAGTCAGCATTTCTCTTTCTCCAAACACGACGAGTCGAGTTGATGCCAAAGAGCTCAATTTTGGTCTCATCTGACCACAACACATTCTCCCACATTCTTCATTGGCAAACTTCAGAGGGACCTATACATGTGCTTTCTTGAGCAGGGGGACCTTGCGGGTGCTGCAGGATTTCAGTCCATAGCGGCGTAGTGTGTTACCAATGGTTTGCTTGGTGACTGTGGTCCTAACTGCCTTGAAATCATTAACAATCTCCTTCTGTGTTGTTCTGGGCTGATCCCTCACCTTTCTCATGATCATCCTTAGCTCATGAGGTGAGATCTTGCACGGAGTTCCAGACTGAGGGCGATTGATGGTTATTTTGTATTTCTTCCATTTACGAATAATCGCACCAACAGTTGTCTCCTTCTCACCAAGCTTCTTGCTGATGGTCTTGTAGCCCATTCCAGCCTTGTGTAGGTCTACAATTTTGTCCCTAATATCCTTTGACAACTCTTTGGTCTTGCCCATGGTAGAGGAGAGGTTGGAATGGAAGATACAGATTCTATGGGCAGGTGTCTTTTATACACACAACGAGCTGAAATTAATTGATGGACTGGAGTGGTGTGGATTACTTGTGGATTATTGTGATGTTTTTATCAGCTGTTTGGACTCTCATTCTGACGGCACCCATTCACTGCATTCCATTGGTGAGCAAGTGATGTAATGCTAAATTTATCCAAATCTGTTCTGATGAAGAAATAAACTCAACCTACATCTTGTATGGCCTGAGGGTCAGTACATTTTAAGCAAATGTCCATTTTTGGGTGAACTGTTCCTTTAACTACACAAGTTTTACATTTAACAAACTATATAATCAATTAATGGAATGGGACCTGAATATTTAAACTAAGTAACGCTAAGTTTTAAGAGCAAATAGAGTTGTTTCAAACACATTACTGACCCTGAAATGGTTGCATAACGAAAAAGAAGGGTACATTTTTTTTTTTTTCCCAAAAGGCCTACTTTTTTTGGAGATTACCAAATATGCAATGTCCCTGAGACTGCTCCAGAACCCACAAGTTCTGATTTGACAGATCAGTGTCGGCCTCCAAACACTCTTAATTATTCCAATATGCAGTGGATGGAAAAAGCCTGCTCTGGACCGAGTAACTGGGCTACATGCATACTTTATTTGTGGATCATGGTGTAGGCTGACACCAGATTGCATAACAATCCACTTTTCTGGAGCTCTGACTGCCATGAGACAGGCCGTTTCCGGAGTGTACGTAGACAGCAGGCCTCTGGAATAAGTCTGGGATTGTGCAATAGCAAAACAATTGAAACCAGACAGCAAATGCTCCTGCTAATACTGATATGTTCTCTTTGATGTACATTTAAAGAGGAATTTTAACCATTCATAAACACAGAGTTATTGCTTAGCATTTGGTTGCACTAAATCTGTGGTGTCCATAAAATTGCACATTAAAATGATCACAAAGCACATACTTAGCCACATGGAAAATTATTAACATGATATTAGCTGAATTGTAACATTTTTGTAAAAACATTTATATATATATATATTAGTATATTAGAAATACAAGCTTGAGGCCAGTAAGTTTTTTAAATATATTAATACTTTTATTCAGTAAGGATGAATTACATTGATCAAAAGTGACAGTAAAGACTTCTATATTGTTGCAAAAATCTATAGATTTTAAATAAATGCTGTAATTTTGAACTTGAATGATTTCTGAAGGATCACGTGACACTGAAGACCAGCGTAATGATTCTGAAAATTCAAGCTTTAAATCACATGAATAAATAAAATATATTAAAATAAAAAAAGTTATTTAAAATTCTAATATTATTTCACAATATTACTGTTTTTTTTTTTTTTTTATCAAATAAATGCAGCCTTGGCCAGCATTAAATGCTTACTGACCACACACTTTGGAACAAGTGTTGTATATTTAGTAAATAAATTTAACAAAAATTTCAGCATGCTGGGTTTATGTAGAAAAAAATGTCTTCACAATGCCCTTGAAATGTCTGCACCCCTATCAAAACAGAGCTGCGATCTATTTTTGAGAACCACTGCCCTAAAGCATTTAGCAATGGCATGTGTACAAACACAAACAAACATGTAAACACAATCTGGCTGATATTCTAGATTGCATTCAAACTCAATCAACGTGGATCTGCATGCCTGCAAGACACTGCAGATGAAGGCTCTATACTATTAGACAGAGGCCTCTGTGCTCAGGGGAATTCCTCTGACATCTGATCTTCTCAATCTAGACGCCTGATGGAGGGAAGGGCCAGCTGGTGGCCCTGAAATACTGCTCAGGATGAACAACTACACTGTGCATCCATTATACACATGTAATGAAGAAAGAGAAGCACTTGTGAGAGAAGGCAACAGCAAAAATCTTAAAATGAATAGTTTTGACCCATTTCATACGTGTGTGTGTGTGTGTGTGTGTGTGTGTGTGTGTGTGTGTCGATTCCTATTTAACCAGGATAACAAAATTAGCAGAGAGATTGGATATTTAGTGGAGTGGAATATCAAACAAATCCCAGTTTTTGTGTTTTTCATTTGCTGTCATGTGAGTGAATGGATATGTCTTTGATTGAGAAGGGAAAAGCTGATCTCTGTGCTGATACTAAAGGGATCTGATGTAAAGGAGATTAATGAAAGCCAGCATTTGTCTATTTCCATACCCGCCCACTAGGTGAGTCTCCCCCCAACAGAAGCTAGTGGAGGATTACAAGTTTAAATCCCAGGGGCAGAGACAATTACACTGTTTAGACCGAAAGAGACACACAAGATGGAGACAACAACAGGTTTTAGAGAGCCTGAGGCATATTTATGGTGCTGAGGCACTATTACTATTGCTATTATTATTGTAAGTATTATGCCAAAACATCAGCACATAATTTGTCCCAGCTTGCAACAGGAGAAGTGAGCTATTGCTGTTCAAATAGATCAGATTTACAATTTTTATATTAAAAAATATACTAAACACTTACACTCCCTAGCTCCCTAGCAACACCTTAGTGACCCAAAAGACACTACTAACAAGCAACAGACTAACAACCACTCAGAACTCCCTAGCAACACCTTAGTGACTCAGAAGACCCTACTAACTACTAGCAACAGACTAACAACCACTCAGAACTCCCTAGCAACACCTTAGTGACTCAAAAAAACCCTACTAACTACTAGCAACAGACTAACAACCACTCAGAACTCCCTAGCAACACTTTAGTGACTCAGAAGACCCTACTAACTACTAGCAACAGACTAACACCCACTCAGAACTCCCTAGCAACACCTTAGTAACCCAAAAGACACTACTAACAAGCAACAGACTAACAACCACTCAGAACTCCCTAGCAACACCTTAGTGATTCAGAAGACCCTACTAACTACTAGCAACAGACTAACACCCACTCAGAACTCCCTAGCAACACCTTAGTGACTCAAAAAACCCTACTAACTACTAGCAACAGACTAACAACCACTCAGAACTCCCTAGCAACACCTTAGTGACTCAGAAGACCCTACTAACTACTAGCAACAGACTAACACCCACTCAGAACTCCCTAGCAACACCTTAGTGACTCAAAAAAACCATACTAACTACTAGCAACAGACTAACAACCACTCAGAACTCCCTAGCAACACCTTAGTGACTCAGAAGACCCTACTAACTACTAGCAACAGACTAACACCCACTCAGAACTCCCTAGAAACACCTTAGTGACTCAGAAGACCCTACTAACTACTAGCAACAGACTAACAACCACTCAGAACTCCCTAGCAACACCTTAGTGACTCAGAAGACCCTACTAACTACTAGCAACAGACTAACACCCACTCAGAACTCCCTAGCAACACCTTAGTGACTCAAAAAAACCCTACTAACTACTAGCAACAGACTAACAACCACTCAGAACTCCCTAGCAACACCTTAGTGACTCAAAAAACCCTACTAACTACTAGCAACAGACTAACAACCACTCAGAACTCCCTAGCAACACCCAACTACTCTTTTGGATCACTAAGGTGTTGCTAAGCAATGCTCTGGCAACACAAGTTGGCAATAGTTTTACACTGACAAACACCAGTGACAATTGCTTCAAAAGTTGTATTCCTAGGTTATAAGGTTATTTATGAGAACCATCTATGTACTGGATGTTTAAGGAACCTTCATTCTAACAGAACTAACCACATAGCTCAACTCACAAACTCTACAAACTGCTGAACCTAAGTAACAGTATTGTGTAGACAGGGAAACATGTTCATCCCAAACACTCTATATTATAGAATACTAACAATTATAAATGATTTACTGATATTATAAGCAGTTTATCCCAGATTAGAGGATGTGGAGGGATAGTCAGTGAGCATAATCTCTGCTGTGCTGATTTTGGACAAAGACACAGCAAAACAGTCTGTCTGGAACATTGAGCAAGAGATGATCCAAGCTCTTTATCTCTCTAAATGTGTGTGTGTGTGTGTGTGTGTCTTTTGTCATCCAAAATCAGGTCATTCACTGATTGATGCCCGAGGTCTTCCTAGATCGAGAACCAGGCAGACATTAGTGCAGCAGAAAACAGAAAGGGAAGACAGTCAGGAAGGGAGTGTTTGACAACTATATGGGAACAAATGCCATATGATAACCACCACCTGGAAACTGCACATCCTGAAACACGTTCAACATAAATTTTTCTTGAAAGTTTGCAATCAAACCTTATTAACCGTGACTAGTATTATCTTGCATTAAATACTCCAGTTGATATCTATAAATGCCCAGTGTTTGTGTTTTCTTTGTGTGTTTTCCGTGAAGCCCTGAATGAGCGGCTAAGACAATAGAGGTCTGCCACAGCTGTGTTTACCACTTTGGCCCCATTTCCACCTCTCAAGGCGGGCTGCTTTTAACAAGCCTTTTCAAAAACATACAGAGGCCCTAACATACCCAGAGACGCTCACCAGGGGAAGCCAACACACCTTTATCAGCACAAACGACTGTTAATGAAGTAGTGCATTGCCATAACAAAGCCAATAGCATTGCTTTCCATTAACATTACGGCAGTGGACACCGAACGCTGTGGCTGAATAAGCAGAAAGGAAATTTAGCCATTCTCTGCCATGTGAGGTCATCTGCTGTTTTTCTTCAGTGTAAGGTTGAGGCCATCTCAGGAGATTGTTTGTTTTTCTGGTGACTTGGCTGGCAGGAGCTCTGCGGTAGACGCTCTCACAGCTTCTGTGATTGTACCGCTGAGGCCCACATAAGGTTACCAGACTGTTTGTCTTGATGAGAGGACGAGATTTCAAAGTCAGTTTGAAAAGCAAAGAGCTCACTGTAGAAACCTTGATGAATTACATATAATAAAATTATGTAGACTAAGTTTTAATCCTTTTTTTTAACTATTCCATTTCACAAAAATATGTGAAGCTAAAACGTAAAAAAAAAAAAAATTATATTTTGCCGAAAAGAACATGTTTAATACGTTTTAATGTATTTTTTCTCAATGGTGATTTTACTGTATATTACTGTGAATTTACCATTTTAATTAAAATTTTAATGAATAGAAATCAAAATCAAAACGTGCAACAGAAACTGCTCGGATTTATAAATACATAATTTAAAATTGAAGTGTTTAATTTCTGTGGATCTAGACACCAAACTAAATTGCTAAGTTTCACAAACACTGCCTCTGTTTGCCATAGGTCGACATCAGGACAGGCCCGCCCCAAACTCATGCTATTGGTCAAGAAACTTTTCGTCATGTTGTGGTGGTCAGGATGGGTAAATATACAGAATAATGTTTTGCTTGTGCCAAGAGCACAGTGTTACATTTTCTGGGTATTCAGTTAATGGCTTACTTATAATTATCGCTGAATATTAAACTAAACAATTTCTGCATATTAAAGAAAATAAAATGACATTTTAACTTAAAATAATACAGCTTTTTTGCATTATAGTAATAAGATTTTTTGGGGGGGATTTCAGTAAGGATAATTTGGGGAGGAAATATAATTAATTGTCATGAATTTGGTGAAATTGTTTCTTAGAATATTTACAGGGAATCTTTGTTTATGTTTTTGGGCCAAAGTACAGAGGAGACCATAATACACAAGGGAGTAATTTTATCACTTTTTTGGAAGTTAAGTTTATCTTTGATAATGTACACAGATAAGACTACTGTAAACAAACATCCCATAAACTTCCAACAGCATTGACTGTTGATTGTGACACTTTTTTGCATGCTGTGACGCAGGAGCTGTTGCTCTGTACCCTGTTTTCTTACTTTTATCACTTTGGGTTGGAAAGAGATGGAGCGAATGAGACACGGAGAGAGAGAGAGCAAACTTTGGGAATGAGATCCTGTCTGGTTGAGGTTGTTCTCCTTCAGTTTCCCTCTCTTCCTGAAAGTCCCTCCCTCTCCCCTGTTGTTTTTCCTGGCCAGCTGTACTTACTGTTCCAGCTTTGTGTGCGTGTGCATGTATGTGCGCTTGAAGAGTTGCACTCCTATCCACTCCCTTTCCCTTGAGCTTGAACACACACACACACACACACACACTCGTTCATAATGAACAGATCTGTCTGCATGGCTGCACAATGAGGCTCCGTCGGAATGTTACTACACTCTAACTATGCGCTCTTTAAAGTAAGTGGTAAACAAATTTGGATTGCGTAGGAGGCGGAGGAGGATCACAACAGCACTGAAATGTAAAGGACACAGCCATGTTGCAGCCCATCCTGTTTGTATCATTTTTTCCTTCCCCTCTAAGGACTCTTCCAGCCACCTGCAGCTCCAAACATAAATATTAAACATTATTTAGCTTGCAAAGGCTTTACAATATTATATTTTGAAGAATTTTAATCTATTAACAAAAATTTTAGAATAAAATATTTAACAAAATGTAAAAAAATATACAGTATATGATTATTTAAAAAAAAAAACATTATTCTCTCTCATTTTGTTTTGAACCCAAGTGACTTTCTTTCTTTCATGGACCACAAATAAAGATCTTAGGGATTGGTTTAATTCTCCAGCCTGGAACAAAAGCTACAGCAGAGGAAAAGATTTTTAGTCAATAATGTCTTCAGTCTGTTCATCACACAAAATGACTTCAAAATATTTTGTGTAACTTGACAGCATCTGGTCACTTTATGGTTTCATTACAGAAATGAGTATCTTTTATGTTTCACTTAAAAACATATTTTACTTTTGGTTTTAAGTGTTATACAGGAATCTGTTTAATTTGTTCTTTATAGGCCTTTAGTTTTTGGGAATGCAAATCAGACAGAAATTAAGTTGCAGAGTGGAAGGGGTACCTAGAAATGTTAAAATCATAAACAGTTATTAGTTAAAAGACAAAGTAGCCAAAAACAAAGCAGGTATAAAATGGGTTGGTTGTTCCAACAGAGTGGCACTTGTTGAAAAATGGTTTGGACTGATCACACAAATTGTGATTAGTCATCAACAAAATTACCACAGAACTCAAATCATGTCTATTTTAGCTGACAAAAACATTCATTATTTATCATTTTTTCGGAATAATTCACACACATGTACATTTACAGGAAACTCCTACTGAAAAGGGGAGGGGGGGTGATTTTAGAATTGTGTTCACCAGAAAATTATTTCATCTGCCGATCCAGACATGAATAGTTCACCTTCACGAGTGTGTGCGTGTGAGATGGGGTCATTAACACTTGCGGCGGTGGATATGGGGACAGCTGAGGGAGGTACTGAACTATTCAGTCGCACACAGAGGGCACCATGTTTGAAGGTCAATGAACCGGGGGGCTGAATCACTTTCTTACTGGAAAGCAGTGAGTCACACTCCCACCCCCATTATTCAAGCGTATCCATTGTCGAACCAACAGATGTTATTGCACTCATCCTTAATGGCTTGCAGGTTTCATTTCCATTGTCACATGGAATTTCCCTTAAGTGAATATTTAGCATTTTTATTTGTTTCGATTGTTTTGGTATAGTAGAACAAGCAGGTGACAACTAGGTACCATATTCCTATTTTTTCTTTACCCTCTGGTGCTCTTTAGTCAATTTTGACTCCAAAAAAAATTAAAAGTTTGGTTTGTTAGAACTTTTTTACTTTATCGGAATGTTATGAAACTTGGTAAAAGTTTGGCACTTTATGTAAACAGAAAAACATGGAAGCCCGATCCCTACACTGAATTTAAAAAGAAATCAAAAAGGTAATTGTGAGTTTTTATCATCAATTATGACTTTTGATATATGTTTTTTTTCTCAGAATTGCAAGAAATAAAGTCACAATTGTAAGATATAAACAATTTTCTCAGAATTGTAATTTAATTGAAAGATATAAACCCACAATTCTGACTTTTTTTTACTTTATAACACGCAATTATGACTTTACAACTCATTTACTAGAAAAAGTCAAAATTGTAAGAAGTCGCAATAACAAGAAAAGGTCAGAATTGTGAGAAGTAAAGCCGCAATTTCAAGAAAAAGTCAGAATTATGAGAAGTAAAGCCGCAATTTCAAGAAAAAGTCAGAATTGTGAGAAGTCGCAATTACGAGAACAAGTCAGAATTGTGAGAAGTAAAGCTGCA
Organism: Barbus barbus; assembly: GCF_936440315.1. NCBI lineage: Eukaryota > Metazoa > Chordata > Actinopteri > Cypriniformes > Cyprinidae > Barbus > Barbus barbus. Next base: position 6,365,242 of record NC_136725.1, on the reverse strand, counting down.
ATTTCAAGAAAAAGTCAGAATTGTGAGAAGTAAAGCCGCAATTTCAAGAAAAAGTCAGAATTGTGAGAAGTCGCAATAACGAGAAAAGGTCAGAATTGTGAGAAGTCGCAATTTCAATAAAAAGTCAGAATTGTGAGAAGTCGCAATTACGAGAAAAAGTCAGAATTGTGAGAAGTCGCAATAACGAGAAAAGGTCAGAATTGTGAGAAATCGCAATTTCAAGAAAAAGTCAGAATTGTGAGAAGTCGCAATAACGAGAAAAGGTCAGAATTGTGAGAAGTCGCAATTACGAGAAAAGGTCAGAATTGTGAGAAGTCACAATTTCAAGAAAAAGTCAGAATTGTGAGAAGTAAAGCTGCAATTTCAAGAAAAAGTCAGAATTGTGAGAAGTCGCAATAACGAGAAAAGGTCAGAATTGTGAGAAGTCGCAATAACGAGAAAAGGTCAGAATTGTGAGAAGTCGCAATTACGAGAAAAGGTCAGAATTGTGAGAAGTCACAATTTCAAGAAAAAGTCAGAATTGTGAGAAGTAAAGCTGCAATTTCAAGAAAAAGTCAGAATTGTGAGAAGTAAAGCCGCAATTTCAAGAAAAAGTCAGAGTTGTGAGAAGTAAAGCCACGATTTCAAGAAAAAGTCAGAATTGTGAGAAGTAAAGCCGCGATTTCAAGAAAAAGTCAGAATTGTGAGAAGTCGCAATAACGAGAAAAGGTCAGAATTGTGAGAAGTCGCAATAACGAGAAAAGGTCAGAATTGTGAGAAGTCGCAATTTCAAGAAAAAGTCAGAATTGTGAGAAGTCGCAATTACGAGAAAAGGTCAGAATTGTGAGAAGTCGCAATTTCAAGAAAAAGTCAGAATTGTGAGAGGTCGCAATTACGAGAAAAGGTCAGAATTGTGAGAAGTCGCAATAACGAGAAAAGGTCAGAATTGTGAGAAGTCGCAATTTCAATAAAAAGTCAGAATTGTGAGAAGTCGCAATTACGAGAAAAAGTCAGAATTGTGAGAAGTCGCAATAACGAGAAAAGGTCAGAATTGTGAGAAATCGCAATTTCAAGAAAAAGTCAGAATTGTGAGAAGTCGCAATAACGAGAAAAGGTCAGAATTGTGAGAAGTCGCAATTACGAGAAAAGGTCAGAATTGTGAGAAGTCACAATTTCAAGAAAAAGTCAGAATTGTGAGAAGTAAAGCTGCAATTTCAAGAAAAAGTCAGAATTGTGAGAAGTAAAGCCGCAATTTCAAGAAAAAGTCAGAGTTGTGAGAAGTAAAGCCACGATTTCAAGAAAAAGTCAGAATTGTGAGAAGTAAAGCCGCGATTTCAAGAAAAAGTCAGAATTGTGAGAAGTCGCAATAACGAGAAAAGGTCAGAATTGTGAGAAGTCGCAATAACGAGAAAAGGTCAGAATTGTGAGAAGTCGCAATTTCAAGAAAAAGTCAGAATTGTGAGAAGTCGCAATTACGAGAAAAGGTCAGAATTGTGAGAAGTCGCAATTTCAAGAAAAAGTCAGAATTGTGAGAGGTCGCAATTACGAGAAAAGGTCAGAATTGTGAGAAGTCGCAATAACGAGAAAAGGTCAGAATTGTGAGAAGTCGCAATTTCAATAAAAAGTCAGAATTGTGAGAAGTCGCAATTACGAGAAAAAGTCAGAATTGTGAGAAGTCGCAATAACGAGAAAAGGTCAGAATTGTGAGAAATCGCAATTTCAAGAAAAAGTCAGAATTGTGAGAAGTCGCAATAACGAGAAAAGGTCAGAATTGTGAGAAGTCGCAATTACGAGAAAAGGTCAGAATTGTGAGAAGTCACAATTTCAAGAAAAAGTCAGAATTGTGAGAAGTAAAGCTGCAATTTCAAGAAAAAGTCAGAATTGTGAGAAGTCGCAATAACGAGAAAAAGTCAGAATTGTGAGAAGTCGCAATAACGAGAAAAGGTCAGAATTGTGAGAAGTCGCAATTACGAGAAAAGGTCAGAATTGTGAGAAGTCACAATTTCAAGAAAAAGTCAGAATTGTGAGAAGTAAAGCTGCAATTTCAAGAAAAAGTCAGAATTGTGAGAAGTAAAGCCGCAATTTCAAGAAAAAGTCAGAGTTGTGAGAAGTAAAGCCACGATTTCAAGAAAAAGTCAGAATTGTGAGAAGTAAAGCCGCGATTTCAAGAAAAAGTCAGAATTGTGAGAAGTCGCAATAACGAGAAAAGGTCAGAATTGTGAGAAGTCGCAATAACGAGAAAAGGTCAGAATTGTGAGAAGTCGCAATTTCAAGAAAAAGTCAGAATTGTGAGAAGTCGCAATTACGAGAAAAGGTCAGAATTGTGAGAAGTCGCAATTTCAAGAAAAAGTCAGAATTGTGAGAGGTCGCAATTACGAGAAAAGGTCAGAATTGTGAGAAGTCGCAATAACGAGAAAAGGTCAGAATTGTGAGAAGTCGCAATTTCAAGAAAAAGTCAGAATTGTGAGAGGTCGCAATTTCAAGAAAAAGTCAGAATTGTGAGAGGTCGCAATAACGAGAAAAGGTCAGAATTGTGAGAAGTCGCAATTTCAATAAAAAGTCAGAATTGTGAGAGGTCGCAATTACGAGAAAAAGTCAGAATTGTGAGAAGTCGCAATTACGAGAAAAAGTCAGAATTGTGAGAGGTCGCAATTACAAGAAAAAGTCAGAATTGTGAGAGGTCGCAATTACGAGAAAAAGTCAGAATTGTGAGAAGTCGCAATTACGAGAAAAAGTCAGAATTGTGAGAGGTCGCAATTACAAGAAAAAGTCAGAATTGTGAGAGGTCGCAATTACAAGAAAAAGTCAGAATTGTGAGAGGTCGCAATTACGAGAAAAAGTCAGAATTGTGAGAAGTCGCAATTACGAGAAAAAGTCAGAATTGTGAGAGGTCGCAATTACAAGAAAAAGTCAGAATTGTGAGAGGTCGCAATTACGAGAAAAAGTCAGAATTGTGAGAGGTCGCAATTACGAGAAAAAGTCAGAATTGTGAGAAGTCGCAATTACGAGAAAAAGTCAGAATTGTGAGAGGTCGCAATTACAAGAAAAAGTCAGAATTGTGAGAGGTCGCAATTACAAGAAAAAGTCAGAATTGTGAGAGGTCGCAATTACGAGAAAAAGTCAGAATTGTGAGAAGTCGCAATTACGAGAAAAAGTCAGAATTGTGAGAGGTCGCAATTACAAGAAAAAGTCAGAATTGTGAGAGGTCGCAATTACGAGAAAAAGTCAGAATTGTGAGAGGTCGCAATTACGAGAAAAAGTCAGAATTGTGAGAAGTCGCAATTACGAGAAAAAGTCAGAATTGTGAGAGGTCGCAATTACGAGAAAAAGTCAGAATTGTGAGAAGTCACAATTACGAGAAAAAGTCAGAATTGTGAGAAGTCACAATTACGAGAAAAAGTCAGAATTGTGAGAAGTCACAATTACGAGAAAAAGTCAGAATTGTGAGAGGTCGCAATTACGAGAAAAAGTCAGAATTGTGAGAGGTCGCAATTACGAGAAAAAGTCAGAATTGTGAGAAGTCGCAATTACGAGAAAAAGTCAGAATTGTGAGAAGTCGCAATTACGAGAAAAAGTCAGAATTGTGAGAGGTCGCAATTACAAGAAAAAGTCAGAATTGTGAGAGGTCGCAATTACAAGAAAAAGTCAGAATTGTGAGAGGTCGCAATTACGAGAAAAAGTCAGAATTGTGAGAAGTCGCAATTACGAGAAAAAGTCAGAATTGTGAGAAGTCGCAATTACGAGAAAAAGTCAGAATTGTGAGAGGTCGCAATTACAAGAAAAAGTCAGAATTGTGAGAGGTCGCAATTACGAGAAAAAGTCAGAATTGTGAGAAGTCGCAATTACGAGAAAAAGTCAGAATTGTGAGAGGTCGCAATTACAAGAAAAAGTCAGAATTGTGAGAGGTCGCAATTACAAGAAAAAGTCAGAATTGTGAGAGGTCGCAATTACGAGAAAAAGTCAGAATTGTGAGAAGTCGCAATTACGAGAAAAAGTCAGAATTGTGAGAGGTCGCAATTACAAGAAAAAGTCAGAATTGTGAGAGGTCGCAATTACGAGAAAAAGTCAGAATTGTGAGAGGTCGCAATTACGAGAAAAAGTCAGAATTGTGAGAAGTCGCAATTACGAGAAAAAGTCAGAATTGTGAGAGGTCGCAATTACGAGAAAAAGTCAGAATTGTGAGAAGTCACAATTACGAGAAAAAGTCAGAATTGTGAGAAGTCACAATTACGAGAAAAAGTCAGAATTGTGAGAAGTAAAGCCGCAATTTCAAGAAAAAGTCAGAATTGTGAGAAGTCGCAATTCCGAGAAAAAGTCAGAAATGTGAGAAGTAAAGTCGCTATTGCGAGAAAAAGTCAAAATTGTGAGATACAAAAGTCGGAATTACCTTTTTAATTTTTTTTTATTCAGTGGTGAAAATGGGCTTCCATACAAAAACAAAAACAAAATAACATGGGTTCGCATGAAATCAATTTCATCTAGTGGAAACGTTTGGAACAGCGCCCAAACGAAATACTTCTGAAATCTAAATTTTGAGATATCAACCTCAAATTTGGAACATAATTTAATATTTTCTTTTAAAGATTTATTGTTGGAATTTTTGTGATTGGACAGTATGATGACCGGAAGCAAAGTGGGACATAGAGAGGGGGATGTGATCTGGAAATGTCCGCGAGCCAGGACTCGAACTCGGGATGCCCAAATCACAACAGTGCTATATGTCGTTGCGCTGCCCACGAGGCTATCGTAATTAGTAAAGCTTTATTTATTTTGACTTTATTTTATTATGACTTGCTTTGACTATACTGCTGTGAAAGTTATAGGAGTATCACCAGAGATAGTCCAGCCACAATGCTAATTTATGCAGGAAATTTAATATGCAGCTAAAAGGTCACAACACTGCTGTTGCATGTTTGGCAGGAAAAAATAGCAAAGGAAGCTTTCTTGTGAAGTGTGTGCTGACGTACATTCCGGTTATGTAACCCAAGTCTATAAAGGACAACATCATCACAGCTAGTTTGGAGATATAAAAGACTGGAGTTCCCAAAGGGTTCTGCTCTGTTGGTTGAGTCTTTGTGGGTGTAAGCTGAATATGTGTGTTCACCATATGTGATAACACCATCCTTCTGTAGCTGAAGCCCTGCAGGGGCCAGAAGGTTTCAGGGCTTCAGCACCGTGGGTGGAATCCAACACAAGCTTCAGCTTGAAGCACTGTTACTGAGCTCAAGTCAAACTCTCACCATTAGGTGCCTCTTAACGATGTGGGCGAAGCACATCATTCAGGAAAGGCCTCGCAGGGGTGAATTATTCTTACAGACACTTTGTTGAGTGGAGCTGGAGAGGTACGGGCTCAAAATGAAATCCACCTACTTATAAAATGAGACTTGCCTACCTCTGCATTGATGTAATTCAACTTTTATATAACACAAAACTCTGACCACACCCACAGAAATAAAAAATAAGCGGTTCTGGAAAGAGTGGGAAGCTAGTCTTTACCATGGGAATACTGCACACAGCAACATTTGCCTAACCAATGACGTACATTTTGGGGTGGGTTTATGTTTTTGACCAACCAGTGGCAGACTGGGGAAATTTTCTGGAAGCATGTTTGAAATTAATAGCTGTGTTTGCTTGCATAGATGGCATATTCTAATAGGCCAATACCGCTAGCGATTTAGCATTGTAGACCATTGGGTCAATGGGTTTTTTGAAGGAGTTTTGAGTTAAATGCCTGAAATAAGGTCTGTGGTTAACACAAGCTCAAGGTATTTTTACATTGTATTCTACCAAATAAAATCCAACCACGGAGGTTGTCAGGGACATTAAACACCATCGCGCTGCTTTCACAGCCTCGTTGTGTTTAGAATCACACTCTTGCAAACTATTCTAACTCAAACTTTCAGGGAAAATGTTTCTTAATAAAGACCGAAAGAGTTGGTGGAAGCTTAGTAATGCTGATATTGAAGTCATGTGACCGTGGTGTAGCTTATAGCCCACATTTTGCTTTTTACTTCTGGGGATTTGTGAAGACTACCATCCCGCTAAAAAAAAACTATAGAAGCCCAATAGAAACCATCACAGAAATTCCAATGGGTTCCATTAAAATACCATTATAAACCATTAGCTTTTTCCAGTAAAACCATTACAAAATTCCTTTTTGTAGTGTGTTTTGGGCATTTTTCCAATAGGATTTAACATCCCACCAATAGAATCCATCACATACCAATAGACACCGTTATAGTTTCCATTAAAACCAATACAATTCCCATCATAACCATTAAATCCATTACATTTTCTGTTGTTTTTTTCAGCAAAAACATTCAAGAGTTATAAACTTTTGTTGGTCACAAAGCCTATTTTCTGGAATAATTCAAAAGCCTTTTTGAGAGAGTTTTTGTCAAAAGGGTGTTGCTGTTGCTAACTCTATTTTTCATTCTCATAATTTCATGATACACTGAATTAAAAAAAGAGAGCTAATTTCACCGATTATGTATATTGTGTATGTAGGCAGATACATTCTCAGACATATTACATCCACTATATTGCCTAACAATTTTCTCAGGTGTTAATTTAAGTTACTTTCTTGGTACCTATAACACATACCTTGTGCTATTTTTGGACTTATGGTGGCTCTTCATGCCTTATGACATAGCAAAGCTTGATTTTTGCACTCTTTGGCAGTGGTTTGTGCGCGTCTCGGGAGTTGATGGACATCGCACTGGCCAATAAGATCACTGGGAAATTTCAATTTGTTGCTTCCTGCCTCTGATTGGTCAGTCTTCCCTTGTGGGCGAGACCGCATTTTCCGGTTTTCCTTCTTAATGCTTTCGGTGTTACAGGAATTCAGTATTAGTTTCTCATGCACACGATCTGGATTATTAGTAAAACAATGGAGACAGTCGAGCATCACACAGTATCTGTTTGCGTCGCGTGAACTAATCATTAGTATCGCGCGCAGAAGAAAAATAAGACTATCAGCGAGCTTTCATTGTAAGAAAGCAACTTGATCTGGGCTGTGCACGCGTTTGGAGTCTTTTTGTTGGACTTCCTTGGATATCCATATCGTCAACTTTCTCGTACGTTTACTTTTTTAATTTTGTGGTAAGTTTACAAGGATTTGTAAATCACTGTCTTTCAAAAAACTTATGGATGACCGTGTCATACAGCCATTCGTGTTTATTAATTGTTATTGTCTATATTTATTGAATGTGTAATTTTGCAATTAAACAATACACGTATCGCTTTAGAGTCGCTTCAAAAAGACATTTAGTGCATATTTAGTTTATATATATATATTTTCTCACCGTTTCACTTTTCAGATGTGGGGATTTTTATTTTTGTAATCCATCTGTTTGAACTTGTTTTCGTTTCGCTTGTGTTGCTCATACATGTGTAAGAGTGATTGCACATCGTCCATCTGTGATTTTCATTCAGGTCTGATGAGTCAGTGCTAATTAATGAAGGGCAGATTCTGTTTACCATCTCTTCCTTTTCATGAAGTATGTGCATTTTGTGTATATTTGTCACACTTAACATGACCTGAGGGCTGTTTCATAAAACAAGTTTACCAAATAAGCCAGGCTTATTTCAGTTAGTCTGACTTATTTTGAACCAAACCAAGTGACAAAAAGTCAGACTAACTGAAATAAACCTATCTTATTTCATAAACGTGTTTTATCAAATAGCCCCTTGTTCCAGAAAAGTTTGTTTACTGTGCTTCCCCAGGGAAGCGACACATTTACAGGAGAATTCCATCCTAAAATATAATATACTGTAGTCAGTAGCGTTACTTCCTGTTGTTCCAAACATATAGGCCCATGATTTTCTTTCTACAAAAAAGAAATTCAGAAGGTTAGGTGCTGCTGACAGCCACAGTTTGCATACACTTTCATTTATTATTTTTCCATGCAATGAAAAACTTGTCATTCTGCTTAACATCTCCTTTACTGTTCCACACACACAAAAAAAGTCATACAGGTTAGGAACAACACGAGGATGAGTAAATGATGACAGGGTTATAATTTGTTTGCGAAATATCCATTTAATGATTGATGAATAAGCGACAAGGAAAATCACGAGAAAGGGAAGATGGTTGGTCAGTGAGTCACTGTTGTCATAGAAACATCTTTGCCAGTTGTTTTTGGGTTCAGAATTTGGAACGTTTGCTTTTAACCACAAGCACGTTGGCTTTTATTTGAGCAAGTCATCCCTCGGGACTGTTTTCTACATGAAATGGAGCAGAACAGTAGGGCTGTAGTATAGGATGCACTGAACTCGGTAAAGGAGATCAGTGGAAAGACTCCTGCCATTAAACCTGCTTGACCTCAAGACTCTTCCTTAATCCAATAACAGTGTTTAGAATTAAGAGTACACCTAGTTTACAGGAGCTTTACAGATTGCAGAGCAGGAGGGAAATTAACTTTTCTTCTGACCTCCGTCCACTGTGATTAGTAAATGCCTTTTTGTATTTTGTTAGTTAGATTTCCCCCCAATTCGAACAGCTTTAAAATCTTAGAACTGAACTTTTGCATTGTACGAGATTGCAAAATGCATTGTGCACATTTACGAGATGGGAAGTTGTAGTTCAAGTCACTTCAGTTGAGCAAGATACCTTTTCTGCATTTGTTTTAAAAACTCTATATCCGTAAAATCATGAATAAAGAAAGAACACTATGGTATTTTGTTCATGCAACCTAATTTAAAATAATTTTAGCACATTTACCATTTACACATTGTGTTTTCTCACTGACACTTTTCCATTTTTGCATTGTAAATCTGGGGTACTTTTGTAACTTTTAGTGTCCAGGGTTCAAACTGAGTTATCAAGTGTCACTTGCCCTGTTTGTGCTGAGTTTTACTAACTAGCTTATGTTGACAAAGGATGTGTGCCTTTACAATCAACTAAACTTAATCTGTTAACAGTCCAACTGTTTCAGCATAAACCTGATAATAGCATTTCCAACTGAAATCTATAGATCTTGAATGGTTTGAAGTTTGGTCTCTTTTTAAAGAAAGCACTTTGCACATTATTGAAACGAGTGATAAATAGGAAACGGAGAAGAAAAATGGCCAAATGTGAAATGAGCTTTCACAATTTGTTTGGATTAGAAAGGTTAATTGGGCCCACCGTTTGGCCAGTGACAGATAACAGGTTAAACATGGTTGAGGTTTTGCTAATATTCAAGTTGAAAGTTCATATAAGTTAGAATGGATTGGAGAAGAAAAAGAAATGTTTGTATGTTTCTAAACAACTTCTTGTCAAATTGAATCAATTGAGGCAGTTTGACTAGTAGATAAGCGAAATACAGACTCTTTGCATGTTCATCTGGTGGTGGGTGTTCATTTCACACCTTGTTTCAGAGGGATGCTGCTATGCAACTTTCTTACAGGCTGACTAATGTTTTCATCCACAGGTCCAAAATGCCACAGACAACGCCATATTCAAGCAAATTCAACCCTAGCACTTACAGCAGCAGCCATAGTCACCGCCAACCTGTGGAGGAGAACTATGGGGGTCTGCACTACCGTGATAATAAGCTTGTGTCTGGCTCTCTGGAAGCCCTGATACAGCTCTTAGTCCCGACTGTGGACTATTACCCTGATGTAAGTATACAGCCTTCGCTGTGATAATTATTAGTTGCATGGTGAATGTCAACGTTTGACTGACGCTTGAGACTTTCCTGTCATTTTTCAGAGGTCGTATATTTTCACCTTCCTGCTAAGCTCCCGTCTCTTCCTGCATCCGTTTGAGCTCATGTCTCGTGTTTGTTACCTCTGTGTGGACCATCACAGGGTTGGCGACCCACAGACAGATAAGGTAATCTTATATCACCAAATGAGTCATTTTACATCACAACAGTGTTACCTTCTCTGGAAATATAACTCGGATGTATTGCATAACCATGTGGTAATGTCTGTTTTTGGATAATCCAGTGAATTAATCAGACTTTGAAAGGTACTCGAATGGAAGCAAACCAAAAGATAAGATTATTCATAACAAATGACTGAATAAGTCTGGCATCAGTGCAAAAACGCATTCACATTATGTAACACTTGAACAAAAGATTCAAAAGAGTCATACATAATAAAATGATTCCATGTTAGAATCATTTTTAAAATAGCCGATACACACACACCTGTGTGACAGCTCATGAATTAATTCTATTTTGATATGCCAAATTGTCCACAAACCCCACGTGACACAACACTTCAAAAATAAATCCCTCCCATTAGGGGTTTGAATCTTTGGGTTGGAAAATACATTAAGGTATAGTTCACCCAAAACATATTCTGTCATCATTTACTCAGCCTCAGATTGTTCCAAACCTGTATGAGTTTCTGTCTTCTGTTAACCACAGGAGGATAATTAAAATAATTTTGGTAATCTTGTAATTTAATAATAATAATTTCCGTAAAATTGCGGTTCCCATTAACATCCTATATATATATATGTCATTTTTATTTTTATTTTCCCATACTATTGAAGTCTATGGGTACCAGCAACTGTTTGGTTACCAAGATTCTTTAAAGTATTTTCTTATGTGTTCAACAGAAGAAAGAAACTCATACAGGTTTGGAACAACATGAGGGCAAAAACAAAATGATGACAGAATTTTCATTTTTAGGTGGATTATCCCTATAAATTCTTTGGTTTTCAATTTAATCTAACTTTTTTACATATTATTTCAGTAGGCATCAATTATTATTTTAAATTCATTTGTTGAATCATTTAAATACATTAAATAGTATATTAAATACTATCTAGGTAAGACACAAAATACTTTAGACATTTATTGCACCAAAAAGTAACTTAAAAAATTTAACATTTGTGAGGATCTTCACTCCAAGGCATGCTAGAAATGTTGATGCATTTTTATATATATATATATATATATATATATATATATATATATATATATATATATATATATACATGCATGTATATGTGTGTGTGTTTATTTATATATATATATATATATATATATATATATATATATATATATGATTTATTCAGCATGTTGTTTCTTTGTGCATTAAAATAATTATTAATTGCCAGTTTAAACAATTTACTAAGACGTTACTAAAAAACTGTACTTGAAAATGACAGATTTTAGTAAACAAATGATTTAGTAGCTTATAGCTATAAGTTCCTAATAGTTGTACCCAGTAGCTACTATCTTATAGCAAACTGTAGATGATTCAGTGCTAAATTGTCTTGCTTTACTCAACAGAAAAGAATACGGGAAATGGCACCGAAAATCGTGCAGCTGCTCACAGAATGGACGGAGACATTTCCGTACGACTTCAGGGATGAGCGCATGATGCGCAGCCTCAAAGAGATGACCCATCGTCTTGCCTTTGGAGATGAGGTCAGCAGAGATGATGCCTTCTTGATGATCTAGCACAAACATCATGATTGCATCATGTTATTGTTTGTTTCTGAACTAAGTTGAATCTTGAATAAATAAATAATGATGTGTGGATAAATTCTAAACAGCTTTTGTATGGATAAATCGATATATTGGACAACAACATGACATGGATTTGAAGCCAAATGCGTTGGATTTGCATGTACGCTGTTTGGCTTCAAACCCTCTGACGTATTTCCTTTTTGCTCAAGCTGTGATATCAACACAACAGCTTACAGTTACCAAATGTTTTTTTTGGCTACAGACATGAATGGATATTATAACGCTGACGTAGGAAATGGTTGTGTTGTTTTTGACTAGCTGTCACGGAGGGCCATGCAGAGACTCATTCAGCGCCTCTTACGCAAACTGACCACCCTCGGACAGTACGAAGAGTCGCTGGCGACATCCAGCGCTGCCGCCGCCATGGACCGACCACTCGCTCTCAAGTCCAAACAGCAGTTAGTACGGAGAGAAGAGTGCGTTTTGAACCTGTGCGATGACCCTTTCGTCTTTGCCCAACAGCTGACACACATTGAGATGGTGAGTGACGGCAAGGTTCAATCTGATTGGCTGTCAGTATTGATGTTCTGCACTTTTAAATAGTTCACCAAAAAATACAAATTTGCTAAAAATTAGTCACCCTCAGGCCATCCAACATGTAGATGAGTTTGTTTCTTCATGGAAACAGATTTGGAGAAAGTTTGCATCACATGACTTGCCCAATGGATCCTCTGCAGTGAATGGGTGCCGTCAGAATGAGAGTCCAAACAGTTGATAAAATCACAATAATCCACACCACTCCATCGATTAATGTCTTGTGAAAGTGAAAAGCTGCGTGTTTGTAAGAAACAAATCCAACGTTAAGGTGTTTTAACTGCGTATTTCTCTCCTGATTCAGATGCAGTATTATTGATAGAGGACTTGTATTTTAGCCAGAAGCAATGTTTTTAAAGTTAAAAACATCCTAATGATGGATTTGTTTCCTTCAAACACGTAACTTTTCACTGCACAAGATGTTAACTGATGGACTGGAGTGGTGTGGATTGTGATGTTTTTATCAGCTGTTTGAACTCCCATTCTGACGGCACCCATTCACTGCATTGGTGGGCAAGTCATGTGATGCTACATTTCTCCAAATATGTACTGGAAAAGAAATAACATCATCTATATCGACAACCTGAGAGTACGTTTTCAGAAATGTATTACCAGATAACTACTACTTTAAGCCTGCTCTCGTGTTTTCTAGGAGAGACTCAGTTATATTGGCCCTGAAGAATTCGTTCGAGCGTTTGCTCAGAAAAGACCCTTGGACAACCATAAGGTAAGCCGGTCACACAGCTGTAGTCATAGATTACGTAAGACACTGTAAATGGAAACAGAATGGCCACAGATACAGAAGCAGCTTGACTATTTCATTGACAGTTGAATGTTTGTCCCTCAGAGTTTCTTCAGCAAAAGAAAAGCGAGCAACCTGGAGGCTTACGTTGAATGGTTCAACAGACTGAGCTACCTGACAGCCACAGAAATTTGCATGGTGAGCACACCTTTCATCTATTTTGGGAATAAAGCAAAGCAGTGCTAGCAGGCAAAAATCTTATCTTTTGTTGTTGACGTCAAAGGTTATGTAACCGCTCTGTCACTTGTATAATTCTGAGCCTGTGCAGTTAATTCTGTTACTTTTGAATGATCTGAAGGTGGTGGTTTGCTACTTTATTTCCAATGTAAAATCTGCGTCCTGAAGCAAAACCTATTGAGAACAGTGCTGTATGTAATTGAGAACACTGCTGTATGTAACCGCGTATGATTTGCAATCACTGACACTATGCTGTCCTCTGCTGGTTTGTCTTCAGCCGGTGAAGAAGAAACACCGAGCAAAAGTGCTGGAGTTCTTCATAGATGTGGCACAGGAATGCTTCAACATCGGCAACTTCAACTCATTAATGGCCATTATTAGTGAGTACATATTGAATGATATTGTCGATAACTATGAAATTTATAATGCAGTGTTGAAAATACAATTTCTTAGCCTTAGTCTTGATTTGCATTGAAGTGATTTCACATTATTAACAATGTTTTACTGTGTAGCTGGGATGAACATGAACCCTGTATCCAGACTGAAGAAAACCTGGAATAAAGTCAACACAGACAAGTTTGACATCCTGGTGGTAAGGAAAAGCGCAAGATATGCACACCTAATGCAAAGTGAATTTTAGCATTGCGTTACTCACTCTAGTTTACTGCTGTCAAACGATTAATCGCATCCAAAATAAGTTTTTGTTTACATAATAAATATACACAGTACACACACATATATTATGTATATATAAATACAGTCAATACACAATATAAATATTAAATAAATGTGTATATATAATATAAATTATATAGATACATGTAAAGAGTTTCAAAATATATACTGAATGACTGTATGTGTATAATAAATATACACAGTACACACACATTACATAAACTTTTATTTTGGATGCAATGTTTTTTCCGTCACTTGTGGGAAAAAATTCCGATACAACCGGACGTGTCTAAGTTCTTTGCTGATTTATTATTTGCGACACCATGTAATGCGAATTTTCCACTGAAGTTGAAAATGTTCAACTTCCGTGGAAGATGTCCAATTTGTGTCAAATTCATGCCTTTACATTGGCTTTGTATGTAATCTACTCGCAAAAATAATTAATTCAGATTTGGTGTGCACAACTGTATAATTTAAACTTGGAAATACACAACTTTTTTTTTTTTTTTTTTTTTTTTTTTTTTACGGAAATTGAGAAAATGATCTGCCCCATTTCTCTGTCACCATACAAATAAGCAAATTGGTCATGGCATTGCAAAAATGCAAGTTTTTTGTTTGAAATGCAATTACATTAGAAAAATTAAATATTGTAGTCTCAGACTTTTAGACTTCACTATATGGATGCTTTAAACTATGCTTGTTTTTCTATGCACACAGTTAATTTTGCTGTTTGTTTTGGTATTTTAGCACCAAATGGACCCATCTAGCAACTTCTACAACTACCGCACTGCATTGCGGGGAGCAACTCAGAGGTCTAGTACAGCACACACAAGCCAAGAAATGGTAATTATTTATTTTATTTTTTTTATAAATGCAACCTAAATTCACATGCAGTTCTTAAGTGTTAAAATTAAATGAATTCACTGTTCTTGTCTTTCAGATTGTTATCCCGTTCTTCAGCTTGTTCATCAAGGATATCTACTTCCTGAATGAAGGCTGTGTCAACAGACTGCCTAACGGCCACATCAATTTTGAGGTAAATTGACATTTAATACTCTATAATACTATATCACTTGGTTATCTAGTAGCTTGAAAAGCTTTTCTTTACTCATCTTACAGAAATTCTGGGAGTTGGCCAAGCAAGTGAGTGAGTTTCTGTCTTGGAGGCAGGTGATCTGTCCTTTTGAGAGGGACAGGAAAACCCTGCAGTATCTCATCAGCGCACCAGTGTTCAGTGAAGATGGTGAGCCATCGCTGCTTTCTACTTGCATTTACAAAAATAGACGGTGAAATGTCTGCAGGTGTTTTGCAAAAAGAAAGAAAGGACCAATCACAATTAAGTATTCCGTCATACAATGATGTCACCTATTCATGTAATAAATATTTCACCTTTATTTTAAGATAACATCATTAAAGTGTAATTACAAATAAGTATTGAGTAATATTAATTATCTACATGTACTTACTACAGGGTTTGGTTTATGGTTGGTTGCTTGTAATTATGCCTAATTTCCTGTTATTACGGGGTCTGTCACGTTACCATAAAGTGTTGCCAGTATTTCTGTACATTTCAGTATTTCTGTGGTTTTAATTGGGTTTGTGGAATAAATGTATTTGTTGTGTTTCAGAGCTCCAGCTCGCTTCATATGAGAGTGAAGGTCCTGAAAACAATCTGGAGAGAGACACACGCCGTTCACTCAGGTCTGAACGCTTTTCTGAAAACCCTTGTTCCAGACATGTTGTAACTTTTAAACAACATTGACTAGCCACTACTGTATATGCGCACTCTATTTCATATGCTGTTTGTTTCTCGTTGCTGTAGGTCGTCCCTCAGTAGAATGTGAACGGTGAATTTGGGATTGTGTCCTAACACATGGACTGATGGCACTGAAGACTTTGAAGGACTTCTGTAATCGTTACACTTTTCTGTTGTTTCATTGGTGAAGTTGAGGCTGGATTCTCATGTGACAGTAACATTATGCTAAAAGAAACATACTCATCTCATTTACCTCAAGTACCTTAATGAAATGTGTTTATAAATATGCTATAGATCTCCTGGGTGAATTAAGAGCATGTCGCTGGCTGACCTGCTCTACTATTACATTGTTTTGTTTTGTCTTTTGCTTTTGGTAAGTGGTATTAATAGTTTGTGTACTGAACATATTTGTTGCAATATTAAAAAAGATATTTTTGTGTATTATAGTTTCATGTGATCTGTGTATATGTTTCCCTATAAAGAATCTCTGAATTAAGCTGATTTTGAGTTTTTTTGTTCTATTAGTTTTTCAACTGCTCACACACAATATTTTACTTGTCACAGTTTCTGAAACCTGACACTCAAACACCAGAACCACACACCAAATCTGCAAAACCATAAACTACTTCTCAGCCTTTGACTCAGTTTTCAATTTCATAAAACACTTTTTTTTTTTTTTTCTTTTTTTTTTTTTTGCTTTGGCACAATTTTAAAAACAAGGCTCATTTTGTCAAAACACTACACAATTCACAAAAGAATCAGAACATCTCAGATCTTTTGCAAAATGAAACCCTTCGTTCAAAACTTTACAATCATTTAACAAAACCCAGTTTTGGAATCGTAAGGCACACACATGGTTCATAAAGCTGGATTTAGTTTGAACCACTTACACACTGCTGTGCTCAGTCTTAAACACTTGTAACATATTCTATTTTTGATAGGTTTTTTTGTGAGATATTGTTAAAGTACGTGAATATAGTGACCAAACACAACACATGAGGCAAGTACTGCACATTCATGAAAATCTTTATTTCTCACCACATTATGTGTGTGTATATATAGGGTGAAGGTCATAAACCTTCCTCTGCCATGTGGAAGGGAAAAAGGAAAGGAAGAGAGGGTGTTGTGGGAGATACTGGAATAATGGAACCAGATACCTAGTCTGTCTAAAAATGAGTATGTGGTCGGTGTTGTAAGGGCCTATTTTGGTATGCAGATGGAGGACTCTATTGTGATGTTACCACCACGTTGACCCGGGACATTCAAAATAGCTCTTGTGGCCAAAGAATTTTCTCCCTCTTCCTCTTCCTGCACCACTGCTTTTCATTTTTGTTGAAGACAAAAATTCACCTGTTGCCTTTTTATAGTGCTTACACCGTGATTGTTAAGTTTACAGTTAAGCCCCTAAGTGTCTGTTTGAGCAATTGGTTCATATGTGCAGTATTTTGGAAAGCAGTGCCTTAAAATGGCATTGAAGTAACATCATGTAAGATTTCTGTCTCTAATGTAGAAAACTGTTTTTAGTGTCTTGCAATACAATGTGTGTAGTGTTTTGCAAACAGTGTTAGGCTGAGAATGTGCTTGCTTGAGTGTCTGGTTTCAGTAACTGTGTGTTAATTTTCATTTTAGTGTGTAAGCAATCGTAAAAAACTGTAGTATTGCAAATGTTTGCTTTTGAGATGTGATTGTGATGTTTTGAATGCAGTGCTTCATTTTGCAAGAGATGCTAGGCATTTTGCATTTTGTGTGTGCAATTCTTGGATTTGTGTGTAAAGTTTTGAAAAAAAAGAGGCAAAGTTTTGAAAATGTCTGTAAGCAGCTGAAAAAAAATAATAGTTTGTGATTTGTAGAGATGGATAGCAAATAAAGAAGTACTCTTGCGCCACCTAGTGTCCAAACTAGTATTGATTCTACGACTTGTGGTGACCAATTTAGATCAACTTTAGATAAAATTTTGTACCATTCAAATGAATCCAATAATCTGTTTGGCTTTTTAAGATTATTTCACACACACACACACACACACATCTATATATATACATTATATTTTTTAAATAAGCAACATTTTTATTATTTATTATATATAATATAATTCATAATATACACACATATATATATATATATATATATAATACATATTATTTATAATATGTATAAAACTTTTAAACAGTAAAACAGTGATGACATCAAATAGTTTTTTTGACAACACAAATAACTGAAGTTTAAAAAAATATATTTAGTTTTTTTTTTTTTTTTAAATACAGTGCATCACAAAGTGGCACCACAAGTAAAATACAAACAAACAAAAGAACAGGATTTAAAAAAAAAATTGCAAATAATTTGGCATAATTTTGTCAGATTGACCTGAATAAGCTTTCTCAAACATTTATTTAATATAAAAGAAATATCTAATAAATCTACATCTTAAACACTAACTTTTATGTTTAGAAAGTGATGCCTCTCCACACTACTGCCTTATCTGTATATTCTGTACATATGTAACATATTGTAGGCACTGTATCCTGCTTATTGCACTTCTGGTTAGATGCTAACTGCATTTCGTTGCCCTGTACCTTACATGTGCAATGACAATAAAGTTGAATCTAATCTAATCTTGAATCTAATCTAATCTTATACAAATAACATGAGAAAAATGCATCTTCATTCTTAGAGATACAAATAGCATGAGAGAGGGTTATCTTCAATGTCAGATTTTTTTTTTAAAATTTTTCTGTGACACCATAGGAAACATAGATACGTCAACTACCCTTATTTAGATAGTTCTAGGAAATGTTGGTGAAACATTTAAGAGACAATATCTTTTTTATATATAAGCTTATGTATGAGAGGTCATGTGACGTGACAGGTGATGACGCTCTCTGAACGTTTCGTTACATATCAGACGCTTCAGCCTCTGGTCTCTGTGCCTCGACTGTCTCTCATCTGACATCACTCTCTTGTGGTGGGACCTCATGTGTTGCACCAGGTCCGATGTCATATGGAAAGAAATGTTACATTTAGCACACCAGTTCTGGATAGGTAGCCCAAGAGAAGACAGAGAGGGGGTCAGTAGCGACTGCAGACGGTTAGTGTGTAGATGCAGCATATGGGAGGTCATGGGCCAAAGGTTGGCACTGGGAATAAGAGCCAAATGTTTTGATCCGTGTTTAGTAAAGCAGAGCTGTGGAAGTTGAGTGGTAGAATGCTGTGGAGGATAGATGCCCGGTTAGCGATGAAGTTGCTGCTAAGACTGGTTGACATCAGCCGGATATGAGGAGGAGGTTGTGTGAACGCACTTTTTTTGTTCTTGTCACCTTGAGCATCGTTTGACACTCTAGTGGTGAACACAGACTTTGTCACTATTGTACTGGACTTCAAATCCTGGTTGTCTGGGTCTGTTGTGCAGTTGTTATGGCATTGTGGTTGGCTGCATGGAGAATTTTGGCCCTCGCTGAAAGACTTTTCATTGGAGGACGACAAGGAACATTCACTCCATTAACACAAAACCTTTTCACTAATACCTTTTCGTCTCCGTTTGTGTCAAAAGATGATGGTTCGCTATCACTCTCGTCTGTGTCTGATTCAAGAGAATGTCTTCTTTTAGGGCTCTTTGCATCTGTGGGATGCTTTTTCCTGCAGTTCTCCAGCTCTCGTGCTAAATTGTGGAAGTTTGTGGCAGGTTTGCTACTTTGAATTTCTGGGAGGGTGATTTTCTTCAAGAAACTTGTAGGTTTCTTTATGCAGAAAAATCTCTTGTGTGCCAACAGAAGAAATTCAAAGAGAAAACTCTGTTTGCATTCAGAGCAAATTAAACCTAAAAGAGAAATCAAATAAAAAGTAATCTGTGAAACATTTAAGTATTGGCAGTAGTGGCCAGTTTAACCGTTTTGTTCCAAAACACTGATTGGTTGATTTTTGAGTGACTCAAATTCAAGAATGAAACAAACATGAGTAAATCATTGAATCAACATTCAACACATTCATGTGCTTTATTTTTTTCTGGTTTGTTTTTTAAATATGTAATTACAATTTTCTAAAATGGGTCTAAAGCTTGTTTTACCGTTTCATAACAATAGCTTTAAATATAATTGACAAAGCCGTATTATTTTAGATAAAATTCAAAAACCCTGATTCATTTGGTAATGAAACATGTATGGGTGATTAATTTAATAATTAATTCAGCCAAATCATTCAAAAACACTGATGTATTCATGAACAAAACAAGTGACTGTCTTAGTGAGTCATTGAATTATTCACTTAACCTATTTATTCATTCTGAAACATTGCATTTAATATAACGTTGTTATATAAATATATAATGCATTCAAACCTTTTGTGTTCTTTTGCTTTGTGCTGAGGTCAAGCAGTATATCTCTCCCGTACCAAACTAAAAGCTCTGTCTTTTCAGGAATATCCTTTATGGCTCTGAAAAACAGGTGTCCGTTCTTCATATATGCCTCTAGATTTTGCTCCTCTGCATTCCTGGCTGACTGAATCATCTGAAAATATTTGCTGGATACTGATGGGTCCATCTGAACAATCCAAAAGAACATGTCCTTAATATCTGAAAATTAATACATTATTTGTAATACAACAAAAGTTATTTGCATAATTCATAATAGCCGAGATTGGAGGTAGACAGCTGTCAAATGGTGAATTGGCCACAAAGACTATATCTTTGCAATGTTAAAATTTCTGTAAGGTTATAATCGCTTTTACACAAATTCGGATTTTCTCTAGCAGTGAATTTGTATGGTGTTTGTATCTTATATTGAAAGTAAAATTTCGTATATTTTTTGCAGCTGGGTTAACATGACATAGATTAGCGCTACTTATAAAATAAAGGAAGATTTTATTTGAATAGTCAGCCCGATCTCATGAAAGTGCTATAAATAGTATATAAATGGACTTTGTCGTGTGTACGATACGCGATGATTAAGGTTGTGGGGTAGATGCGTATCATATGCACGCGAAAACTGCGTATTATATGCACGACAAACACGTTCGTATCATATGTACGCCAAAGTCCATTTTTGCGTATAAATACCACGAGTTTTCTTTTTAATTTGGCGTACTATTTATACGTATTTTCATGAGACCGGGCATTAATGTCAGGTCTGGGGAAGTTGACTTGTCACATGTGCTTAATATGTTTTTCTTTACTTTATATATAATTGCGGTTCCCCAAAATACTTGTTTGTTCATACTATTTTTCCTATAGGCAATAAAGGTGAAAATTTCAATATATTCCTTAAAGATAAGACCTTAAAGTAGGCCTAGCCTATATGTCCTATATATACACACACATAAGTTAAGTTTCATTCTAATAAATATTCACTGCGTAAAAGCCTGACAAGCAGCGCCGGTCTATAAGTCATTTATTACTTATTTAAATGACCTGCAGCACATAGGCGGTCTCTGGTCTGTCCGCGCACTTGCAGGCGATGAACGCGACGCTGTCACAGAGGGAGGTGTGTGTCAGAGCACATGGACCGAGCACAGCTCCTGCAGGCACGCCTCGAGAGGTGCTGATGCTGCTCACAAAACACGCGCTTTCCTCTGGACCCTGAGACATCAATTTGAAAATCAAATCCACTTTCTGTATTTTTAAACAGAGCTTTAATTATCATCAAAAATGCATCTTACCATTTTAATCTCAAGCAAAGTTTATAAAATCCTCTCAGCTGAGTCGGTGTCTTGATATGGATGCTCTGAGTGATGATTCTTAAATTATGAACGCAGTCATTTATCTGCGGGAAACAGTGACGAGACTCCGCCCCCGACTCCCCTGACCTGTCCTGCTCTTATCTCTAATGTGAGTCGCTCTGGGTCAGTGTCGCTAATCGTGGATATAGATATGTGTGGCTGACTCCTGAGCACTGCATCTTTGGCTCAAACGTCTAACCTGAGATCGCTGAGATGAGCTCATTACTGTCATATTAACAGCAGTGCGTTCAGGCGTAAATCATCACTACCAGTGTTATTCTATCTATCTATCTATCTATCTATCTATCTATCTATCTATCTATCTGCCTGCTCTTAGTGACTTTTGATTATAAATGAAAAGGTATTTTCTGCAATGCACTGCCTTTTAAATCCCCAAGTTTTTCATTTTTAAATTTCAACTGAATATTCTAGTCCGTTAGCTTTTTAAAAAGAAAAATAAACTCTACCCATAGAGGTCCAAAACTATTTTTTTACCCATTTATATCATTTTGATTTACCACTGCAGTGTTCACTTGCAGACAAATACATTAAATAAAGTTATCTAAAGATTATTGCATATTTACAAGCATTTTTTGTGGTTAATTTTCAAATTTACTATTTGAAAGTGAAAGTGACATGACATACAGCCAAGTATTGTGACCCATACTCGGAATTTGTGCTCAACCTAACCCAGCCTAAGTGCACACACACAGCAGTGAACACACATCCGGAGCAGTAGGCAGCCGGGGAGCAGTTGGGGGTCTGGTGCCTAGCTCAAAGGTCTCGCCTCAGTCGTGGTATTGAGGGTGGAGAGAGCGCTGTACATTCACTCCCCCCACCTACAATCCCTGCCAGACCTGATACTCAAACCTGCGACCTTTGGATTACCGGTCTCAACGCTCTAACCACTAGGCCATGACTTCACCACACTATTTATAGTTTTTGACCTATAATTTTGGATCTGCCATTTAAATATATATTTAGAGCTTTCTAAAGTGTTTAATAGCTACTGTTTGCAAATTGTTTTATTCTATTTTATGATTTTACCATGTGTGACCACCATGTGTGCACTGTAAAACTTTTCGTTGTAAATTTACAGTAAAATACTGGCAGCTGGGTTGCCAGCCACATACTGTATTTTTACAGTACTACTACTGTACACAACATTTACAGTTCTGTACTGTATTTACGAAATACAGTATTATACTGTTATATAACTTTTTTACAGTATTACACTGTGCTCTTTACAGGGAATACTGTAAATCCTGCTTTTATTTCAGTACTCTTGGATTTACAAAATTAAAAATATACTTTTTCATAACAGTATTCACAAAAAAATAGAGAAAATAATATTTTCTGAGTTTTAAAACATTTTATTTATTTTGAAGAAAAGACCAGGCAATTGCCTTATATGAATTTACTGGCTGAAATGCCAGCTGTAGTTTTTTTTTTCCTTTTTCTTTTAAATATAAAACATGTAAAATGCAATTAACAATTAGTAAGTAATTCAAAATACAGTAATCTTATTTACTTTTAAAGAATGGAAAGGTTTTTCAGAAATATATTTTTTAAAAGTCTTTCAGAAGAGAGGAAACCTGTGGGTTTACAGTACTGTTCTCTTTTTACACAACATGTCCAGTCTTGTAAGTCACTTTTCCTTTCTTGGTTTTTGATGCACATTCAGGGTTGATGTTGAGAAAGCATCTAAAAGACAGAAAAGAAAAAAAGTGAACATTATGTATATATCTAATATATATATATATATATATATATATATATATATATACACACACACAGCATCTCACAGAAGTGAGTTCTGTGAGACTGCACAGAGAATTGCAACACTTACGATGTGATTACATGACTACATGATAATGTTAAATATGCAATATGTCATTCAGCTCTTTAATCAACTGTATAAAATATTTGTTAAAATATACTTAAGTACTTTACAAATACTGTCAAAACAAGTTAGTGACAATTCACTCTATCATATATATCAATGGCAAATATGCTAACCTCAGTCGCAAGGGTGCATGCCACCTCTTCCTGATACTGGAGGTTGAAATCATAAAATAATACAAACAGCACTGCAAGGCCAGAGACAAAGTTGGGCTGCTCAACATTTACCGCTGGTTGCTTAGAGATTGACCTGAAAATAAAAAAAGAAAGAAAATACTTCAAATAAACTATTGTGGGTTCCATTGCAGTTCTGTTTAGTTGTCTATACATAGTTCAACTCAACATAACTATTAAACTAAATCTGAAATATGTGCAGGGAAATCCCATTTACAGGGTTCACAACTATAGCTGTGAACTGCATAATAATAGTATCTCATGAATGCACAGTCGAGCACAAAAGACCAATGTCAGTGTCAGGATTTTCATTAAACAATATTGCATTCCCTCAGAACACTTGGAATACATGACATGTTGCATGTGAACATTCTGTGATACTATTGTATCTTGATGCTGGTCACTATCACTGCCATTATATGGACAAGCGTGAGCAGGCTTTTTTTTTTAAATTTGTATTATTCTCCTTTAGTGGTCCAAAAAACAAAGAAGGTCATAGGGCATTAGAACAACACCAGGGTGCATGGAAGCATATGGGTAGCAAAATTCAATTGAAATGCAATACGTAAAATGGTGATATATTTCAATTTACATTTTCTTATACATATGTGCAATATTCAGTGCACATATGTATTTTATTGTATATCACATAAATTTTATTTAAATTATAAAATTTACATTTGCCATTTCCTACACTAGTTTTAATACACAAATTAAAAACATATTTTAATGCTTTAGAAGTTGCAAAATGGAAATTAAAATGTATTACCCAAATTGATTAGATGTTTAACATGTCCAAGCAAAAACTGTTTTTACATCATAATACCACATGATAATTGTAATTTCAGAATGCATTCTGATCCAAAGGTGCAGTAAAAAGGTAGAAAAATGGTAATTTAAAATATATTTTATTTTTCTTAAATGCATTGACACATATATAAGACGTTTCAATTGCATTTTCATTTAATACCCCATGATGAATATAAAGTTAATGTGGATTTGAAAATGCATTCGAAATGTATTTGAAAATGCAACACACCCCCGACCTGTCAATCTTTAGGCTACATCAAGGCTGGGCTTGGCAACAGGATGCACAATTGTAGAAAATATCATATGTAAATTATATAACTGAATTTCCATTTTCATTTTGCACTAAACTTTGCACATATTTAGGGTAAAATGTCAATTAAAATACAGAAATGCATTGCCATTTTGCATATTACTAACTGAATTTGAAATTATTTCAAACTGAATTTTGCTACCCATATGCTTCCATAGCGTTAATGATGACTTAATGTTCATTTTAGGGTGTACTAAACCTTTACTGTTTACTTACCAAGAATTATAGGTTGTGTTCTCTGGCAAATGTAGACACTGCTGGACATCAGATTGAGTGGTGAATACCTGAAACAATTTTTAAGAAGACAGAACAACCATCACTAACAGAACCAAGACATAACAAATCACATTTATTTGCGACATGCTTTAAGTAATCTCTACTTACATCTGCTTGAAGGGTAAGACCATCTAATTTCTGCAAGTGTGGGAGCAGCTGTAGGACCATGGAAGACATGGAAGCAATCAGGAATACTACTTTTGAAATAAGCATTAGGAACATGACTATGGATTTTCATGTGCTGGCAAAATTATAACACATTAAAAAGCACGATCATAGAACTGACATTTTTTAACATGGACTACAAATGGGAAGCACTTACATTAGCACCGGATCGTCATCAGATTGTTCAGCCTGAAAAATAATAATAATAAAAAAATAATAATCAGAAGCAGGTCATGTGAATGTGTGTCTTATTTGCTATTTAAGTTGTTTTTGATTGTTGGATTAAAGGAAGGTGTGCATAAACATCTTAAAAGGGATAGTTCACTTTGAAATTAAAATTTGGTATCTATCAGCTTACCCCAAGGGCATCCAAGATGTAGGTGTCTTTTTTTCTTCAGTAGATCCAATTTTGATATGTTTAGGTCAAATCGTTCTAACGTTAGCTTGTCAGTCGATATAATGGCAGGTATAGGACACTGTCTCTATAAGAGGGAAAAAGAACATGCACAGAGAAATCCAAATTAAACAATTCCCCATCGTAACCACATATTGATGGCCTAAGACACGAAACGAGCGGTTTGTGTGAGAAAATGAACAGTATTTATACAGTTTTTTACCTCTTGTACACAACCATGTCCAAGTGATCTGAGTGCGCGCACGCATTCGGTGTGTGACGTGTGTGTGCGCGCTCTGGCATAGTCCGCAAAAATAACTTTATTGCACAGATAATTAGAAAGTTATTGAACGCGGAAATATGTGAATGTTGTTAATGTGCGAATATAAAACCAATTTTACCCAAGTGAATTGCTAACTCGGGATTTAAGTTAAGTTTAACGTTCCCAAAATCAAACCATGCGTGGAAACAATGTAGAAATGTGAATGAAAAAAAGACAAGCTTACCGTATGGATACTTAGTCGAACATTAATCCATCTTCTCATGCTCCAGTCGATTAGCATCATCTCAGGCACAGGTTAGATGATTCAGATGACAAATTATCTCCGCGTCTGCTCAGGCAGCGTCGTCCATTGTTTGCTGCGTCACAGGCACTAACGCTTGAAACGCGAAACGAAGCTCACAAAGCTTAAAATCTACGCACAGATTCACAAACCACTGGCTTATCTTAATAACGCGAATAATTATTTTGTTCAATTAATTCCCGCGGACGAATCTAGTTTGCCTGTAATACACTGTTCACATTTCGTCTTCTTTGGAGATCACATCACATTTGAATTGAGCGCGAAATAAATATATCCCACAATGCAATGCGTTTACAGTATGGTACTGTATTACACATTTAGCGGGCTGAAAACAGAAAACTTCTGTATATTTACAGACATTCTGTAAAATATACAGAATGCTACTGTTTTATAAAAATACAGTATAATACTGTTAGAAAATGCCTGTAAATTTACAGTAAAGTTTTACAGTGGTCATGCATAGCCAACACATTTTTAATATAATATAAAATAAAATGTATATATATATATATATATATATATATATATATATATACAATTTAAAATTATATAACAATCAGTATTATAAAATTGACGATAATGTGATAACAATTATTTTTATTCAAGTAGGCCTACTTAATTGTTTGTTCTTCAAAAAAGTAAGTTCTAATTTTAAAGTAAACAGAAATTGTAATGTTTTGGAGAAACGCACATCACTTATGGCAAGCCGTTTGACTTTTATTCCTTTACATGATATATGAATACTTGATATCAACAATTCAATTTTCACTAGTTAAAATGCTAATTGTTGATATCAAGAATTAAATTGTTGATATCTGTAATTGTATTTTCACTAGTTAAATGTCACCATAGGCTGCCATTCAAAATCAATTGTTGATATCAAGAATTAATTTCTTACTAGTTGAAATTCCAATTTAACATATCAGAAATGCAATTATTACTAGCAAAAATGTATGTAAAAATGTAACAATTTCAATGTTCATTTCTGATATCTGAAAATGTATTTCTGATATCAACAATTTAATTATTGATATCAGAAATTAACATTGTCACTAGTGACAATTTAATTGCTGATATCAAGAATGTACATTTTTACTAGTAAGAAATTCATTCTTGATATCAACAAATGATTTTGAATGGCAGCCTATGGTGACATTTAACTGGTGAAAATACAATTACAGATATCAACAATTTAATTCTTGATATCAACAATTAGCATTTTAACTAGTGACAATTTAATTGTTGATCTCAAGAATTCATATCCTGAGAAGGAATGAAAGTCAAAACGGCTTGCCATACATCACTACCTACCCTAGTAAAAAAGTAACATGCTGTATTTAAAATACATTTATTTCATACCAAGTAGTTCAAATCTATTAACATATTCACTGACGTGTTGCTTGAGACTTACTGATATAACAATTAGGCCTATATTAAAACTTTATTTGGAGTATACTTGTGCACAATGCACAGGCTAAAATGTGTTGTAATGTCACTGTTGACGAGGATTGTATGATATTGGTCTTTAAATGCAAGATATTTAAAGTGTACCTGAAGTATGCTTGTAATAGTTCCACTTTACCATAACCAAATTCCCTTCAGTATATCTTTCGTTGGACTTCAGCACTACTTCCACAAGTGAATTAAGTAAAAAAAAATGAGTTGTTCTAATTTAGCAGACATTATAGGCCTATACCAGTTTAGTATACCAAAAGTACAACTGCATGGTATTTTTATTAAGTACATAAATATGTAAATGCATTTGTTGTATACTTAGCATGACATGAATGTATTTCAAATACATTTTAGTATTTTTAGTTTCCACTATAGGGTAATCTAGTATAAAATAAGACCTGGTGGCATGATATCTCTTGATTAATGGAATAAAATAGGCTATTCAAGTTCAATGCAGTATATTACAGGTCCCAACAAAATGATCCCTGCTCTGTTAAGATCACACGCTGTTGTGTAAGGAGCGCAACTCCACATTCAGCGCATGCGCACTGAATCAATCATGTTCAAACCGGACCCGCTTTGAATAAAAAAATAACAACTTCACGGAATGAAATTAATCTGGAGTGGAGGACGTGGATATTTGAAAACGGGAGAAAGCGAATAACAGGTCCTGAGGTCCGCAGCAGGAGTGGCGTTAAGTGAAATAATCCACGCGCTTCAATTGCATTTCTATCACTGGATTTGACAACAACGCGCAGCACATGACAGGCATGAGAGGAGACAGCGATCATGCCATTAAAGCCGCTTGGGTCCTCCAACTTTTCTGCATCTCTCTCCTGACTTCCTTTGGGAATGGAGAAGATGGGTCCTGCCATGGAGCCTTTGATTTATACTTTGTTTTGGATCGGTGAGTTTCAATTGCTGTAATGTCTATATGTTTTATAGACTGTATGTTTATAAAACGTACCACACGTGCACACCTCTCTCTTTCTCGCTTTCTTTCGGCGTGTACTTATCTGACTGATATATTATCAATAAAAATAACTCCAATGAGGTCATTACTAGTCCTGGTATTTTTACAGTTTTTTCTACATAGCTCTCTCAGGAGCCCTTATATGGCCCTGTTTATCTTGTAATGCACCAAATGTTCACCATCATTCTAGGTCGGGCAGTGTGTCTGACAACTGGATGGAGATCTATGGATTTGTGGAACAACTGACTAATCGTTTTGTAAGGTAAGAAACTATACGTTAAAAGTTCTTTATAACCAACTAACAAATACCAAAAGCTGTTGACTGAGTTGCCTGGTACAAACCACTTGTCTGAGTCTCAAGCTCCTCCAGATGTGTGGAACTAAATATAAACTTAATTTTAGATTACTATATTTAACTTCAGTCATTGTAAAATGTATGTTTGGATTAGTGTGTGGTATGGTGACCTAGTTAATGCAAATTAGGGCACAGTGGTCAACCTCAAATAGTGCCACGGTAGTAATTTACACCAATCACTGCACTGCTATAAAGTTATATATCAGACTCTTTCAGAAAACATATTATTTTTCTTACCCACCCAGAGAGTAAATTTGATTTTATACTTCCTAACTGATTGTTTCTACTTCCTTCAGCCCGAAAATGAGAGTGTCCTTTATAGTCTTTTCCTCTAGTGCAGAAGTAGTCTTGCCTCTCACTGGAGACAGGTGCGTTTCATTCAGTCTATTGTGAATCACACCGTAATATTGTTAGTATAAATCCAGATAAAAAGCATAAAGCTGATGTATTTGCCTGGGTGTTTAGGGCAGCTATTGATAATGGTCTGCAAAGTTTAAGCAAGATCAGACCTGCTGGTGATACCTACATGCATGAGGGGTTAATAAAGGTATGTAGATGATATATTATCACCAAAAGCATTGCATCCTACTATATGTATGTCAGAGATTATAACAAATAAAAACATTTTAGGTATTAGAACAAATGACTACCCAGGGCGCAAGAGCATCCAGCATCATTATAGCATTGACTGATGGGAAGCTGGAGGTCTATCTACATGATCTTGCCGTGAAAGAGGTAAAGTAGCATAATGCATATATGAAATATTAATATTGCATAAGCATTTATTACATGGAAACTATTACATGTTTGAACTTATATAAATGTTCAGATATTTAATATCTTCCACCTTGTTTTGCAATATAGGTTTGACATGTTCTGGGTTTATATTATGCATATTAATTTTTAATAAACTATTTAATGAATTCTCCATTCACTTTCTCAGGCTGATCAGGCAAGACAGTATGGTGCTCGGGTATACTGTGTTGGCGTGAAGGACTTTGATGCAAACCAGGTAAGACTGTTCATCAGAGAGATGGAACTTGCTGAAGCCTAAATATTAAAGATGTACAATTTTAATCTACTGAATAAAAAAAACAAACAGAAAATCCCATTGACTTACATTGTATATTATATCTAGAGACTACAATATCAGATAAACTTGGAAGTGGACTCTTTTGACTTGGATTATTAAGCAATCAGATAGAAACCCTAGCATGATTGGTGCATTTCACACTGGCAAGCAAAAAAATTTTCTTCAGAAAATGTAAAAAAAAAAACTATTTTCTAACATTCTGTTTTGTCTGAATATATTATAGTTCATTAGTTGTTGGTGCATCACTGTCAAGGGAATGTTGTTGTCATGACGATATTGTTTTTTCATGTGCATTAGTAGCAGCATTAGTGTAACAGAGGGATCTTTTATATTGACGTTGGTGGATGAGCTTGTCCGGGCAGGGTGCTGAGTGTTATTACATTCTGCAGAGCACATATCCGGCCCGTTTTACATTAGCAAGAGATTGATTCTGGCTTGGGAAATGATAGTAAGATTGCTTCAAGAATTGGAAGCTACAGTGATGTGAAATTATGAAAAGAAAACTAATTTCTGACATAATACGCCAGTTTTAATATCTTTTCATAGCTTACAGATATTGCAGACAGCAAAGATCAAGTGTTTCCTGTTGTGGATGGATTTCAGGCCCTCAAAAACATTGTAAATTCGGTGAGGTTTAGAACAAACAAAGAGTTCTTTTCTTACATGCGGTTTGTATGCTACCTTCTAATTGACTTGTATTTGTGTTTACAGATTTTAAAGAAATCCTGTGTAGAGATTTTTAACCTTGAGCCCTCCAGCATTTGCGTGAATGGTACATCTAAGTCAGCATTTACATTATTACATGGTTCAAGTGACCAATTCTGATTTTTTCCTCCCATGTGGCACAGATCGGATTTAACCAATGAATATGTAAGCAGGAAAAAAGCACATGGATTCTGATATTCATTGAAATAAATCAGATAAGAATCAAATACATGCGTTGTCTACAACGTAAGTGGACAGATTGGACATTTCAGGGTTGCCAGGTCTGTGAAAAAAAACTCAACTGCTATTGAAAAATAGCCCAAAACTAGGCCGATCACGTTTTTTCTGTGTTGAAATAGTTTGAAAGAGCAACAGTTTAAAACTAGCCCAATTCCACGGTAAAACTGTGGACATGGCAACACTAGGATATTCCCCAGTCAATGCGAGTTGTACGTTATTGAAAATGCGACAGTGGCAATTGACATTGACTCAGGTGGACACTTTTCTAGGCAATGTTCCAAGTCTGCGGTTTTCTCTGTGGTTTTCTTGGTGTCCACACCGGTCGTGAGTGGCGCAGTATGACACAATGCAACTAAAGACAATAGAACACATTATACTCAGTAATGCTGTGCGGCGCGATGTGGCGCGGTGCGACACAACAAATCCCTGGCATTAAATTGATGCCTCATTCTAATTATGACGTACTGACACTTGCAATGGTCACTTTGCCACGTCCAGTGTAGACAGACTTTACGGTGCATTGCACAGGGCATCTGCGTTTATGCTCCTCATTTACTTTGAACGGGTGATGTTATGCGTTGCCAAACCGAATTGTGGATCCGTTGTGTTGCGCCACTGGCGTTGCTCATGGCAGAACTTTTCAAGCACCAGTGCAGGTGTCAGCCAATCAGATCGCCTTATTCAAATACCCTAACCAATCGCGTACATGCAACACCAGAAAAGTAATGTGATTGACGAACGAAGTGATCAACGTCGACGCCCCGTGTGAATGTACCATTAGCTGTTGTGGTGAGCCACAACAACTGTCGCATCCATTGTAGACACAGTGTTACGCTGTTGCTGTGGGTTGTTTTTTAGTTTTTTATGTTAAAGTGATCTTCACCTCACTCCAGAATGTGATTTCAAGGGACCCTTGATGGAGGGGAAAAAATCATGATTGAGTTTGTTGACCTGGCAACCCTGTTTATGGGTCAACATCTTAACTTGAGTTGTTTCACCAAGCGTATAGCATAAATGCAGATATTGGATATGGGTCTCTTTTAAAAGTCAAAAAATTTGGATAGAGTCAACAAATCAGAATTGGGCATCAAGACCTGCAGTGTAAATGCAGCCTAAAAGGTTCATGTAAACATGATTTTTTTATCCTTTTGAACTCATGATCATGACAAATTTCTGTGTAAAACGCTGTGTTTTAGAAACTTTCAGCATTGTTTTGCGAGGAAGGGGATTCATGCAGGGAAGAACCTCAGAAGGTGTGGTCTGCACATTATCTGTCAATCAACAGGATCCTTACAGTAAGCCACTGAATGCATTCCATCTATTATAAAACATAAGACGCACTAGCCACAAAGATACGCCTTACAAAACAAGCCATATAATTCACCTCCCTATTCAGAAAATCAATAAATAGCACATTAAACCACAATGTTATTATTATTCTCTAGGAAGAGAGGTCCTAAACTCTGCATAGTCTCCAGAGGCTCTTGCTCTTTTTAGCCAATGGGGAAGTTTCATGCAGCCACATCCTTAAATAAGGCCTCTGTGTTTCAGCCTGCATTTGGCATTTTACGGCAATCTCATGCTGCTCTCTCTTCCTTCTAGATGAGAAGCCGAGTGCAGTGAAGGATAATTACGTGCTGTGTCCAGCGCCAGTGTTGACCGAGGTTGGACAGTAAGTGGCATTGGACCAGCTTCAGTTGGAGAACAGTGGCTCTCCATTCAGAGCCACAGCTGTTACAAGCCGACATGCAGAGGGAACGAGTTCATCATCTTTTCCCGGGGGTTTTTATCTCGGTTTCTGTTTATAGATTAGCTAATAGACAACTGATAAGGAGCAGGCTCAGTGCAGGACTGAAACAAAGCAGCGTGTGTGACGGCAGCACATTTTTGTTTGCCATAGTGAGCTGCCTTAAAGAGACATGCAAAATAAGCCATCGTTTGCTTTTCAAGAGATATTCATCTTGTTGTTTTAAAAAGAATACTTTAGTACAGCGCTGTTGGTCTCTTTGTATGTTGAACTATGCTCCACCTCTGTTATAACGGACTTTCCCTCTCTCAACAGCTCCCTCGAAGTGCTCATTAGTCTGAATAATGGGCAGTCTTTCATTTCAAGTCCAATCACAATATATGCCACTACATGTGTAAGCACACAATACATTTTTTAACAAACCATATTTAATAATACATAAATAAATAGTCTGGTTATAGGAACATAATTAAACCAAAGTAGTTGGTTATTGCATGTTCTCTTAATACAATGCATTGTAATATATATATATATATATATATACACTATTATTGTATTTTTGTAATATCTGAGTAAACGTGTTTTATTTTCATTTATAATTTGTATTATTATTATTATTATTTTTTTTTAGTTGTTTTTTAATTTTTAATTTTATTATTTTAAAAAATTATAAGTAATTTTAGTATTTAAAGTTATTTTATTTTAGTTTCTAATTTTTAAGTTTTCCCCATATTTTTAAATATATTTCAGCTATATTTCAGTTATATATAATAGTGCTTTGAAAAGAAGGCTTTCCTGCTCACCAAGGATTTATTTGATCCAAAAAAAAAGTAATTGTGTGATATATTATTACAATTTAAAAGAGCTGTTTTCTATTTGAGTATACTGTAAAATATAATTTATTCCTGTGATGCAAAGCTGAGTTTTCAGCATCATTACTCCAGTCTTCAGTGTCACGTAATCCTTCAGAAATCATTCTAATATACTGATTTGCTGCTCAAGAAACATTTCTGTTTATTATCAATGTTGAAAAAATTTTTTTTCAGGATTCTTTGATGGATAGAAAGCTCAAAAGAACAGCGTTTAACTGAAATAGAAAGCTTTTATAACATTTTAAACATCTTTATTGTTTTATGATTCTAAATCAAACACATTTTTTTTCATTTCTTATAGTCTGATGGGATAGTGATAGTGATTGTCATCCTGGTGCTGCTGGTGTTGTTGGGTTTAATTGTGCTCTGGTGGTTCTGGCCTCTCTGCTGCATGGTGGTGAGCACTACAGATACACATCTTGTGTTATTTTCTGCAAACGTGTATATTAATGAGATATTACTATTTATACGGACTGTTTTTCTACTCCTGTGACAGGTAATCAGAGATCCACCCCCATTTCGCCCTCCGCCTCCATGCCCAATACCTGTAGGTACAGTACATTGGGGCTTGAAATAAATTTGAATTTGGAGAACTGACGATTTCTTGAAAAGCATGGTATATATCTTACAGGAACCTGAGGAGGACCCTCTGCCGAAGAAGAAATGGCCTACAGTGGATGCATCTTATTATGGTGGCAGAGGGCCTGGTGGCATCACACGGATGGAGGTGACCTAACAATCCAATGCAATCCAAAAAAAAACGAACAAAAGTTCTATGGATATACACTGAAGCTTAAAACATCCACAGGTTCGCTGGGGTGAGAAGGGCTCTACAGAGGAAGGGACGCGGTTAGCGAAAGCCAAAAATGCTGTGGTCAAAATGCCAGAGGAGGAGTTTGAAGAGCCTGTAAAAAGACCCCCACCCAGACCACCACCAATATATCAGGCCCCAGTCCCAGACAAATGGTACACGCCCATTAAAGTAAGTTTCCTTGTCAACACATTGGCTTTTCATTGTTGGATGACAGTGGTAATGTATGTATTTTTACAAATGCCATTGTGCTTCTGTGTATTTTTCTGTGATGTGAATGTTTTAGGGGCGTTTTGATGCTGTGTTAGCATTGCTGCGTAGACAATACGACAGAGTTGCTATCATGAGACCCACAGCAAATGACAAGGTACGGTCACCTGATGACTAATTTACTATTTTTTGTTCCCTGTAATTCTGCTTTATTTGATGTTTGATTCATTGCGATTTCCCTCTTGCGTCATTCTCTGGGGTTCCCTTATGGTGTGTGCATACCAAAAGTGCATCTAATTATTTGCGTTAGTAGATTACATACAAAGTCAATGCAAGGATGCAAATAGATGCAAATTCGCACCGGGCGATGCAAATAAAACAAATTGGTTGGCCTCAATCGCGTTTTCCGCCCAAGTTGAAAAATGACGAAATGTCTCGCAAGCCAATCAAGAAAAACATCCCACGAGTATTCCAGAGCAATAACACGATATCTGCGTAAATATATAGATATAGACTGTCTATATATAGTTTAAATTGTATATATTTTGATAAAATGGAAGATATAGATTGTACTGCATGTTAGCTTGCTTATTGTGCCCAAGAGCATCATTTATTTAAGTCCATATATGTCTTGCTAACAAGAAACTATGCTTCTAACCACAGGTCGAAGGCTGTAGTTCCAACCACGCAAGTTTGTGACGCTGTTTGGGAATATTCATTTGAAATATAGCTTCGGGAAACACCAACTTGTTGAACTATGTTGGTAACGACGGAACTTGTGAGCATAGTTGGCTAACGATGCTTTTAGGAAACGCACCCCAGGTCAGGACATGTTTTGAAGCATGACTGCTGGTTTGAGCTGGTTTAAGCTGGTCATGTGCCGGTCCTAAGCTGGTCCTGAGCAGGAGCTAGTTGCTTAAGGCCCTGATATTCTTCAAACTAAATCAAAGAACGGAGTGATATGATGTTATTTCGAACAAAATCAGGCTGAACCGAAGTTCGTTTTGAGTTCATTTCGGCAGTTTGAAATCGCTCACCAAAACTTTCTGGAGGAGTTCGTTTTGGCTCCTAAACACCTTTGAGTGTTTATAGCAATCGGTGGGTGTGTTCTGGAACTCCACCTTCTTTGATGTGTGTTTTTATTTTTTTTCCCTGTTTGTTTCTCATTCAGCCAGAGACCAGGCAGAACAACATCTCCAAGTCACTAGCAACATAAATACACTGTGCCGAATAGCTGAGCTGCCACAAATACATCCGCACCTGTACAATAGCTCACGTAGAGACTATCCATCTTATAGATTCAGAGAAAGCATTTAATTCCTAGAGAAATTGTAACGAAACTTGGTGTCGACGACCCGCAGTTATGCAAAAAGCGACGTAGAGAAACATCAGATGCAAGTTTTCCAAAGCCATGAAAAGAATGAAAGGAAAGAGTAAAGATATAAAGTAGCAAGTACCAAATACATGTTTCAAATAAATGTTACACTATACTGCTGCTGCTGCTGTTGTTCTTTCAAGAAGCGAATTTAAATGGTATGCAATAAATGAAATGCCAAAAGAACATACAATAATAAACCTTTGTTTAGCGCAGGGGTGTTGGAATGTTCGAAAACAGCTACCGTCGCTCAGCCTTTTCAAACTTCTTTTTGTTACCAAATGAAGAACGAAAACAAACTTTGTTTGAAGTATATCGGGACCTTTAGGACCAGCACAGAACCAGCACATGACCAGCTAAGGACCAGCAGCCATGCTTGAAAACATACCTAACCAGCATATGCTTTTTTTCAACAGGGGAGAATATGATGCCTTAAAACACTGCTTATGTGGAAATCTCTCTAGGCTGTAGAACAAAGGCATTGTGTTGCTCATGCAACCGCTTAGTTCAGTACCTCATTTGGTCCGCTGAAAAGGCTCATTAGCACTAATAAGCTGCACAAACGAGGCTGACAGTCCTGTCACAGACAGACCAGATCACACTCTCGTCATACATCTCGTTACGGTGGTACGTCTGTGTGCGGTGCTCCGACTGGTCATGAACTGACCCTCAAACACACACTCATCAGAGAGGAGTTGTCACTATTACACTCATTAGGTTGATCTGATTGTCAGAGTTCAAGTTGTCATGATGTGGCACTCTGTGTCAGCAGTGTCAGACACTTCACTGCCAAAAGTGACCTCTGACCTCGCACTGATTGCACTGTGACACTTAGTTTGAGTTTAACTGAATGTCCTTCTAAGGCACAATGAGAATATTGTTGAAGTGTTTGGCTATAGGCGGCAGTAGATCATTGCACAAATATTAATTAATTATTTTACTAAAATTCCTATGGGAGTTTTATGTTTTTAAGGCCTGTTCTTACCAAGTTTGATTACTAAAATGCCTAAATTATTTTTTTCTTAAAATACATAAGAAAAAGAAAAAAAAAAATCAGCTTTTTCTTACATTATTCCCTGTTTATTATCTTTAGGATTTATGTGTTTAAAGCCTTTTGATGTGAATACATGCAACTTTTTTTTTGTCTACCCGAATGATAAAATGTGCCTTCAGATCAATAAACAGCCACCAAGCAACCGACTGCATAGCAATACTTGTCAGTGAATGGTGGGTGAAAGATGAGGCCATAGCTAGTAACATGAGGCAGAGACATTAGGGGATTTGATTTGTCATATTTCACATTCATAAGAGATAATGTAAGAGGGGGTGGTGGGACAGTCGGTCCTCCATTATGGATCTGTAACATCCTGCTTTCATGCTGTCTTTCAGGGGCGCTGCATCAAATTCAACCGAGTTTAAACTCATTGACCAAATATGATCAATGACCTTTACTTTAAAGTAAGTTCTCATCAATTTTAAGATACTATTTGGAAAGCCCAGAAATTCTGATGTAGGATTCACAATAAATATTACTTTTCAGGTACGTTCAGACAAAAAGGATTGGGGGATCCACAGCTGTATGGACTCAGCGTGAAAAGCTGTACTTCTGAATGAAAACCTTTGATTTTTAATTCTATCCTGCTGATTTTTTTTCTGCATGTCTTTGAATATGGTTGAATTCACTGCTTTTATAACAATTAATTTTCTTCAGGTTTTCTAGTTACAAACCAATACAGTACCTTCTTGTGAGTGTATTATGAATGCGTTTGTCAAGGAAAGAAAATGTAAATTATTATTTTTATTTCCAGTTATTTTTTCATTATTATTAGTAAAGATGTTAATTATGCAGTAAATTCACGGAGATGTGTATTTAATTATTTGTTCTTGTTTTTATTTATAACACTTTGATTTAATCAATAGATTACATGTTTGACACTGTTTGTTAATGAAGTAAATGGCATATAAATCCAATTAAATAAATTATAGTAGTTCACTAAAATTGTTGTGGAAACTGTGACACATTACAGTTCAAAAGTTAACTATTTAAAACAAAAAACAAAAAGAATTAAAACTTTAATATTCTGCATTAAATTGATTATCCAAAAAGACTAATGTTGCAACAGATTTATTGTTGTTTTTCAGATCATTTTGAATTTTCGCTTCATCAAAGAGTACTGAAAGAAATGTCATGGCTTCCACAAAAATATTAAGCAGCAGAAACTTTATAACTCTATATAAACTTTATTTCAATACGTATAATAATAAGAACAGTTAAGCTCCAATAATAACTGAGAAGCAAATCAGTCTATTAGAATAATTTCTGAAGGATCATGTGACTCTTTTCAGGTATGTTGAATTCATCAGTTAAAAATACTATAGTAATTTATAGTAAATACTATTAGGCTACTATGTTTTTGAACCATACTATAGTAAAGTGTATTATACTGTATATATTACAGTATTTACAACCCTTTGTTAATGAATGCTACATCATACTGTACTAACTGATAAACTGTAATAAATACTGTAGTATACTTTAGTTTATACTACAGCAAACTGTAGTGTATTGTATTATAATATACCCTATAGTTGTAGAAAACTTAGTACAGTATTGGGTAAAGTAATTTGTTTAATTACTATACTTGTTATATTACCACAGCAACTATAGAATTGCCCAAACAAATTAATTCAAGTACTTTACTATACTGTGGTTCAAAAACACTATCAATTACTATAGTATTTCTTCCTTTGTTAATGAAGATCCATTAGGCTAAATTAAATTATAGGCCTAGTAGTTCACTTGTGAGCATTTCATCAGACACGTTATTTAAATATGTAACGAAATCTAAACGAAATGTTACCTTTTTGTAACATCTTTTTAAAACATTAATTGTTTCATTTCTTTGCATATATATGCTTTTTCCATTAAAAACATAATTCATGAAGCTGTCGCATTGCGCGTCTGTCGCAGGATTTGAACGTCACACACTCGCCTCGTTAGCCTTTAGCTTGTCGGCTAACCGCCGGTCATCAACATGACGCTCATATTCTGTTATTAAGCAGAAATTAAGAAACAAAAAGGGCTGAATGGGATAGACGGCAGGTCTTTGCCTGGAGGTGAGAGGTTTGTTGTACTTACACTATTTAAAAGTCTAATCTAATCCTCATTAAAGAGCAGTTGTTGTTGTTAGTCAGACATCAGCGGCACAAACTAAACATTTATGTATGTTCAAATCTTTAGAGCAATATACGGGAATTTATAGCTTGTTTGGTTGTGTTTATAATAAAATAGTTATCAAGAAAATATAGAGAGTTTTATATTTGAATAAACCTTACTAGCCACAGATTACAATAACGTTACATGCAAAGTTATTAAAACCAGTAGTAACGTTACAGTTTTAAATCTTGACAGTTATCTTGCTGATCTGCTTTTAGGGCTTTAATGATACTGTGTGTATAGGGAGCTCGCTGTTTTGAGACACAGCCTTATTGAAACGAATAAGACATTGTTCCTCCAGCTACATGAACCAAGATGCCTCCGAGCATCCTCAAGAGCACTCATTACATTGAGCTGGGCAGTTATCAGTACTGGCCTGTGCTTGTGCCGAGAGGAATCCGATTATACACCTATG
Source organism: Barbus barbus (assembly GCF_936440315.1). Classification (NCBI taxonomy): domain Eukaryota; kingdom Metazoa; phylum Chordata; class Actinopteri; order Cypriniformes; family Cyprinidae; genus Barbus; species Barbus barbus. Next base: position 6,326,059 of record NC_136725.1, on the reverse strand, counting down.
AACAGATCCCAGTGTTTCTGAAGGAGAATCCATACATCACAGATGGATACAGAGCACACCTGCCATCCAAACTGTGCCTCAAAAGGTGTGTTTCTTTCCCTTTTGATAGTTTAGATGTGTTGCCATTCGTTTACTCGTATCATTATTTCTCATATGCCACAGCATATTCATCCTGTCCAATGAGACGGTGAACATCTGGAGTCATCTGCTTGGGTTCCTGCTGTTCTTCTCGCTGGGAGTGAATGACATGGTCACAGTTCTGCCATCTGCGGGGGCGTCACGAGAGGACTATGTCATTTATTCAATCGGACTGTTTTGTTTTCAGGTAATATATAAAATGTATGGTAGGAAATGGGTAATATTTCTATTAATGTGCTTTGATAATCATGTGTAATACACAGGAACAAATAAGTGTTACACATTAATTCATGGGTTTTCTTTTTTTATTCTATGGTCAGGTTTGCATGCTGTGCTCTGTGGGCTATCACTTGTTCAGTTGTCATCGCTCGGAGAAGACGTGTCGCCGCTGGCTTGCTCTGGACTATGCTGGAATATCCGTGGGGATTTTGGGATGTTATGTGCCTGGAGTCTTCTATGCTTTCTACTGCAACAGTGTATGACAGATGTGTTTTATAAGAGCAGACTTAATGTCTAAGGATGGATAGTTTCTTTTTACAGCTTTAATTTAATTTGTATTGTTTTCATTGCATATATTAAATTAAATGTACATTTTAATTTGTTGAATTAGTTACATTGAATTATTTATTCTGATGTTATTTATTTATACATATTTATATTATATACACTACCAAGAAGTCAGAAGTTTAGAATAATTAAATTTTTTATGTTCCTGAAATTTTATGGGCCTGCATTTATCTGATCAAAAATACAGTAAGACAGTAGTATTGTGAAATATTATTACTATTTAAAACAGCTGTTTTATATTTGAAAATATTTGAAAATGTAATATAATCCTGTGATGCAAAGCTGATCATTACTGATGTTTGTTTCAGTTTTGGAGGCAGGTGTACCTGCTGACGGTGCTGGCTCTCATCCTGGCTGTGTTTGCGGCTCAGATTCATCCGCTCTACCTCACACAGCAGTGGAAGAAACTGCGCTCTCTCATGTTCTGCTCAGTGGCCGGATACGGCATCATCCCAGCCTGCCACTGGGTCTGCATCAACGGAGGATTTGACTCTGAAATCGTAAAGGTGATATATTTGCATTGGGACACTGTGAGGAGGGAAATGGCAATATATCACTTCTACCAGCGAGGGTTGTGCTACTATTAATATTGATCACTTCATCTCTTTTCAGGTGTTTTTTCCTCGAGTCATGATCATGTATTTGATTGCCGCCTCAGCATTCCTTTTCTACGTCAGTAAAATACCAGAACGATACTTTCCAGGTGATATTTTTCTATACTAAATTGCTGTATTTTATTAAAGGAATAGTTCACCCCAAAATGAAAATTTGCTGAAAATGTCCGGCCATCCAAGATGTAGATGAGTTTGTTTCTTCATGTGAACACATTTGGAAATATTTAGTATTGCATCATTTGATCTGCTGTGAATGGGTGTCATCAGAATAAAGGCCCGGGTATATTTCACTTTACGCATTTCGTTCCGTCTCGCGCTCAGCGACACATGTGTAGTACAATTGTCTGGACTCGCGTCTCTGCTGCCTTTTTCTTGCACATGAGCTGTTGTACGCACACCGTCCGTCTCAAAACATTGCCTCCTGATGACGAAAATTACGTAATGCGGACGGTGAGCCTTAATAAGTCCAAACAACTGATAAAAACATCACAATAATTCACACCACTCCAGTCCAAAAAAAACAAATGTCATCAAGGCATTTTAACTGCATATTTCTCTCCTGATTCAGACGCAATATTATGGATAGAGGACTTTTAGCCAGAAGCAATGATTTGAAGTTAAAACATCTTAATTATGGAATTGTTTCTTACAAACACACAGCATTTCACTTCACAAGATGTTAATTGATGGACTGGAGTGGTGTGGATTATTGTGATGTTTTTATCAGCTGTTTGGACTCTCATTCTGACGGCACCCATTCACTGCAGAGGATCCATTGGTGAGCAAGTCATGTAATGATACATTTCTCCAAATCTGTTCTGATGAAGAAACAAACTCAACTACTACTTCAAGTATTCCTTTAATCAATTTTTTTTACCCTTCTTTTTATACCACATATTTGGAAAAAATCTTTTTAAATACTGATGTTAGATTTTAAGTTCTTAAAAACTATCAAATCCAGATCACCAATCTAATTCTGGTTTCATGTTGTGCTTTTTGAAATAATCTAATTAAATAAAATTGAATTGACCAAATTAGTCAAGAGTCACATATACGCTGTCAGAACAAATATTTACCCACCTTTTTATGTCTGTCCTCACAGGCCAGCTGAACTATCTTGGAGCCAGTCATCAGCTCTGGCATGTGCTGGTGGTGGTCATGTTCTACTGGTGGCACCAAACCGCTATCTACATCATGAAGTACAGACACAATCAGCCCTGCACGGACTTCAGCAGTCATGGTTAAACACGGTTATAAAATCACCTGAGCCATTTATGTTCAACAAATTCATTTGGTTTTTGTTTGGCATTATTTGAAGTTGTGCTAATAGAATGAAACTTTACCTGTCATTTGCCTTTGAACTCCCTACTGTAGGGTTACGTGCAATGAAAATAATGTTTCGTGCAATCCTCTGCCTGAACAAATGTTTCATACATATTCTCTGCTGGGTATCAAGTGTCTTTGTCTGTTACTTCATGTATTTTGTTTTCTATTGAGCCTTTTTCCCATGGTATCATTGGGGTTGTGAAACTATACATGCTGATATGTTGCCTCACTTTTCTGGAATGTCCTTAATTGAAATGCTCTTAACTATCACTGTTCTGTGACTGTAATACTGTAATTTTAGTTGTTTTTTGAAATACTTGTAAAAGGAGTTGTTTGATGTATTAAACACATTTGAGTTCATGTATAAAGCAGCACTGGAACATTGGGGAAGTCGTGGCCTAATGGTTAGAGAGTCGGACTCGTAATCCAAAGGTTGCGGGTTCGAGTCTCGGGCCGGCAGGGATTGTAGGTGGGGGGAGTGAATGTCCAGCGCTCTCTCCACCCTCAATACCACGACTGAGGTGCCCTTGAGCAAGGCACCGAACCCCCAACTGCTCCCCGGGCGCCGCAGTATAAATGGCTGCCCACTGCTCCGGGTGTGTGTTCACGGTGTGTGTGTGCACTTTGGATGGGTTAAATGCAGAGCACGAATTTCCGAGTATGGGTCACCATACTTGGCAGTATGTCACTTCACGTCACTTCACTGGAAATTGGGCATTTAAATGACCAAGAAAGCATTACTTAAGTACTTTTTGTGAACAATGGGTCAAAATCACTATACTTGAACATATATAAGGGTGACCACTACAAAACCTTTAGTGTGACTGGTTCTCCATCTCATCCTTTTTAAACGTCTGGGGGTGGTTTAATTTTCTTTATTTGATATAATGTATGATATATGAACTGCCTGTCTGAATGAATATCTGAATAAAATCTTGTTTGTACCTCGTGTGCATTGTGTAGCTGTACAAAACGGCTTGTTTTGATATCGCAAACTGGTGTGTTTTACCATGTTATTTTAATGTATAGTCTTAATTATGAACACTGGTTTGTAGTGCAAACATGCAAGTACTGCACTTTGTTATTCTCGTTATTTCCCTACAGCGGCTAATAAACCTGTTTCAAGTCTTATCAGTGATTTCTTTACTGGTGAAAGGAGCTAAGAATCTTTTGTTGGGTTTAGCAGCATATGCAAACATCACTTTCTCATGACAATCTGCATTGTTTTGGGGGATTAGATATTAACAATCTCCAAATGAGGATGAAAATCTAATTTCAGGAGCTGAATTATGACCAAATGTCATCCTAATTCTGTTTTTATATGTATGTATGAGTGAGTGACAAGGCAAAATGAGCAGTCTCTTAAATGCTTGTCCCACTGAAATCCCAAGAGATTTTAATCGTTGACCCCTTTGGTATCAAATACATGTACTTCACTGCCACCCGCTGGATCAGGGACAAAACTACACATTGAAGACTATATCAAAATGTCAGAAAAAAAAAAGTTTATTCTTCAGTAACTGTTAGCTATTCATTCATTATGTAGACATAGAGTGTAAACATTTTGGACAAATTAAAATTCCGTTTCTGATACTAAAATATTTTGTTATTAGGGTTACTATAAAACCAAGTACAAGTTATATATGATTATAAACAATCAAGTTAGTTCAAGAATACATTTCATAAAGCTCTTCTGATTTATTGACAGTATTTTAATTGTAATAAAGTTATATTTGGACATTCTTTCACATTTTAGCAGTGATGTATTCTTCTTTGGCAGTGGATACATTCATTTCCCATCTTCACCACAGAGCTTCAGCAGGGTTTGACGAAAATCCCCTGATGTTTCAGACTGCAATAAATATATAAAAAGAGCATTATGAATGTGACTAGTGACATTAAAACTCATACTGCACTTTCTAAACGTTTACAATCTTTATGTATTTATTATTTAGAAATATATATATATGATCTTTGCTAAAAGCACTGGTTTTAGTGTGGCAAAAATGAAGAGACTGTAGGGCAAAAGCAACTTCATAGTAAAGTATGGAAAGGGAACAAACAAAGAAATAGGTCAATGCTTTAAAGAGGCAGATTTGTGATTACAATAGGGATGTCAGGTCACACTGCAAAGCGTGTTTGATGGTCTAACAGAGTATGTAGAGGCACACATTCTGGTCAAAAGAATGCTGCAGTACAATGTTAAACACGTTTTCGCATTTGGTTTTACGCTGAACCTCAGAGAAATCGGTATGACTTTGGATGTGATCATGCAGTCAATTGAATTAACTAATTATGAACCCCTTCGAGATGCATCAGCCAAATGCTGCCTTGAGAAGCCTACTGTGCGTGTTCAGAAGTCATAATCCTGACTACAAGCGATTTTGGTCAGAAAATAATGGACTTGCTTGACAATTTCATATCTAATTCTCCCTTTTTGACAAAGATGGGATGCTTTTTGAGGTTTTTTTTACACAAACTGAAAAGGAAAGGATGTGCAATTCATGCTTTTCTATGCATTTTACAATTCTTGTGCAGCCACAGTGAATGATGGTAAATGTTTAGTTACAAAAAAAAACCATCACCTCAAAAACCTGCTAGTGATTTATGATAAGCTTTATAATTATTCTTCATTAACAGTGCACAAAATTCATTCAACTATAAGTCGTTTCGGATGAAAGCATCTACCAAATGAATAAATGCATGTAAACAAATCAACACAATTCGAACTTAATTACGACCAATACAAATGTACTCATCATACTTTTTTTCACTAACACGCCCCAACTCAGTTAAAACTAAATCTAGTCTCCCTCTGGTAAATACAAAATTATAGTGGCATTCATGTGCAGTCAATTTGAAAATCTGATGATAAACACATGACTTGAATGCAGCATTAGCCAATAGAACACACACTAGGCCCTACAGGGTGGGGCTAATCACCAGTCCCGCCCACTGAGGATGTCAATCATTTCATCTGCAAATCCTTATCCGACACTGGTCAAAGTTACCGCCTACCACTGGCACTGGTGAATGTTTCTACAGCATATTTTTTTGAGTGTAATGTGCAGTGTGCAAGTTCTCAATGAATGCTTCTTACCTCAATGTCAGAGTATAAAGAAGTGCCAAAGAGCTTCTTATATTCTGCCTTGATGTCCTGCAGGTCGACCTCTGAACGGCTCACTATGATTCTAGTTAAGGTAGATTCAGTGGTACCTGCACCCTGAAAAAAGTACAGAAGTTTCTTGTTCAAAAATAGTTTGCTTATAGAGGCATTGCAGAATCTTTTTCACTGTACATCATTTTTTGTAATGTGACAGAATAGGGGAACTGAATAGAGAAAGACAGTTCTAACCTTCATGCTTTTATACAGACGCTCCGCCAGGTATGCTGGGACGCTCTTCACACATTTCACTAAAGCGGAGACATTTTCAATTAGATTTTACAAGTGCAAAATTAAGTAAGAAACAAAATATAAAATCAAATACGATTAAACAAAACTGAAAATACTTATGCATTTTATGAGGAATAGTAAGTGTTTTAAACTCCAGATTATAAAAAACCCTTTATAATCACCTATAGCCACCAGAATCTCCTCTAGTATTCCAGACATCTCTCGTTCAATGCTTTCCTGAAGGGTCTTTCCGCTCAGACTCTTATACTCAACCAGAGCTGAGAGATAAAACAACATTTCACACACAGGAACACTGGTTTTGAAACTACAGTTCTTATGTATGACTCGGTCACATTTAGTTTACAGTTCATTCAGAAGTATTACAAAATAGTATATAAAATGAGGGCTATGAAACTAAGCCAGCAGGTGTACTTTGTCTGAGCTGAGGAACGCTCCTGTGGCAGAGGATGTCGATAAACTTGCTCTCGTCTGTTCCCCACTTTTTCTCTCCTGCCTCGTACAAGATCTGCACAGTGGGAAAAATAAAAGATGATGTTTTGAAGAATGTTGGCAACCAAACCATTTTGGTTCCCACTGACTTCAACTGAATGAACAAAAATAGAATGGAAGTCAATGGGATCTTCTTTCATGTTCTGCAGAAGTTCTGTCATGAAACTCTAGATGGCGCATGCTGGGGTTCTAACTAACATAATTAACAATCACATCATTATTCACATGGCACAACTGAATGGTTTCTGTCACAGCAGCAGCCAATGAGCTTGCTGCTCAACATTCAAATACTTGGCTAGTGTTTGCTGTAGCAGTGCTCCTCAGAACCCTCCACCTTCCCCAGCTCCACCTGTGTAGATTTGCTATGGGGTAATTTCATATATGCAAAGCAGCAGTATTTTCTACATCCCACATATCTGTGGATGTATTGGCAGTAGCAAGTCTCAGTACAGCAGCAGAGCAGATGTAGAAGACCAAACACATTAACATTATCACATATATGCTAAACTCTCTGAGAGTTATCATGGCAAAGAAACTCATACAGGTTTGGGACAACATGAGGGTGAATAAATGATGAAAGACTTTTCGTTACACAGGCGTACATGGGCAGAATAACTTAGGTATGTGGGTGTATATTGGTTTTTTTTTTTCATTCTTAGCTGAGTTCGGTTGTACTTATGTATACACCTGATAAAACATCAGCAAGTGTTTTCACTTCACCTTGGCATCCTCTTTAGCTTTTGCCACATCAACATTGGTACTTTCATTCCTCTTGCCCTTTTAGTTAGAAAGACAAACCAATTTTATTGAGACAGCTGCATCACTTATTTGAATGAATTTAAATATGATGCAGGACCAAAAACAACTGATTTGACTGAACCTCAGCGAGGATCAACAAGGACTTTTCAAAGTCCCCTGACACCTCAGATTTCAGGTCCTGAATTAGAGCTCTTCCGGTTTCTGGAAATTAGACAACACTTAAATGAGGCCCAATGTCAAAGTACCACAAAATATTGTAAGAAATATTTCTAAAGTCAAAAAAATTTAAAGTAACGTTAATAAATACAAACCAGCCAAATATGCATCACACATAGCCTTGATTTGATGGTTGGAGCGCGATGCAAAAAGTTCGATCAAAACGCTTTCGCTTGTCCCAGCACCCTGTGATCAAACTCAATCTGTTAATAACTTCATTGACATAATCTTGGTTAAATTCAAAATACAGGCATCTAAACTATTATCAGTCAAAAGGAAAATGCATTGCATACTTTTATAGCCCGTATGAACTCTTGGCAGTCAAACTTAGCAGGAGGAGTGATCAGGGCCACCAAAATATCCTCAAAATGTCCGTGTGTATCACCTTCCAAGTCATCACAAAGAGTCTAAGATGAAAAACATAAGCATGTTTTAAAAATCAAACAAGTTTGATCAACATGTGTACAGGTAATATGGTGCTTTACCTTCCCAGTGGCGTCCTGATACGCTTTACAGATCAGCTGGCGCTGGGCATTGCTTCTTTGAGTCAGAATGTCAACAAGAGTCTTTTCAGTAGTGCCTGAGGAATTACAAACGCAAACACACAGTTCCTCATTGTGACATTAGGCCAACTGCCAGCAACAGAGTTTCAACATCTCAGCTGGATGTGTGTAAGTTCACTAAAAGTCCACACCCAGGAAAGTGACTTACCAATGCCTTCCATAGCTTTCCTTAAAGAGGCAGCATCCTCACCCGGATTAAAGCCCGGCTTCTCCTTAATGGTGCCACGTACTGTTGACTTAGTAAAACATGGATCATGCTGATAAACCTGCTTAGCTATCTATATGACATGTATAACTGTATAAAATGCAATAACAATCTTACATTTACAGTCAAAGAGGAGGGGGAGTCCAGGAGAAGATCCAAATCATCCTGAAAATAGAAAATAAAAAGAACTAAGTCTTCTGAAAAATGATTACCTTCAGGAAATATCACTTTCAGAGCAAGAAATGTAAATGTAGGGTCACTTTATCCTGAAATGGTTAAAGTAAAAATGAAATAAACAACCGTACTGACCCATACAGAAGACATTCCTGCTGATGTTGTGGGTGGGGTTTAGTTCTGCAACCAGATATTAGTTAGTTATATTATAACATAAATATCAACTATATGTCTATAAATTTAAACTTGTGTCACTAACACAAGTTTTCAAAAGCATTAAGTAGCAAGTAATTCTCGCGCATTTTTAACGCATTAATGAAATACGTGTTAAAAATGGAGGATTGGATCCCGATTATGTCACATTGCACAGTTTATTCTCGATGATATTTCATATGCGATTCACAAGAGCATGACAAAATCCGCTAACATCATCACTACGTGCTCGCTGAGAGCAAACGCAACACAACGTGAAAATATGGCGTATTTTACAGATGAATACTTGGCAACACATATCATAACAAACTCGACTATTTTGGTAAGCGCGCGATTGGCTTTAACGCTGATTTCTATAGACAAAGGAACAAAACTTTCAACTTTACCTTTGTTAAAGCGCCTCCGTCCACTATAAGCCACACCTTTCACGGGTCTCTGTGTCTATGGACTACACCCAAACACACCAGAGGATATGAGATCATGAGCTCGTGTATCACGCCTGGTTTACAAACTGAGAGCCACAAAGCCTATGTGAGAAATGTGGTGATAAACCATTTAAATGTGCAGTGAGGGCCAGATATTTCAGATCATTCGTGGCTTCTATTTTGCATTTGCATATTTTAAAATACAAATATATATTTTTAGCTTATAAATGATATTTTCAACATCATAAATTGCTTGAAATTTGTTGTTGTTATTATTACAAAAGTAGTAGAAAATAAAGTTTCATTTCCCTTCAGCAAATATTTATTTTCTTATATTCTTTTCCAACTATTATAAATAAATACGTGTTTTCGGAAAGAAAAGCTTATGTTTCCAGAACAAACACTTCTGGGGAGTCGAGATCATTAGACCTGGTCTTAATGGACTGTAGTTTGTGACATATGAAGGCCATATTTTACATAGCTACAAGTTTAATGAGTCGTGGGAGCATATTGGTGCCAAAATGAGCAAGAAACCTTATATCCGGAAAGTGACCCTGACTAAAATCAAACAACACTTCATAATTTCCTGTGCAAATAAGGAAATTGATTTATTATTAACTTTGGGTCTTTTGCCAGAACCAGCAGCTGGTTCATTAAAATATGAAACATCAAATATAAACATGTTTATATGAGCTAACTGAACGTTTCTGTTTGATGAGTAGCCTACATTGTTTTAATGAACATTTAATCTTGGTAGGAAAAAACAAACATTTATGTAAAATATCTTTTCATGAAAAGTAATAACAGTATGAAGAACCTCTAATACATGACCTACAGCTTTATTTTACTCATATTCAAATATAAAACGAATACAAAGAATGTATTTAACTAGACCTTTCCTGTTCAATTAAGTTGTGGAAATCATTCTAAATATGTGACCCTGGAGAAACAAAACCAGTCTTAAGTCGCTGGGGTATATTTGTAGCAATAGCCAAAAACACATTGTATGGGTCAAAATTATAGATTTTTCTTTTATGCCAAAAATCATTAGGACATTAAGTTAATATCATGTTCCATGAAGATATTTTATAAATTTCTTACCATAAATATATCAAAACTTCATTTTTGATCAGTAATATGCATTGCTAAGAATTTCATTTGGACAACTTCAAAGGTGATTTTCTCAATATTTTGATTTTTTCACACCCTCAGATTCCAGATTTTCAAATAGTTGTATGATGTATAAATCTCAATTGCGAAAAATGGACCCTTATGACTGGTTTTGTGGTCCAGGGTCACATATATAAAACCAGAAGAAAGAAAGATATCAGTTTTAAATGATCAGTCATAAGAAAAAAGCAGCCAACTCTGTGATCTTTACTAGCCCAACAACAATACTCACCAGAGACAGATGTAATCAGATTACAAGATCATTATAAGATGTCTCCAAAGTCATTGTTTTCAATGTGATTCTCCTCTTTTTGAATCCTACAGCGCAAAGTGCAGAGCAGGTAGACACAGATGAGAAGATAGACGGAGACCACCGACCATATGACCGTCCCATACAGAACAAACAACAACAGGTCATCAACAGGTTCCATCTGCATCCTTACTTCAGGACAAAACGCAGACATGAGAGTGAAGTATCTGACAGTGGCGTTACAAAAATCACTTTGACGTCATGGAAAAATATGAGGGAGTAATAAAAAATGAGTTCTTAACAAATACAAACCGTTATATTATTTATGTGGAGCACAACTCAATTCACATTCACACATAAATAAGGAATATACACAGGAACTGACAAGCTTGCATAAAAGTACTGCGGACTGCTGAAAAATAAGTGTTCAAACAATGTATTTCTGCAGTCTCAGCTACAAAAAGATATTGAATTTTTGCAATTATTGATCAGGAAAAATAATTTAGTTCAGTAAACATGTTAACTAAAGCCTCTGTTTATCAGAATCAGAATGAGCTTTATTGGCCAGGTATGTTTACACATACAAGGAATTTGTTGTAGTGACAGAAGCTCCACAGTGAAACAGAAAGACAGCAACAGGACAAGACACAGATAATAAAAATATACAAATATCCAAATAGGCAATGTACAAAGCAGCAAAAACACAATATATAATATAGACAATTGTGTGTGTACAGGTCTGATATGTGTAAATTTGAAATGAAAAAATTAGATAAATAAAAAAGTAAGCAAGTGTAGTGAATAAATAATAGAGTTGTGTGTTCCGTGTTTTATTGTCAAGTGTTCATGAGATGGATTGCCTGAGGGAAGAAACTGTTCCTGTGCCTGGCCATGCTGGTGCTCAGAGCTCTGTAGCGTCGACCAGACGGCAACAGTTCAAAGAGGGAGTGTGCTGGATGTGTGCTCCCTTTTGCTCACTCTGGATAAGTACAGTTCTTGGAGAGTGGGGAGGGTTGTACCAATGATTCACTCAGCAGTCCGGAGTACTCTCCGTAGTCTTCTGAGGTCAGATTTAGTAGCTGAGCTGAACCAGACAGTTATTGAGGTGCAGAGGATGGATTCAATGATGGCGGAGTAGAATTGTTTCAGCAGCTCCTGTGGCAGGTTGAACTTCCTCAGCTGGTGAAGGAAGTACATCCTCTGCTGGGCCTTTTTAACAATGGAGTCAATGTGAATATCCCACTTCAGGTCCTGAGAGATGGTGGTGCCCAGGAATCTGAATGACTCCACAGCAGTCACAATGCTGTTCATGATGGTGAGTGGGGGAGTGCAGGGAGGTTTCTCCTGAAGTCCACGATCATCTCCACAGTTTTGAGCGTGTTAAGCTTCAGGTTGTTAAGACTGCACCAGACAGCCAGCTCCTTAACCTCCTGTCTGTAAGCAGACTCGTCACCATCCTGAATGAGGCCGATCAGTGTGGTGTCGTCTGCAAACTTCAGGAGCTTGACAGAGGGGTCTTTAGAGGTGTAGTCATTCGTGTAGAGGAAGAAGAGCAGTGGGGAGAGTACGCAGCCCTGAGGAGCTCCAGTGCTGATGGTACGAGTGCTGGATGTGAATTTATCAAGCTTTACTAACTGCTGTCTGTCTGTCAGGAAGCTGTTGATCCACTGGCAGACGGAGGTGGGGACGGAGAGCTGGGTTAGTTTATTCTGAAGGGTTTCCGTGATGATGGTGTTAAAAGCGGAGCTGAAGTCCACAAACAGGATCCTCACATAAGTCCCTGGTCTGTCCAGATGCTGCAGGGTGAAGTGCAGTCCCATGTTGACTGCATCATCCACAGACCTGTTTGCTCTGTAGGCAAACTGCAGGGGGTCCAGTGAGGGTCCAGTGATGTCCTTCAGTAAACCAAATGATTTCATGGCACAGATGTTAGAGCCACAGGTCTTTCTTTGGGATGTGGATGATGGTGGAGCGTTTGAAGCATGAGGGGACTTCACACAGCTCCAATGATCTGTTGAAGATCTGTGTGAAGATGGGGGCCAGCTGGTCAGCACAGGTTTTTAGGCAGGCTGGTGACACACCGTCTGGGCCTGGTGCTTTCCTTCTTTTGTTCTTTCTGAATCCCTGGCACACGTCATCTTCACTGATTTGAATTGTAGGTGTGTGGGGAGAGGGAGGTTTCTGGAGGTGTTAATGGTTGTGTGGAGAGGTGTTCAGGGCGGGTGTGGGGTGTTTTTTCAAACCTACAGTAAAAGACATTCAAATCGTCTGCTAGTTGTTGATTCTCCAGAGTGCTGCGGGATGGTGACTTGTAACTGGTGATATCTTTCATACCTTTCCACACTGAAGCAGGATCACTGGAAGAGAATTTGTTCCTGAGCTTGTCAGAATAATTCCTCTTTGCCACTCTGATCTCCTTTTCCAGTGTGTATTTGGCCTGTTTATACAAGACTTTATCCCCCTTTCTGTAAGCATCTTCTTTGGCCTGACGGAGCTGTCTGAGTTTGGCAATGAACCATGGTTTGTCATTGTTTTAGATTAGATTAGTCCTGGAAGGAATGCACATATCCTCACAGAAACTGATATAAGATGTTACAGTCTCTGTGAGCTCGTCCAGATCGATGGCAGCGGCTTCAAAAACAGTCTAATCAGTGAGGTCGAAACAGGCTTGTAAATCCCGCTCTGTTTCATTAGTCCATCTTTTAACAGATCTTAATACAGGGTTTGCAGATTTAAGTTTCTGCCTGTAGGATGGAATACGATGAACCAAACAGTGATCAGAGAGTCCTAAAGCTGCTCGACAGAGTGATATGCGTCCTTTATTGTTGTGTAACAGTGATCCAATATATTACTGTGATGTGATGTGATGTGCTGTCTGTATTTTGGCAGTTCGCGGGAGAGATTTGCTTTATTAAAGTCCCCGAGAATGATTAAAACAGAGTCCGGGTGTTGTTGCTCACTCGCTGCGATCAGATCAGCGAGTTTCTGTATATTAGGCAGATGTACTATGCTGTATGTCGCCATTCAGCCAGGTTTCCGTGAAACACAGAGCAGCAGAGTTAGAAAAATCCTTGTTTGTCCGGGAGAGCAGAAGCAGTTTGTCCGTTTTGTTGGGTAGAGAGCGGAGATTCGCCAGATGGATGCTAGGCAACGGCATTGGAAATCCACGCTGTCTGAGCTTCACGAGCGCTCCGGCTCTCTTCCCCCGCCTGCGCCTCCTGTAGCGTTTGACCACTACAATGTCCAGCAAAACGTCCGAATAGTGAAAATCCGGTAAAAGATTGTGTGGTGTGTTCTGCCGAATGTTCAGCAGGTCATTCCTGGTAAAACGGATTGTATTTGAGAAACAAAAAACAGGAAAAACAAACAAAAACAGTACAAACACTGAAGAGCAATGCACAGTAGCTGCCATCTTATCGAAAAAAAAGAATACATTTTTTGAAACATTAAAGTTAACAAAGACATCTTGAACAACATACAAACATTAATTACATTCAAATTATATAATGTAAAAAATATATTTTTTTTATACAAGAAAATAGTGTGATGCAACATTTCTTTCAATTCAATGTCTTTCCATTCAAAGAAAAAAAGAAAAGTAATTTCTAAATGGAAAATAGTTTCAAAGTAAATCCAAATTTTAGTTTATTTAATTTAGACTATTGAATGGCTAAATTAAATTAAATTAAATTCATGAAATATCAATAATGGAAATAGTGGGGGATATTGAATTGAATTTATTACTTTTATAATGTAATTTTTAAATTACTTTCATCTTTTTGAAATAATAATAGGCTAATAATTAAAATAATTAGTTTAAGAAATCACAATAAATTATTGAACTTATAAATATGTTGCCTACCTTGAATTCAATGAAGGTTACTTTGGATAAAAGCATCTGCCAAATGCATAAATGTAAAAGAAAACTTGCCTCAACCTGACATTTACAAAAATCTTTTCTAAAGAAAATAGTTTAACCTAGTTAAAAAAAGACAGTTATTGTTTATAGTTCACTCGTGTAGTTTTATTGTGCTCAGATGTTTACAGCTATTACAAAAATATGAATATATATTGTCATTTTAGTTTGGGACATGCATGGTTCACAAAAATATACAAATTCAAGAGGGATTAAATGAACTAGACGTTTGAAATTAATATACAAAATCACTGCTAGATTAAAAAAAAAAAAGATACTGGATTTTTACTCTAAGGTTTTACTGTGACAGATTCAAGGCTTGTGACAACTAGCCCCGGTCTCCCTGTAACAGCGGATTCTCCCTCTGCTGGTCATTGCTGTGAAAAATACAAAATGAGCTTTATTTTTCAAAAGTCCTGACCTTTCTGAAATTTCTGAGAAACGGATATAGCATGAAAAGCAAAGAGCTTGATGAAAGTCTAGCTTCTCTGATTTAGCTCTCATTTGTCAAGAGCTGTTGAGGTTTTCAGCCTCGCTAAATCACCTGTTCTCCACACCACTGCTGTAGATACATTAATATTTCAATTTCACGAGAGGACAGCTGAGTGTATGTAAAACACCAGTCCTCTTTTATCTATAGTCTAATCTCCATTGGAAGCACCCTCGAGGAAATTGTGGGTTGAAGGATCCAAGCCAGAATAACGTCTTAAGTGCAGATAGATCCAGAACACTGTGGGATACCAAGTCTTTCCCAGAGAGCCCAGAAGAGCTTGGTGCTCGCAGAAGATTGAGCCCTATAGCTGAGGCAAATCCAGAATCCAGAGTCAATTACTTCCATTTGTGAAATATGATATATAGAATTTTGTTCTGGATAAAGTGAGCACATTTGAGATAAAAAACAAACAAACAAACAAAAAACAAACTTAGATTAAATTAGAAATAAATTGACTTAACAGGGACCAAGAAAAAAGATTTTGGATTTTTCTTTTCATTACGTGCGTTTAGAACATATAAAATGTGACAAAAATCTTTTTAAAAAATGTATTTGTATTCTTTATACTAAGAAGGTAAGCCGCTGGCAAAACCATTTACTCATAAACCAAATTATTAAAAAAATGTAACGTTCTCTGATAACTGTTGTCCTCTGATATTAACATTTTATTTATTTAATAATTTATTTTTTGTTTTTTAAATGTGTTCATAAAATTTTATTTAATCTGCTAAATGAATGCATACTGAAATGCATATGAATTGAACTTTTAAAATTACTGTTTTTCAGCATTTTTGCACGTAAAACTTCTACCAAACATACATACATTAGCCAAACTTTTACTATACTTTCCATTATAATGCTTAATGTATGATAATAATAATAATTTACTTCTACTATTATTTCACAATTTGTGTAAATATGGGCAAAAATGTATTCAAAAATTATATTTATGCATTTTTTTCCATAAAAAATGTATAAAACAAATATTCCTCTTTGCAAACTCAGATTTTCGCTAAAGCTGGGTTATATTGAAAACAATAAAACTACACTAGCAGACATTCAGACAATCAACAATTATAATTATGGTATAGATTTTAAGTGAAGGTTGACCTATATCCCCAGGACAACACAAAGGAGTATTTTTATTTTTTGTCAGGAGCAAGTTGACTTGTTTAAATGTTATACATTTACTGGAATAAATGTAAAATAATTTTAAAATATAATAATACAATTAACTGTTTTAAATGTATTAATTACAATATCTTATGTATTTTTTTTTTTGCTGCTTAATGTATTGTTTTATGTTTCAAAATTGTTTTACGATTTAAAAAGTCTATGACATTCCATTTAATAGCAGGTTCTTTTTATGACACAATACTGTAACATGTTTTAACTGTGTTGTTTTTTTTCTTTATTAACCTACTGTATATCCGCAAAAAATATTCAATTGAGTACAAAGTGTGACAACTAGCCAGATATACTGTACCTACTGTTAAAGTTTATGAACTCTAATGTAAGACAATTTAGGAAAAAAAAAAAAGTTGTTGAATAAAGACCCTCAAAACATTATTTAGTCATCTTCGCATCAGAAAAAAAATACTAAAATTGCTCAAATCCTATAAAAATGATCAATCTAGCCAAGGGGCTGTTGTTCTGTCTGTTGCCACATGGTGGAATCTTGTCTAAATCAGGAGAAATGACTAAATCAGGAGGCTACAATTGCATATTCATTCTCCTTCAACAAACACATTAAAATGAAGCCTTTGCTGCTTTTAAGACTAACCACAGCGAGACTAAAAAGACAAAAGATTGATATGCATCTTTAAGGATCCAAGGACCACAGGAGACATAGACAAACAAACTCTTTCCGCTTTCTTTTTTTTCTTGTATTTTGGCGTCCTGTTTGAGAGAAAACAAGTATTTTTTCCCTGTGCCAGCAGAAAGCATATTCAGTGCAGCACTTAATTGTTCTTTTCTTCATTTCCAGCGCCCGTAAGAAAAATTAGATGCTGAAAGACTCTAATAATTTAGGAAACACTGCCAAAACCTCAATCCACATGAAATTCTCTACCCTCTATGAGAAATGCCTTCTCTTGAGCTACAAACCAAATGTCCAATCTCCTCCCAAAATGACAGTTAAACCCATCAAACGGTACACCGTCGCTGCACTAGGCCTCACTTCCCCTCACAACGCTCACCCAAAGACCCCAAAAAGGTTTTAATCATCTCGTAATTAATATTCCTCAAGAAAGAACCCATGAGGAACCAATTATTCAATAAGACCCCCAGCCCCCATTGTTTAATGTGACATACAGGACGTATGTACGCCATAGTTGACGCGTTCAGCCGGTGAATTCAGAGGTCCTGGGCTCGGGCCTCGACCGCTGCACAGCGGTAATTGAGATCAGATGCGAGCGCGACCTGCTCGGAGGGTAACCTGGAAGCATTTATTTTAGGGAAAAGATGTTTAGTTAAGTGCAGCGCTGTGGTCTAATGAGGCTGGACTGGGTTCTGTGATGAATATGATTGGTGAAAGCTCTGAAGGCTGGTTCCTGAGTCCTTCCTTCCTTGCGCATCAGGTTACAGATTAGTAGACTTCCTGTCCACTCCGTGCATTTTCCCTGGAAAAGACAATTCTTTTTAATGAAGCTTATCATGTATTGGACTCAGATGCATTAATTCTTCTTCTTTGTGACTTAGCGTTTGATAAGAGGGGTTCTGTAAGGCATCACAAGTCTGCTCTCTGAAGACATAGGCTAATGCCCCCCAGAGTTCAATGACTAATTTCGCATTATAACTAATTAGCATATGCAATTTTTTGTATTTAAAAAAAAAAATACAAAGACTTGTATATATAGAGAGCACGTATCAAAATGTGTTAAAAATATATGATACAACCATCCTAATATCACAATGGAAAAAACTTTAATTCTTGATTTATTTTAACTAAATTCAAAAACAAAAAAATCAGTCACGTGGTCCAGCAACATGCAAAAAAAAAAGCATAATTCATTTCAGATGAACCTCCGCTGAAGGACACATAAAAACTAAATACAATGTGGTTGGTTGCTTTACATGTCATTTTTGTGGCAGTTAATGCCCTACAAAGTTGACCAGACTTTATGCCACTAAAAATAAAGGTTCTTTATTGGCATTAATGGTTCAGTGAAGCACCTTTAACGTCCATGGAACCTTCCCAATGGATAAAAGTTTCTTTAGATTAATAAAATGTTCTTCACATTAAGAAAAAAAAAGTTATTTTAAGAACTGGGGCCAGTTGCATAAACTTAGCCACCATGTTAAGAACTAGTTTGACCAACTGGTAGTTGCCAAGGGGTATTACTTTTCCAATACAAATAAGACCAATCTGCCTTTTTCATAACCGAATTAAAAAAAGTTATGACCAGTCTTGAGGAAAACCGTTTATGCAGCCGGCCCCAATTCACTGAAAGGTTCTTTTCGGAACCAAAATCTTTCGAAAAGCCCTCTTTGGAATCTTTATTTTTAGTCAATGTGTGAGACTCCAACCACCTCAAATTCCTGAACTAAAGTGTATTTTTAGATGCTACTGGCTGAGAAATCTTGGTGGCCTTAGACAGCAGTCACACCACTACGCAATCTTTAAATCTGTTCGCGACACAAAACTACAGTCCACTTTCAGTCCCCTCTGCATTAGCGGCACTGTCACTAGTGATCACGGGCTCAGTGAGAGGCCTCTCACCCCAGTCGCGTGTCCCTTGTATGGCAGGTGCCTCCCTTCTCCTTTGTGCAGTAAAGACTTATGAATAATACTCGTTTAGCACAGACAGCTTTGTGCATGCGCGCATGTAGACCTATGCCATGACCCCCACTCGCCTCATCTCGCATCTCTCTGTGCTTTGAGCTGTTGATTACAGTCCTCCCGCGGGGATATCGAGACTCCGTGGAGATGGGGGTATCTAGAGCTCCAGTCACTTAGGATCAAGACAGGGGCAGGAAATCGCTACGGACTTAAAGCTAAATATATAATTCTTCCCGTGCTGGTAATCACAAGGTCCAGACGATTTGAAATGACAGTTTAACCACTTCAAACTCAAAGACGTTTCTGTTCAATAGGATTCATCTAATGAGCACACCCTGGGCCGGGATGTAATTGCACATATAGCGCAGGTTTAGGTCGTTCAGGTTGGATGGAGGGCAACCGGAAGGAAACTATTTCCATAGACTAAAATCCCAACTAGAATAGCCCTTAGTCAGGTTTGCGCCATATTTAATTTATGACAGGAATGAAAAGGCTGAAGTAAGTGCGTTCGATGGATTGTGCTGTTGTTTAACAACATACCGATTATTTGGCTGGTGAAATTGTCTTTCAGAGAAGTTTTTTTTAAATAAATTCCCATTTATTCACTGACAGCTCTCCTGTCATGTCCCCACGTCTTCATGAGTAGGCTAAATGAAGAGGCACTTGATCAGCCTGAGGTTTATTCATTTCACTTTTGGTGTGAAAGGGCCTTTACAGTTGACACAAATATAACTTGTTGTTGTTGTTATTAAAAATGAATAAGCAAGCCCAGCATAGGTGACAAAAAGTAGGCTAACACAAAAGTAATGTAATGCATACTTTCCATAAAAAGTAACTAACGTAATTAAACAATATATAAACCTTTCAACAAAGTTGTCCTAAAACCTAAAACCAAAATGCATTCTTGTCATATAGGACAATTTTGATGAACTTTTTTGATCCACTTCAAATGTTGACTAATGTATATTATTTAAGTATATTAAAGTCCATATTTCCACTTCATGGAAAACACAGATTGATCTCTCATTTTGTCTAATCAAATGGCCCCAAAATGAACATATCCCTCCTTTTCTTTTCTCTAATACCACCTGAACCGAGCAATAAGTAGCAAATCATAGTTCAAAGCTGGCTACCGTCTATTTTTTTTATTATTATAGAGATATTTTTTAAGGGATAAGTTCATTAATCTGTCCTGTCTCAACTTCTAAATTTCATTAGGAAATATGTAAACACAAGGAAAGAAAACTGAGTAAAATAATGTCAAATAATGTCACTGGGACTTTCAACAGATGCAAGAAATAAATGGCCAACCACGTTTGTGTGACCCTGGACTACAAAACCAGTCATAAGGGTCAAATTATAGATCTGATAGCTGAATAAATAATCTCTCCATTGATGTATGGTTTGTTAGGATATGACAATATTTGGCCGAGTTACAACTATTTGAAAATCTGGAATCTGACGGTGCAAAAAAATCTAAATATTGAGGAAAATCACCTTTAAAGTTTTCCAAATGAAGTTCTTAGCAATGCATATTACTAATCAAAAATGAAGTTTTGATGTATTTACAGTAGTACATTTACATAATGTATTCATGGAACATGATCTTTAAATAATATCCTAATGATTTTTGGCATAAAAGAAAATTTGATAATTTTGACCCATACAGTTGGCTATTGCTACAAATACACCTGTACACCTTAAGTGGTCCAAGATCACATTTCTGCATACAAGTATAGATTTTGAAACCTCAAATGTGTACAGTATATCTAGCAGTGATTCCGAAGAACGATTTTTGGTTCCCCAAAGAACCTTTCTGTGAACAGTTCTTAAAATAACCATTGTTTTTCTTAGTGTGAAGAACATTTTAATAATCTAAAGAACTCTTTTCCACTATAAAGAACCTTTTGTGCAATGAAATGGTTCCATGGTTGTTAAAGGTTCTTGAAATGCACATTCCTGTTATATTACTATTTATGTCAACAACATACTGCACATTTATATTTATATATTTTTTATCTTTTATTTTATTCTTTTTATTTTTTTCTACTTTTCTTTTTCTTAATATTTGTATACTATATAATTGCACTGTCCTTGGAGCGGGCCTGACTTACATTTCACTGCTGGTTATACTCTGTATAATTGTGTATGTGACGAATAAAAATCTTGAAATCTTGAAATGTTAAAAGTTCCATCAACACTCTTAAAAATAAAGGTTCCAGAAGGTTTTTTTTCTTTCCTTGGAACAACCTGGTTCCCCAAAGAACCTTTCAGTGAACAGTTCTTAAAAAAAACATTTTTTTTTTCTTAGTTTAAATAACATTTTAATAATCTAAAGAACCTATTTTTCCATTACAAGGAACCTTGAAAGATTCCATGAATGTGCAGAAAACTGTAGAAAAAAAAGGGTGTGCAATAAAAAAAGAAGGTGTTCCGAGTCTGTGTTTCCTCATAGGCAGCATAACAAATGATCGAGGAGGAAAAGTTTGTTAGGCTGATATCGAATAACAGCCTCGAGCCCGAAGTCCAATTCAAGTGTGAAGTGACATGAGCACGCGGCGGTTAAATCTAACCGCGCATTCACGCATGCTATCATCATGCCGGCATTATAATGCAATTCACAAGCAAGCCACATATTAAGTTGTGTAATTCTTTAAAAAGCGCTCAGGTTGACCCGAGATCAAGAATGAATAATGCATTTGCCAGAAAAAGCTTCGTTTTGAACTCCTTGCACGCTATATGCATGACTATCAGAGGGAAGAGAATCCGCGCTAATTTCCCTTCCACTTTGCATATGCAGTGATCATGCCCTTATGGCACCGATATCCCGACGGAAAATCTCTTTTCATCTCCAGCGAAGTGCATCTCGCGCTTAAACTGATTGGATTCTTGATGAGGCGGTCGGGGTGGCTCGCTCACTTCAGGCGAGGACGCGTCGAGCGCGCGGGAGCCAATTCGGTGCCACTGAAGTGATTAAACGCGCTCTCGAGGCCCCCGGTAACTATCTCCGCGTACGGATGCGTGCGTGGACCGTAATCAGCGCACGCGGACAGGGAAAGTATAATAGCACCGCTCTGCTCCTTCGCTGGAGACCCCGTTGTCTGTAAAGTGCTCATATTCCCACCTAACCAGCACATCAGTGTTCTAGCATTGTCACAAGACTGAGAGGATGAATAATGCAGTGCAGTCCTAACTCATTTGCATGCAAACTAGGGGGAAATACGGAAGATTTCCTTGCGTTTTTGCACGGCAAGACAGAAAATGCCGCTGGACACTTGCCTCAGTTAATAGCAGATGTTTTGTTTTGATTTTGCGCACTGACCCCGTTTCTTCACGGGTCAAGAGGTGACGGTCCATGTAACGCAGCGTAGCTATATATTTCTGCGATGCGAGTTTACTGTCAATTCAAGAGTTTACAGAGCCAATTTGCATGTATATATTTCCAGCGACACAGAAGGAAAAACATTTGGTCTCCCTGCTGCTATCGCAATCCTCTCCATCATGGTAGTGGTAAACAGAGAAACACACAGTAATCCACTTGATAAATGTCAAGTGAAATGAAGCTATCAGCTGAAAGCAATTTTCGGGATTTTCAACCCTCCATCGATCATGAGCCTCTCTCTCAGGCCAAGGTATACAATGCCCCCAAATTACTGACATATGGAGCGGGGGAAACCTGCCCATTTCCTCTGTCTGCGAACTAGCTCCTCTAAACTTTTGTTTATTTAGTGACCCCACGTTTTCATCCACTAGAGACAATGCTTTTCGGTTACTGCCGAGAAATAATGTTGGACATGAATGGAAAAACTGACGAGGGAATGTTGTATTAATAAAATATTTAGCAACCAGGAGGTTGCCATAAGTGTGTTTTCATTTTAAAAATTTCAATGGCCCCAGTGTCAAGTATAACACAGTTATCATTTATATTCATAGCAAATTTTTTTTTTTCTTTTACATTTTTGTCTGTTTTATACACTGATTAGAAACAGCCCAAGTTCCTGTTGACTAGTCAAATTATTACCATTTTTGGCTGAGCATTCACCCCATTCACCTTTGTCCAGCTGTTGAAATGATAAGAAGTCAATTAGAGGAAAAATGGAAATTGTTTGCCATTTCTTATCAGATCTTCATGGTTTTTAAACCCTGCATAGTCATATGAAGCCTGAATGAAAAATGAATGATCTTTACACGGTTCCAAATGAGGCTTTGCACAGTGGTGCAAAAGAAGAACCATTTTTGGTTCCCCAAAGAACCTTTCAGGAAACCGTTCCTAAAATAACCACTGTTTTTCTAAGTGTAATGAACATTTAAATAATCTAAAGAACATTTTTCCACTATAAAGTGCATTGGAAAATTTCTATGTTAAATGTTCTAAATGGAACCATTGATGCCAAAAAAGAACCATCATTTTTAAAAGTGTAGAACTTTTTCATCGCAAAAAAGGTTCTTTATAGTGAGAAAAGATTCTTCAGATGATTAAAATGTTTTTTACACACAGGAAAAATGGTTGTTTTGGTTAAAATTTTAGTTACAAATGGCTACTGTTCATTGAAAAGTTATTCAGGAAACCTAAAATGGTTATTGTATAGCACTTTCTGTGAAAATCCCCTTTTATTTTAAAGAGAGTAGCCGAAAAAACTTGGAACATTCATCAACCAATAAGAATCGGTATTCAGCACTGAGAATTCAGAAATGTTGTGGTAGAAGAAGATATATTTCACATTGCCATTCTAGAATAATCTTGGGCATTAAGTTTCAACAGTAATAAACAAAGAGCAGCGGATGTGGAAATATGATTCAAAAGGCGAAGCACACACACACACACACATACGGACTAAAGCACCAGCACAATAACTGATGGATTGTATTCAGTTTACATTGCTAGATCTGATCATATTGATGAAAATAAAGACTATTTTTAGGCTGATATTGTGAATGCGAAACAAATGTTGGCAGCATGTTGTTTGTGCTCTCATTCTCCATCCTGTGTGACTTTCAGCCTCCTGTAAAGACCACAGCGTTTACATTCAATGCGGTGCCTTTTACATAAACACCACGTTTGTGGCATCACTTTGATTAGGAGGAGTACCCCAAATCACATTAAAACTTCATTTGTCCTGCGTTTGTTTGTTTGGAGATGTGAACACAAGAAGCACCATAAACCACTGGCGTGCCATGCCAACATTTGTTTATGCACGAGAAAAACACCCAAACACCATCCAAAACGCCACCTTCACCGCTTCCATCACCACGATCATTAACTGTTTTCTGTTTGGGGGATTTTTGTTCCAGTCACAAGAACAGCTGACTGCCTTTGACCTGATGACAGAGCGACAAACGGATCGGGGGCGTTATGAAAGTCTGGAAGGCCTCGCTCCGGTTAACGCATGCGCTGATTTGTGACTGCGTGTTTTGAGTTTGAGCTCCGTCATGTTGATTCTTTATCGTCTATTTTCTATCTTAAAAACAATTTTATACACTATCGTTTTCGTTTCTATAACGTGTGAATATATCCCCTATAGCATTCTAAAACAAAACCAATCAGAGCGCCTTGTTATCACTAGTTTTAGTTTGATTTCTTCGAGTCTGCTATTAGTTTATAGCCCGTTAGCATCGGCAGCGTGGCTGCCGCTAATCTCGCTTACACTGCTAATACTCTATTCACACACATTACCATTGTTTCACTGCTACTTGCTTAAATGGCGGATTTGTGTCTACCTTTGAGTGCAGGTGAGGACAGATGTCCGTCACTCTGGCGCCGGGACGCCACGGGCCCTGGGTGCACCAGCAGCGGAAGACGCGAACCAGGCCCCGGGCGATGACCTCTCCCCCTCTGCCGCCTCCGGTCTTCGAGATCTCCACCCGGAACCGCTTCACTCCCCTCCGCGAGACGGAACGCGACGCTGGGATCGTCGGAGACTCCATCGTCCGGCACGTCCGTGCTACGTTAGCTGAAGGTAAAGTGCACACTCACTGTTTCCCCGGTGCTCATGTTCTCGATGTTTCTGCGCAGATACCCGTGATCCTGATGGGCGATGAGAGCATCGGTGCTGTCGTGCTGCATGCGGGGGTTAACGACACCAAGCTGCGGCAGACGGAGACACGGAAAGGGGGACTTCAGGAGCCTGATCGAGACGGTACGCAGCACATCGCCCATCACATCATCGTGTCAGGACCGCTTCCCACGTATCGACGAGGACACGAAAGGTTCAGTAGACTTTTTGCTTTAAACGAATGGTTATTGTCATGGTGTAAAGAACAGAAGCTGCTCTTTGTTAATAATTGGAATCTTTTCTGGAAACGTCCTAGGCTTTTCCGTGCTGATGGCCTGCACCCCAGCAGAGTCGGAGCGGAACTCCTGTCGGACAACATCTCCAGGACGCTACTCTCCATCTGACTAGTAAGCCAATTCTCAAATAACTACTATGATGACTTTTATTCTACCCACTTAAAAGATAGAAGTACTTGCGTTGTCCAATCTATACAGACTGTGTCTGTTCCCCGAATAGCGAGGTCAAAATATAAATTTAATGCAGGATCTAGAAAAAATCTGATCATGATTAAACCAGAAAAACGCAAAATAAATGAACAAAAACAATTTTTTAAGCTTGGGCTCCTAAATATTAGATAACTCGCACCCAAAGCAGTTATTGTAAATGAAATTATCACAGATAATCATTTTGATGTACTCTGCCTGACTGAAACCTGGCTTAAACCAAATTAATATTTTGGTCTAACTGAGTCTACTCCACCAAGCTACTGTTATAAACATGAGCCTCGTCAGACTGGTCGTGGCGGCGGTGTTGCAACAATAGTGATATTCTCAATGTTACTCAGAAAACAGGATACAGGAGGTTTAACTCATTCAAAATACTTCTGCTTAATGTTACACTGTCAGATATGCAAAAGAAATCTCTCCTATCTCTTGCTCTGGCTACTGTGTATAGACCGCCAGGGCCATATACAGATTTCCTAAAAGAATTAGCAGATTTCCTCTCAGATCTATTAGTTAATGTTGATAAAGTGCTAATTGTCGGAGATTTTAACATTCACCTTGATAATACAAATGATGCGTTAGGACTTGCGTTTACTGACCTAATAAACTCTTTTGGAGTCAAGCAAAACGTCACCGGACCCACTCATCGTTTTAATCATACGCTAGATTTAATTATATTGCATGGAATTGATCTTACTGATATAGATATCGTACCTCAGATATACTGATCATTTCCTTGTATCGTGCATGCTGCGTATTATTGATATTAATTATATGGCTCCGCGTTATCGTCCGAGCAGAACTATTGTTCCAGCCACCAAAGACAGATTCACAAATAACCTGCCTGATTTATCTCAACTGCTCTGTGTACCCATCAATACACATGAACTAGACGAAATGACTAGCAATATGGGCACTATCTTCTCTAATACATTAGAAGCTGTTGCCCACCTCAAATTGAAAAAGGTTAGAGAAAAACATACTGCGCCATGGTACAACAGGTATACCCATTCTCTCAAGAAAGAAACTCGTAATCTTGAGCGCAAATGGAGAAAAACTAATTTGGAAGTTTTTAGAATTGCGTGGAAAAACAGTATGTCCAGCTATAGACAGGCTCTAAAAGCTGCCAGGGCAGAGCATATCTGCAAACTCATAGATAATAACCAAAACAATCCCAGGTTCTTATTTAGCAGAGTGGCTAGATTAACAAATAAACAGACACCACCCGATCTAAATATTCCCTCACAGTTTAATAGTAATGACTTTATGAATTTCTTTACTGATGAAATAGATAACATCAGAAATACAATATCAAATGTAGATTCTACTGTGTCTTGTATTTCAGCTTCATTCATCGCACCCAAAGAAAAACTGCAGTGCTTTACAACTATAGAACAGGAAGAGCTAAAACTTATCAGTGCATCTAAACCAACAACATGTTTATTAGATCCAGTACCCACTAAACTACTGAAAGAGTTGTTACCTGTAGCAGAAGAACCACTTCTCAATATTATTAACTCATCGTTATCTTTAGGTCACGTCCCAAAACCATTCAAGCTGGCGGTTATTAAGTCTCTTATTAAGAAACCACAACTAGATTCTAATGACCTGGCAAATTACAGACCCATTTCAAATCTTCCGTTTATGTCTAAAATTTTAGAAAAAGTTGTGTCTGCTCAATTGTGCTCCTTCTTGCAAAAAAATGATCTCTATGAAGACTTTCAGTCAGGATTCAGGCCTCACCATAGTACAGAAACTGCACTTGTTAAAATTACAAATGACTTGCTTCTTGCTTCAGACCAAGGCTGCATCTCATTGCTAGTATTACTTGATCTTAGTGCTGC
Source organism: Barbus barbus (assembly GCF_936440315.1). Taxonomy (NCBI): domain Eukaryota; kingdom Metazoa; phylum Chordata; class Actinopteri; order Cypriniformes; family Cyprinidae; genus Barbus; species Barbus barbus. Next base: position 6,299,005 of record NC_136725.1, on the reverse strand, counting down.
GTTCGACACTATAGACCATAAGAAAATATGATCATATTACCCCAATTTTACAGTCTCTGCACTGGCTACCTATTAAGTTCCGTATCATTTAGAAAATATTATTACTTGCCTATAAGGCCCTAAATGGTTTAGCACCTGCGTACCTAATTTGTCTTCTACCACGCTACAATCCAACCCGCTCCCTAAGGTCACAAAACTCTGGACTTTTGGTAGTACCTAGGATAGCAAAGTCCACTAAAGGAGGTAGAGCTTTTTCACATTTGGCTCCCAAACTCTGGAATAGCCTTCCTGATAACATTCGGGGTTCAGACACACTCTCTCTGTTTAAATCTAGATTAAAGACACATCTCTTTAGCCAAGCATTCACATAATGCATCTTATAATCTTGTACTGCAGTTATATCTGATCAAATGTACATTATTATTATTCTTTAGTTTGAGTTGAACAAATAATTTTTGCTTAGATGGAACAGCAGCAACGTTAATTATGTCTCTATTTGTTTCTCTGTTTCTGATTAACATCACGTGGTAACTAGGAATTACAGAAGCTTCAGTCTGGATCCAACCCTTAAATGCTCTGAGATGACCGAACACCTGAGAAAAGATGATGCCAACCCCTCAGAGGATGCCAACGCTCAGACAACATACAGAATTACCAAATTTTAAATTACCAAATCAGTTAAATATATTAAGGTTCTGCAATATATAAATATATTGTGGAAACTTAATTTCCTGTAGAGCTGCTTTGCAACGATTTGTATCGTAAAAAGCGCTATACAAATAAACTTGAACTCGCTGTCATCCGAGTAACTCCTTGGTTTTAGTGGCCAGCTGTTTGTCAATGTCTGCCACGTAACCGTCTGCCATTTGTTGAATCTGGTGATATTGGAGAACACAAGACTGAACAAATGTATATGGTTATTAGTTATATATGAATACCATTCAATATTTACACAATTACATATTTGCGTGACTGCAAAATAATACCTTGTGGGTATTTATTTTATTTTTTTTCAATTTATTATTATTGCTACTAGTACGAATGCTAAATTATATTTATTAGTAATAATAAAACAATTTATTAGCATTAATAGAACAATTATTAATAACATTTTAATTATTATTTTATTAACACTACTGCAACTACTAAAACTACTAGTAATAATCTATATTAATTTATTAATAAAAGACTAGTATTAATATTTATTATGATTAATAATATTATATTAATATATTTAATACTACCATTACTAAAACATTCTAATTAAAATGAATAAAACAACGAATTTATTATTAATAAACAAGTATTAATATTTATTATATTGCTACTAGTACTACAATTCAATACCTTCAAGTTAATATTCATTTACTAATAATAAAACATTTAACCTTTTTAGTACCACTACTACTACTGATATTAATAAAATAAAAAGAATAATTAATATTTATTAATTTACATATTTCTTAGTTCATCCTCATTTGTGTCACCTGTTTTTCTATCAAGTGAATGGTATCTTCAGAGACGCCCTCTTTGGACTTCTTCACTCGTGTGATGGCGTTGGCCCACACTTTCCTCAGCGAATCCATGGCCGGTCCAGATACAATTACAAATCTGACGGTCCAGACTATTATTTACACTTTGATATTATGACCCTTATGACAGACAATCTGTGTTTATAATACGGCTGCAAACCAGAAACAGCTAGAAGCACAGTCTTTGAAAATAAAACAAAAAAGTTTGACAATCAACAAACTGTTGTTCTCGCCCAAATTCTGCTGTAGGTGTAGAAGTTTTCCCATCTTATAATTGGCATTTTGCTGCCAGCCATTTGCAAACAGTCCAAGAGTAGTGTCTGTTTACTGCAAACAATGTTCATAATTACTGATTCGGAGCCAATCAAGCCTCCCGCTCTCTTTAGAAATGCAAATGCATGCGAGGAGGCTGCGCTGATTACGGGCGAGACGTTCGGCCCCTCCGAACACGCTGCCAGACGAGCACCTGCTGCTGGAGCTGGAGCTGCAGCGCGGCCTCGTAATCAAACTGTTTTGTGGTTTGTAGAATGAAGGCTGTGCGGACAGACTCTTTGGCTTGGCAGGAAAAAGCAGCGGCGCTCAGAGGTTCAAGACCACTGCGTTTGCTTCTTTGTGTCACATATAAAAGAGAGTGTACAGAGAACAGAAGGGAACATGAAAAATTACAATACAAAGCTATCTTAAACACTAACAGAACAGGCGAGTTTTCCCAGAGCAAGTCTGAAAATATATATAGCCTCTATCATATGAAAAAGAACAGGATATGACTGGTTAAAATAAAAAGAAAAATTAAGAAAAGCATGCAGTTGGTATGTTATGCTAAGTGTTATGAGTGGTTTCCAAGGTTTTCCTTTGGTGTTGATAAAGTGTTCTAGGTGGTTCCTAGGGTGTCACTATACAGTTGTTAGGGTGTTCTGAATGGTTACTTTGGGATGGTTATGCGGATAGTGTATTCTGGGGGGTTGCTAAGGTGCAGCTATGTAGCTGGCATAGTTGATACTAAGGCCCTGTTTACACTAGTGCTTTTTAGTTTTAAGCAGGCGTTTTAAAATGAAAATGATCCTCGTCTACACTGGCGTTTTCTCTGCGTTTTAGAGATGATCTCCTGCTACACTACACAACCAGACTCCAGTCAGACTCCGTTTATTACTGACAAAATAACCTATTATGATTCATACACTACATGGTTGAGTACATAGCACATAAGTAAATCATGCATGTAAGTGCTTAGTGCGTCATTTGGGATGCAGTCATCGTTTATTTTTGAGATGATCGAATGAAGAGACGATCAATTCACAGTAAATGCTGCTCCACACCAACAGTTATCATTTACATGTGGGGAGCGTCTCAAACTCCATCGCTGCATATTATTGTGAGTTTGGGTTTATTATAAAGTTCATCTGGGATGAATGTGCACCATTCTATCAGATCTATAAGGTAAATCATTTATAAAACTATGCCAACACAGGAGAATACATCATTATCTTTCTCAATATGCAAACTTCAAAATAAAAGTTTAAACCCTCGCTCTGTGCTTGCATGTTTTGATGTCCACACGTTCTTGTTCAAGAAATGCCAGTGGATGAAGCATTTCTATCATAAAAGAAATGGCCAAATATTAAAAATTAAGTGAACATTTGAATTAAATTATATCCAGATTATATCCAGGGGTGCACATAAGTTTTTCAGCCTGGTTCTCATAAGAGAGCCTGGAGATTTGGTTTGGTCCTCACACTGCACATAGTGCGACACATTAAATATAACTATACAAAATAAATTAATAATAGTGATAATATTATTGCACTATATTTCGTTTTTAGGTTGTCGATCTAAAATGGTAAATTGTGCATTAACAGCTGTCAACCATGTCAGTACGCAAATGAGCGATCAGAACTTTATACAGCACATTTTTTTATTTTGGTTGCACATGCTTACCTGCGGACCACTTATGTACACCCCTGATTATATCACGCAGTAAATTGTAAAACAATCATCAGGCCGCTGGCATCCTCTGTATTTGATATAATACATAATGTACTTACATAATGTAATAAAACAATATAATCATAGCTTATATTATAATTCATATATTTTAACTGTTTTTTTTCAATAAAACCATATGATTACTTGCTTTTGATATTTTATTTGAACCAATGATTATTGCCTCATTGCTAATATATATATACACACACACAGTGGTGTGAAAAAGTGTTGGCCCCCTTCCTGATTTTTGTTTTTTTTGCATGTTTGTCACACTTTAATGTTTCAGATCAAACAAATTTAAATATTAATCAAAGATAACACAACATGCAGTTTTTGAATGAAGTTTTTTATTATGAAGGGAAAACAAAATCCAAACCCACATGGGCCTGTGTGAAAAAGTGCTTGCCCCCTAAACCTAATAACTGGTTGGGCCACCCTTAGCAGCAACAACTGCAATCAAGCGTGTGTGATAACTTGCAATGAGTCTGTTACAGCGCTGTGGAGGAATTTTGGCCCACTTATCTTGGCAGAATTGTTGTAATTCAGCCACATTGGAGGGTTTTCGAGCATGAACCGCCTCTTTAAGGTCATGCCACAGCATCTCAATCGGATTCAGGTCAGGACTTTGACTAGGCCACTCCAAAAAGTCTTCATTTTGTTTTTCTTCAGCCATTCAGAGGTGGATTTGTTGGTGTGTGTTGGATCATTGTCCTGCTGCAGAACCCAAGTTCGCTTCAGCTTGAGGTCACGAACAGATGGCCGGACATTGTCCTTCAGGATTTTTTGGTAGACGGCTGAATTCATGTTTCCATTTATCACAGCAAGTCTTCCAGGTCCTGAAGCAGCAAAACAGCCCCAGACCATCACACTACCACCACCATATTTTGCTGTTGGTATGATGTTCTTTTTCTGAAATGCTGTGTTACTTTTATGCCAGATGTAATGGGGGACACACCTTCCAAAAAGTTCAACTTTTGTCTCGTCAGTCCACAGAGTATTTTCCCAAAAGTCTTGGGGATCGTCAAGATGTTTTCTGGCAAAACTGAGACGAGCCTTTATGTTCTTTTTGCTCAGCAGCGGTTTTCGTCTTGGAGCTCTGCCATGCAGGCCATTTTTGCCCAGTCTCTTTCTTATGGTGGAGTCATGAACACTGACCTTAACTGAGGCAAGTGAGGCCTGCAGTTCTTTAGATGTTGTTGTGGGGTCTTTTGTGACCTCTTGGATGAGTCGTCGCTGCGCTCTTGGGGTAATTTTGGTCGGCCGGCCACTCCTGGGAAGGTTCACCACTGTTCCATGTTTTCGTCATTTGTAGATAATGGCTCTCACTGTGGTTCGCTGGAGTTCCAAAGCTTTAGAAATGGCTTTATAACCTTTTCCAGACTGATAGATCTCGATTACTTTCTCATTTGTTCCTGAATTTCTTCGGATCTCAACATGTGTAGCTTTTGAGGATCTTTTGGTCTACTTCAATTTGTCAGGCAGGTCCTATTTAAGTGATTTCTTGATTGCGAACAGGTGTGGCAGTAATCAGGCCTGGGTGTGGCTAGAGAAACTGAACTCAGGTGTGATAAACCACAGTTATGGAGGTTATAGTTATAGGAGGGCAAACACTTTTTCACACAGGGCCATGTGGGTTTGGATTTTGTTTTCCTTTCATAAAAAAACCCTTCATTTAAAAACTGCATGTTGTGCTTACTTGTGTTATCTTTGATTAATATTTAAATTTGTTTGATGATCTGAAACATTAAAGTGTGACAAACATGCAATAAAATAAAAAATCAGGAAGGGGGCCAACACTTTTTCACACCACTGTATATATATATATATATATATGTGTATTTTAAGTAATTTAAAGTAAGTCCATTGTTCGCTTGGGTCTATTTTTATTACCACAAAAAAGTTATTAGATTACTCGATTATTCGCCAGAATAATCAGCCGATTACTCAATTACCTAGGGTTAGGGCTGGGCGATATATCGCATGCGATATGCATGCGCATCTCATCAGTAAAGCTGGTTCCTTGATTAGCGGTAAATCTCTATCACCTGTTTCCAAATGGAGCGGCCGTAGTTCACTGACAAGCTACGCAATATCGCGTTCATTATCGAAGGCAATATATCTTCAATAATGAACACGATATTGCGTAGCTTGTCAGTGATCTACGGCTCTGTGTATTAAATGCCGCTCCATTTGAAAACAGGTGATGGAGATTTACCGCTAATCAAGGAACCGGCTTTACTGACGAGATGCGCATGCATATCGCATGAGATATATCGCCCAGCCCTAGCTAGGGTGGCCATATCTGTCATTTATACGGGACACGTCCTGGCCAGGATTTTTATATTGCCTAAAACATCCAAAGTAGTTTGACCAATAACATGCATATATTGTACATCGACCAATCTTGGAGAGTGAGAAGGTGAGATCAGAGAACAGAGAATGATCAAAGCCATGCAAATACAACCACGTGTTGTGTAGATGAGTCATCTGCGCAATCTGACTTTGCTGCAGCATGGAACAACCCGCTGGTTTTGTCTGGCCAGAGGAGAACTGGCCCCCCGACTGAGCCTGGTTTCTCCAAAGTTTTTTTTCTCCATTCTGTCACCGATGGGAGTTTTGGTTCCTTGCCGCTGTCGCCTCTGGCTTGCTTAGTTGGGGACACTTAATTTCCAGCGATATCGTTGACTTGATTGCACAGATCAGGGGTGTCAAACTCAGTTCCTAGAGGGCCGCAGCCCTGCAGAGTTATGTTCCAACACACATACTATGCAGTTTTCAATTAAACCTGAAGGACTTGATTAGTTGGATCAGGTGTGTTTAATTAGGGTTGCATCTAAACTCTGCAGGGCTCTGGCCCTCCAGGAATTGAGTTTGACAGCCCTGGCACAGATACTATTTAAACTGAACTGAGCTGGATGATGACATCACTGAATTCAATGATGAACTGCCTTTAACTGAAAATTGAGTGTTTACTATTGTCCTTTTGCATTATTGACACACTTTTTTCCTATTTAATACTGTAAAGCTGCTTTGACACAATCTGTATTGTTAAAAGTGCTATATAAATAAAGGTGACTGCGCACTGATCATTGTATGACACCAAAGTACCGCAAGAGTGATTCAAATGCATAAGGAGCCGTCTGCTCTGCTCTCTATAGCTCTCGTGAATGTCAAACAACGATTGACAGTCTTAACTTAAGAAAAGGGCCCAAAATCCCTCTAAAACCAAAATGTCCTAAAGCAATGGTGATGCATGCCTTAGCAAGCTAAAAACACATTAGCACAGCACTGCACTGCACAGACAAACAGGATAAGAATGAGACAGAAAGGCAGGAACAAAGCAAACAAAGCTTGTAGAAAGTGTTGTTAAAAGGAAAGGTGAGAGTGATCATGGGGATTCAGGCCCTGGGCGGTAAAACACTCACTTGGGAACAGGCACCCTGATGATGGTGCCCTCCACCTCTGGGTTGAGTCCCATGCTGCGGTCTTGTAAGGCACAGGAGACGGCTACCATGGCCTGAGGACACACACACACACACACACACACACACACACACACACACGTCTGAGCTAATGACAGCCAGCTGGGCTTGCAGTACCTGCTGCAAACCTTCACACACCCTTTGCATCTCTCCAGCCCTCATATCTCACTAGACCACCCCCTTCCAGATCAGTGGAGTACCCCGACCCTGGGCCCTTTGATCCAGAAGGAGCTGGGCAGCATCTCCCCATGATGGAGCTCCAGAGAGTAGGGCAAAGGGGTGGAGTGTGTGGTGTAGGAAGCGCCGCGGGGTGCTGTCAGTGCATGATCCCATGGGACGGAGCTGAGAGGTTGCAGTGCAGGGCGATGACCCACCGTGACCCTGTGTCGGGGGTTTCTGCCTGTTCACCTCATAACCGATTACAACTCCTGTGGCCAGACTAGCCTGAGATTACACTATGAACTTGTATACAATGTTATGAACATTGTATACATCATAGTGGATTTAGTCTGTTTAGACTGGGATACTAGTGCATACTGCACAGTATATACTGTATATGCCTATTATTACGTTAAACAGCATGTGAAGAAGCATGTAACAACAAACGTTTAGCACAGTAGTGTGCTATAAAGTTATCCCATTACCACATTGCACGTTTAATTTTGTGTGAAATATTTAGTTTTGCATACACACTGTATATACAAGTTCCAGGAGTGACAACCGGATTTAAATATGGGACTGAATCCCCTAAATTATTGTTCTTGTGTTTGTACGGAACAGATCTCACTCTTGAAATTGTAATGGTTGACACCATGCCAGGTGTCTCACATGTTTGTTATCCAAAGGCTAATTTGCAGAGGGCGCTCCTAAAGGGTTGCCATGTCCACTTATTATAATCTCCGCCATAAATTGCTGACGTGTGTGTGTACAGAACAGGATTAAGCACTAAAATGTGAAATGACAAGTGAATTTAGCTGCAGTGTGTATACAGCCTCTGAATCAGACTTAGTAAAACAGTGAATATTTAAAACAGTTAATCGTTTAACAGAGGGCACAACTGACAACCGGGAGTCATTTCTGAATGACTTGTCCTGTTTGAAGTTAATAAATTTTATATCGCAGTAATGAAAAAATGCAATTAATATCAGTCTGTTTACTGACTAGTTATTCATATGACAGTGGGTAAATAAAGATACATATTCACCACAGAATTTTGTTGTACGAATTAATAATGGAACTATAAAATTATAACTCAAACAGTTAACCTTTTTCTTCACCAAACAAGAAACAAGCAAAAAAGTATACACGAATGCACTGTACATACATTCCTCTAATGTTAATATGCATTTCTTGTGAGGTCTGACTCACTTACAGGCATTGTGTGCATGCGATTTCTCTCTCGTCATCCATCATTACTTCCTGGTGGTTCATAATTTTACAATAAAACCAGTATTGTTCTGGTTAGTAAGTGGGGGAAAAACCTGTAACCCTCTGTACTTGTGATTAAAAAGAGAAGAGGGTTCAAAGTCAGCTTGAGAAACTGTGGTCTAAAAAAAACTCACTTTCTTAATGATCCTGGATACCACACAGGCAGATGGAGAGCGAAAGCTAATGACTGCTCTCTGCACCACAACACACAACAGCCACTGGGGTTTCTCAACAAGGCTGCACCTTCTCCGGCCCTTTAATGAATGACTGGAAAACAAGAGCCTCTTCTCAGAGAGTGTATAATGGATTAGAACAATCATGAAGCTGTTTGCTTTCGGCCCAGGCCAGTCACCTCTGTGTTGTTTTTTGCAGACCTGTTAGGTAATGGCCAGTTTTTCCTGACACCCTAAACGGCCGCATATGATATTACAATCATCTGAGCATAAAAACTGATCCCTTAATACTGTGCAGGGTCTTTTTTAGTATTATGTTAATATAGAGGTGATTAATAGAAAGGCAAATCCATTTGCAAATGGTTAATCGTTAGATCAATAACATAATGTGCCACCCCAGCTGTTGTTAACACAAGGAAAAGGAATTTCTGTATTCATTACATGGCTCTCTGTAATGCTCGATTCTGATTGGACAGTTACGGCATTCAGGTGTTAAATGTTTTTGTATAATGACTTCTTATCTGTATATCTCACTGCTGTCCATGGGAGCATATATAATATAATCAGGGATGCACATGCGTTTTTCAGTCTGTTTCTCATAAGAGCACCTGGATATCTGGTTTGGTGCTCACACCGCACATAGTGCGACCCGTTAAATATTAATAAAATAATAAACAAAACAATAAAGTGTGACAATAGTATTATATTTTAAAATAAAAAGTTAGTATTAAATAAAAATATAATTATTTTATAGTACACATAAAAATACAATGCTAAAACTTACATTTTCATACATTTTTTTTCATATAAATTTGTAGCATTTTCAAACTAAAATCCGCAAGCTTTTATTTTGGCGAGTTGCTGGCAAGTAAGTATATGTGCTGCCGACTGACGCGTAAAAGTAAATGAAATTTCAAAGTTTTGCGACTTGCTGTGAAACCGGCAGCACATAGAATAGATTTATGCTTCAGTTTGAATGGAAATCTTATACAGTATTATTGTTAATCGATATAAAACGGTGATTGTGCATTAACAGCAGTCAACCATGTCAGTTTGTAAATGAGTGGTCTGAATTTATTTACCCAGCGCATTTTTTATTTTGGTCGCACATACACACAACTTATGTGCATCCCTGAATGTAATAAAATACAATATAATATGTAAAATAATAAATTAACATTGTAATATTATTGGAGTGTTATTGTTCAACTGATATATGTTGTAATGGACTATTTTTCTTAACAGCCAAATCTAAGCTATAAGCAACCATGTATCACCTTCAGGGTGATGCAAAACCCCTGTGCTTTGGTTTTGATCATCCTATCAAGGTTTATTTTGCAATAATGACTGGTTGACTGTACATTATCCCTTACATACATGCAATCTTTGGCTGGAAGTCTCCCAGGATGGATGACGAAAGTAGATTGGTGGGATTTAGAGCCACCGGGAAACCAGAGCCTTTGGTATTGAGTGGACATGGGCCAAGAAGTGAGAGCATTAATCTCATTAGGGTTATCTGAACATCAGGCAGAAAGAACTCATATATATCAATGGTGAGAGTGTGGTGACGTGAGAAGGAGGAGAGGACAAGCAGAAAGACACTGACTCTTAATGTGTAGAGAGGCAGAAAGACACAGAAAAGAGAGAGAGATATCACACATTAACTCAGGTCTAAGTTCCAGAGGCCACTTTGCGGTCATTTCCTGGCCTGACAGCTAACCACAGAGTCTTGGCCTACGTTTCAATCGTTCTCCAAGAACAAAGGGCTTCCCCCAACAATCAATCAATTTCTCTGAAACCAGGCTGGAAAGAGTCCATCACACTCAGGTTTCAGTAGGAGAAACAGTGTGTTTTTGGTGTGTGTGCTTGACATTGCATGCAGCAATATGAACTGAGAAGTTCTGCTATAGGAAGCCATCCGTAGTTTGGTTCTGTACCTCAGGGAAGCCAGTCATGTTGACCACAAGTTGCTGAGGAGACTTCATGGATATCTGGCCCAGCTGGTTGAGTGGAAATTTGCCATCCTTTGTGGTGACTGTAATGTGGTCCAGTGCACCTGAGAACACAATCCTTTGTTAACCAGTGCGTTTCTCCACAATTATAAAGTGAGTTATTCAACCATTTGCCAATTAAAACTGAAAAAAAAAACATAGCAATAAACATGCAATACACCAGTTAAAAAGTTATACATTTTCATATCACCTCCTTATTTGACGTTATAGGAAAATTTGGTCACACTTTAGTTTGGGACCAATTCTATAATTCATATAGATTCATAATTTGCTGCTTATTAATAGGCAGACGTTAAGTATAGGGATGATGTAGGATTAAGAGATCTAAAATACAGTCATCATGCAGAATAAGACATTAATATGTGCTTTATTAGTCCTAATAAATAACCAATATTCTAGTAATAGGCATGCTAATAAGCAACTAGTTAATAGTGAGAATTTGTGCCCTAACTAGTTTTACCAAAATTTGTGTCTTCACTGAAAGCATCAAACATCACAATTAATCAGAGTGTATGTGATATGTTTGATATACAGTTATTAGCCATGGGATACTGGGCCAATGAAAGCTATTCAGTGAGCTGCGACAAAAACGGAAAGTAAGAAACTGACAAGATGTTGTGCATTGTTGCTGAAACTCAAAGACTAAAGGCAATAGCAACACCAAGGTCATGGGTTCCATTCTCAGGAAATGCATGAACCGAAAAATAATGTTTCGACTGTTTTTGTTCATACAATGAAAGTCATTAGGGCCCAAAACAACACTGTATGTACCATTGTGTGTACAAAAAGAGAGACATTTTCCAAAATTCCACAGAAGAATGAATATCAGGTTTGGAATGATGTAAGGTTGGGTGAACTATCCCTTCAAGAAAAACAATGCAATAACTACCTTCACTGTCTGTCAACTAGACGCTTGCCTGCATTCTGTATCCTTTCACAACCAGTCTAAAAAAAACATTAAAGGTTGCAAAAGAAGAGGCACCTTTCGATGTCTGTTGTGACGACATGTCTCGCTTTCCTTGAGGGATGAAAGCACCATTCCTTTCTCTCCAGACAGAAAACCAGAACATTTCGCCAGCATGTCTCCTTCCCTCATCTGCCTTACCTCACACAGCAATGTTTCTGTCTCCCGCCCTTTGTCCCCAATCTTACCTTACTTTATCCCACACTTCTAAAAGACTGGAGAACAGCTGAGACGCACTGCACAGCACTTTGATCTTTCAGAACCTGCATGCGCCTTTTTGACCAAAGAAAACACACAAGAACTTAAAATTCTCCATATATGCACCATTTTGCAACTCAGTTGAACAGTAACATCTAAGACGATCATACTTCAGCTTCTGTCCAATCTCTAAGGGGTTGAACAGTGCATATGGGACTTTGCCCAAACCTCCATCTCAAATTGGGCCAAGATCCCACCTCAGATTGTATGTGTGCTACCTGGAAGCCTTCACATCTGCTAACGCTTCCATGAAACATATTGCTGTTTCCTCCACTAAAAAACCATGAAGTTTAACAGGGAAGCTATTAGCCAAATGGGTTCTTCCTGGTCATGGTACCACCTGTTGCCCTCTCCATTTCAAAAACCTAAAGGTTAGTCAATATTCAGAAGCAACACTGGCCTAATTTTAGATTTACTTTCTTGCAGAAGAACCACCAATATGATGGTTGTTTGAGCCTTTTGTTGGAAACACCGAACCGATGAGGTGTTTGGAGAAAATACAAATGTCTCTGTGAAGCGATGTTCTCTGACGGCAGATTTATCTGGAACAAGAGAAGGTATATTTGCAGAGATCCAAGCATAAGCGGTCTATCCTATAGATGACAGACCGACAGGCCGTAATCCTCATGTTGTGTGCCCAGACACCGGGTCACCACATTAATCCTGCACTGCGCAACCTCGTTCCCTCGGCCAAGGTGATTCTCCTGTCCTTCATAATAAACTTGCTGCTTAACTAAATCCAGATGATTCCGTCATTTGCTTAAAAGAACGTCATTTAATTTTGCTATCTCACTGACCTTCCATATTCGCTCCATGGAACCAAGCTGGATCAAGGAGCAGGGAGGGAAGGACTGGCAAGGTCAAGAGGTCAAAGGAAAGAACATGGACTCCACAACCACAAGTCCCAAATGCCCAACTGTTGGGTCTTTTGGGATTGGGCTAGAGTGAACGGGGTTGACCTGGATGTACTTCAGGGAGTAGGATTAAAATAATTAAATATTCCTTTATTTAATTATTAAATAAATATTCATTATTTCATTCATTATGTAGTTTTCACAGCATTTTTTGTCTTGCATTAAACATTCTGAATTATCATGAAATCAATTAAATAAATATAAAAATATACTAAATGTCATCAAAAGGCTAAAAATGTCTTGATTTAGGATACGATTTGTGCATCATTTACTTGTATAATTCATATCTGAAAGGAAGTGGATATATTTATATTTAAGTATTTAAAATATATTTATGTATATTTTATTACATATATTTAAGAAAGTGGAATTAAATATATAAAAAAAAATTATAACTGTACTATAAGAATAAATGTTTTGTCAATAAATGTAATTTACAGTACATGATCATACATCAAACATAAGTCATTTAATATATTTATCATATGAATTCAAATTTTTTATAATAATTTTTATAAATCAACCAATTCAATCTTTAAAATGAAAGTTATTTGAAAAAAAATATGATGGACATTTACTGCTTGAACTTTAAACTAAGAGAAATCGGTTGAGAAACAAATATATTCTACACATCAGTGACTAAATAGGCATAATTTGTCAAAATGAATTACGTGATTCCTCTGTTGTGTGCCTGAGTAGAATTATCAACTGCAATTCCATCAGTTGCTCTTTCAGTCATTCTAATTCAAATTCTGTGAGGTCTAGCCAATTCCGGTTCAATGCTTCCAAGAGCTCTCCAAAAATAACTGAACACTGATAATACAGCTATAAACTGAAATATGGCTTAAATGTAGCTTGTAAAAAATGTATTTCATCAGAATATTCACATATTTTTGAATGGCTTCCAATGGTCAAGCAGCCAGATGGTGTAGTAACAACATTTACCAGTGGGGGCTAACTAGTCAAACCTTGACCCAAGCATCACAGTTACGGGTTAAAAAGCACAGGATTGCCTGTGTGTCAGTGTCTCTCAAGGTCCTGACCTGGTGATGTGCGAATGCTGAGGTTGAGGCTGAAATCTTCTTTCAGAGTAGTCAGGACAGCAGCCATGTCTTCCTTCACCTCCTCCAGGCTGATCATATCCTCCATCAATGCCGCATTGATGTTCACTTTAGCTGTCTGCCCTTTTGCTTTTGCTAACATATAAAAAGCAACAAAGAAGAAAGAAACATTAATGTCTTCATCACTGATGGCTTCAAAAGAAGAGCTGGAGATAGAAATGAAAGACTGCGACCAGCATGCTGGCTGATTGTCTTAGCAATTACAAATGTAAGCAGGATTTGGAGGTCAGATGGGGAAAGAGGGAATTTCCCCTCCCTTCATATGGGCTCAAAGCCCACTTGAGTGAACCTAAACAAGCACTGCTATGGAAAACAAACACGATATCACTCCTACCCCTATGCTGGACGTTCTTTGTAGTGGTTCTGTGAGGGATAAGTAGCCGCCGTGCTCCACTCACCTTTACTCTTCTTTGTGGCATAATGACGGACATAATTCGGCAGAAGCGCGGGACAGCTCACGTGGGGCAGAGAGGGCACTCTTGAACTAGTCACCAGCGGGGTCCTCACAACGGAGGGTAGACATCTGCACAGTACTGGTTGCAGGAGGTTAAGATGACTCAATGCCATTTCTGTGGTCAGAATACTAAAAAAAATGAGAAAATTATTTATGCAAGGATGATAAACACGTAGAGCAACTTTATATGAACTATTTACTCCATAAGAAAAAGAAAAGTAAAACACATTAGCCACAACACAATATTGCCACCAGGGGGCATCTCTAAAATCTAAAAAAGACCAGTACAGAGACAGACAAGCAAACCATCCGTTTCAATGTTAGAATCAAACGTAACTCAAAAGCATAGTTGTACTTTCTAAAATAGCGTGATTGTCGTTTTAGTACAAATACAAGTGGATGACAAACTCAAAGAAGAGTGTTCAAGATAAAGAAAAGGAACTATTTTTTTTAAACATCTTTAAAATGCATGTGCAAAGTTCATAGAAATGAACTTACTGTATTTATGTTGGTTTTATATAAAAAGTTTGTCATTTTTACAAGGCATTTAACTCCATTGTAAATATGTAATTTTACTGTGCAGCACCTTCATCTAGAATACACTGAATACTCATTTGTATTTAATTATTTATTTCAGTATCTTATTGTCATAAAAGGTCAAATTAAAAATTATTTTAAAAGACGTATTGACCTTGACGGACAGTTATAAGGGTCTGAGGTGGTCCTCTTTGTGATATAATTTCCGGTTTAATTTTTTTCCTGCATGTTAGTTCACCGCATTACTTTGATTTGGTGAAGATAAACTTATTTCAAAGGTTTTTTTTTGTTTAATTATGATATAGATTTATATCCCAAAACATATAAAAATGAATTTTAATTAGGCAAATAAAAAAAATATTAAAGTATCATACAAAGGCGTTATTCAAGTAATTGTATTTATGAATTGTGTTTTAATTTTCTTTTAATTAAACTGTAATTGTTATTATAAAAATATTTAAATTCTAAAGATATTTTCATTAAATTAATATATACAATATTATATGTAATATATGTAACATAATCCATACCATATGCCAAATTACTTTAAAACAATAATTAAAAATGTTTTTTTTCATCAAGAAGTTTTTAAATTGTGGAATATATATTTTAATTACATTTAATCTTAATTGTGTTTGTGTTAATTATCATAAAATATAATTTTTTTAATTATTCAAATATTTAAAAGTAATATATATAAATGCAAAATTTTATATAGAATATATGTAACAATTATTATTATTTTTTTTACATTTTCAGATTAAATGTGCATTTGCCACCACAATGGCATTTTAGCAATTTAGTATGTTTTTATCAAGTTGCTAGCATGTTCTGGGTGGTTTCTTTCTGGCTCAAGGCAAAAGAGTCCACCCCTGAGTTTCTATGATATTCTAGTCCCTTGATATGTCTCAGGACTTTTCTTCAATGTAAGTTTATACATTTTTCCAACTTGTTTATAGTCTGCCAGGTGAAAACTGTAAGTCTGATGTCATAGAAAAGTAATAGCACAACTCCCCTGCAGCCTCACGATTTGACGTATCATTCATGTCTGTAGCACAAACAGTGCTGAGTTTAATACTCAGGGTTAGGGCAGTGCTCCTCAATCCTGGTCCTGGAGGTCCCCCAACACTGCACATTTGGGATGTCTCCTTAATCGAACACATCTGATTCAACTCATCAGCTCATTAGCAGAGACTCTGAGTCCTGCAATGTGTGTGTCACTGCTGCTTCATTTAGTAGCATAAATCCTCAAACTGTGGTTGTTTATCAGCGTGGACTGTAACAACAGCGCTGTTCTGCAGGTGCTCTGGAACAAGCCAGCTCATGGGTTGCTTGCGCCTCTGTCATTGCTTCTTTGTTTTGTCTAGCGTGAGGTATCCCGCTAGTCAAAATACAGCCCGGCTTCTGCTTCTCCAAAGGACAGAGACTGAAACAAGTTTTTGGCCGTGTGTTTTTACAGTTGCGCTGATAAAGATAACTCTGTGGCACGGGTCTAATAGCAGCCGCTGCAGCTTTTCCCCAAACACACACAAGCTGTGATTTTTATCGGCCCTTGATGATGTTTGTTGCAGGTTCAATGGGAGATGCAGCTGTTCTGGTTAGACACAGATCAAAAAATGAAAAGCGTGACTCTTCTTGTCGTCCTTAGGAAATGGGAGTTGCCTGACACGGGTGTTTTGGTCCATGGGGTGTGGATGGAGAAAGAGGTGATGGTGGTTTTTAGAGAGGCCGTCAAGCAGAAAAACTGTTGCACAGGTGGTCTGTGGGTTACAGTGCACTGCCGTTTTATACCGGTAGGAATGAGAGCGGTTGGCGTACCCTCATTGCGTGAGCTCACCTCGTGAAAGAAATGTTTACAGTGTGAACTCTTAAAGTTCTTCCTGTAAAAACTGAGTGTGTTGCATATCGGTTTGGTTGCAGTAATGTAAACCAGGGGTAATTAAGGGTTGTTGAGGGAATTGTTCACCCAAAAATGAAAGTTTGCTGAAAATGTACTCACCCTCAGGCCAGCCAAGATGTAGATTAGTTTGTTTTTTCATCAGATTTGGAGAAATTTAGCATTACATGACTTGCTCACCAATGGATCCTCTGCAGTGAATGGGTGCCGTCAGGATGAGAGTCCAAACAGTTGATAAAAACATTCACACCACTCCAGTCTCCTTTAACAACAATTGGTCACCATTCATTAGAACTGTATGGAAAAGAGCATCATGTACATTCTGTGAAAATTATCTTGTGCGTTTAACCAGCAAAATGAATAAATAATAATGAATAAATAATGACATGATATTCTTTTTTGGGTTAGCTATGCCTTTAATTAAAAAAATCTTGAAATAGGGTGCTTTTTAAGAATTGTATTTTAGGATAAATTAATTGTTTTAATTAAATATTACATTTATAAATGAATAAATAAAACGAGGTAAATAAATAATGACATGTGAGCTATGTCTTTAATTAAACAGCCTTGAGATAAAAATAATAATCATGTTCAGTTATTTATAATATATAATCATTATAAAACTGGTTGAACAGTGTTCATTTTACATATGTTCTATTTCTTAATAATTTTAAATGCTTTTATTTTAATTTATATAATGTATGCTCAGTGCATTCAGGTTATTTTCCAGCTTCTTTTTTTATCTAAAACCTATAGCTAATTAAATATTATTGTATTTTCCATACAGTGATGAGAATTAAGCGGTCGTAAGTTTATCATTCATCATTTATGAGAGGAAAAGTCCCTTTTTGTAAACATGGCCAGCTCAAGGGCACGTGTCATCGCATTTTAGTGTTGTGCGTCATCAAAACAGGTTGTTAACGTCACTTTCCGGCGCCGTTGTTGATGTTATGAATGCTAAGCTAACTGGCAACACTCAATGTTCTGTCTGACTCGTTCGTGTTGCAGATATACGAGATGAATTTTAGGTTTTGAGGCATTGCGACCAAATTTTGTACGCAGTATCTTTAGTTTAGGTTTAAAGAGCAGAGGGACACGAGAGAAGCGTGAGTGCTCTGCTAATGTATGTAATCTGTTAACATTGCTTGCTAGTTGTTAGCATAACAACCATTCATATAGAAAATTAATTATTTCTCGGCTAGGTTTATGTTTTTCTATAATATGACAGTGTTAGCATACTAAACGTGCTTGTTTCAGAATTACATAATTTGTAAAATATCGTTGATCTTATTATCGTCTTCATACTGCATTTCGTGATTATTATCACACTAAGGAGCCTAATATATAACTCTTCTGCATGTATCACACTCTCATAACAGAATGTATTATTAAATAAAACGCGTGGCTATCAATCAGATCAGTTATGTAAAGGCCATCTGTTATGTGATATATAACGTTACTTTTGTCTAGATAGATAGATAGATAGATAGATGGTTAGATAGAAATTCATATATATAGAAGGTCAAATAGATGGATATATAGATAGACAGCCAGACAGATATATAGTCAATTAGTTAGATGCAGTCAGATAGGTAGATAAATCGTTGGCTGGTTAGACAGTCAGATACATAGACACAGTCGGGTGGATAGATTGATTGATAGACACGGTAAGATAAACATATTGATTGATTGATTGATAGATATATAGATATACTCACAGATGGACAGACAGATAGATAGATAGAAGAAAGTTACATATATATTCAAACGCATCAAATACCTGAGCGTCATTGAAACAGCTCTCTGTCTTTTCTCAGGAGCCTAATGCAGTCTGCTGCAGAGACTGTGGAGAATGCCTCCATCCTGTCAGGTGGCTCGGACCAGGACGGTCATCGGCTCTGGATCGGCAACATTGACCCCAAAATCACAGAGTGAGTGTTTGCCTGTGCAGTAACTAGCCAGCGCTGCACTGCCTCCCAGGCAGACCTGCGGAGCTGCCCGGGTGATTGATTAGCCAAGTGTGTCTTTGTGCTGGAGAATGAGCAGATGACGACAAGGCGTGTTAAAGAGAGCCGCTCGGCCGTGGAGACCTGTTTTGCTGAGGGGCTGCCATCATTTCTCATTCACCTGGCGTGTTTACTTTGTGAACCTGTAGCGGCTGCTCAAGGTGGAGAGGGGGTTGCTGGGTGACACAGAAGGGAAGCGCGAGAGAAATAGCACACGTTGCTGGAGCGCCACTGGAAAATGTACGGCTTGCCCAGGCTGGCGTCTAGACAGGCGTTTCCTTCCCTCTCGCTCCTCTGTTTTTCTTTAAATAACCTGCTTGAATGAAAACAGCCGTGATGCCCACAGGCTGGTGATTGGGAAGATTAATTAGTTCACATGCTGGGAGTGTTTGTAGTAGCGAGTTCCACTTCAGGGTCCTGCAGATCTCACACTCAACACACACACACAGTGGTAGAGTCCTGCTATGTGAGGTCAGCGTTCACCCAAAGGCAAATTTTTCCTGGGGTTTCCAAGTAAGTGGATAATTGAGAACTGTAATTGAGTTGGGAGGTGAAAAGGTACTTTAGGTACTGCACTGTAGCAGTTTTTTGAAGAGATTTATGAAGAAGCCAAGGAGATGAGGTAAAAAGCTTTGAGGAATTGGATGGCCATGACCTTTTACAACGATTAGGAATTTTGGTCTTGTTTACACCTATTAATATGCTCTTTTGGTCATCCAAACACAAGTGGTCAGTAGTAGTCAACCGATATATATTGCTTTAAAGACTGATGCCAGTGCCAGTATCTTAGAGAGCACTCAGAGCAGGGTGATCAATGGGTGCTATAAAGCAGATCTATACAGTTGGGCAAAAAAGTATTTATTCAGCCAACAATTGTGCAAGTTCTCCCACTTAAAAAAAGATGAGAGAGGCCTGCAATTTTCATCATAGGTACACATAGGAAAAGAATCCAGGAAATCACATTGTCTGATTTTTAAAGAATTTATTTGCAAATTATGGTGGAAAATAAGTATTTGGTCAATAACAAAAGTTCATCTCAATACTTTGTTATATACCCTTTGTTGGCAATGACAGAGGTCAAACGTTTTCTGTAAGTCTTCACAAGGTTTTCACACACTGTTGCTGGTATTTTGGCCCATTCCTCCATGCAGATCTCCTCTAGAGCAGTGATGTTTTGGGGCTGTCGCTGGGCAACACAGACTTTCAACTCCCTCCAAAGATTTTCTATGGGGTTGAGATCTAGAGACTGGCTAGGCCACTCCAGGACCTTGAAATGCTTCTTACGAAGCCACTCCTTCGTTGCCCGGGCGGTGTGTTTGGGATCATTGTCATGCTGAAAGACCCAGCCACGTTTCATCTTCAATGCCCTTGCTGATGGAAGGAGGTTTTCACTCAAAATCTCACGATATATGGCCCCATTCATTCTTTCCTTTACACGGAGCAGTCGTCCTGGTCCCTTTGCAGAAAAACAGCCCCAAGGCATGATGTTTCCACCCCCATGCTTCACAGTAGGTATGGTGTTCTTTGGATGCAACTCAACATTCTTTCTCCTCCAAACACGACGAGTTGAGTTTTTACCAAAAAGTTCTATTTTGGTTTCATCTGACCATATGACATTCTCCCAATCCTCTTCTGGATCATCCAAATGCTCTCTAGCAAACTTCAGACGGCCCGGACATGTACTGGCTTAAGCAGGGGGACACGTCTGGCACTGCAGGATTTGAGTCCTTGGCGGCGTAGTGTGTTACTGATGGTAGCCTTTGTTACTTTGGTCCCAGCTCTCTGCAGGTCATTCACTAGGTCCCCCCGTGTGGTTCTGGGATTTTTGCTCACCGTTCTTGTGATCATTTTGACCCCACGGGGTGAGATCTTGCGTGGAGCCCCAGATCGAGGGAGATTATCAGTGGTCTTGTATGTCTTCCATTTTCTAATAATTGCTCCCACAGTTGATTTCTTCTCACCAAGCTGCTTGCCTATTGCAGATTCAGTCTTCCCAGCCTGGTGCAGGTCTACAATTTTGTTTCTGGTGTCCTTCGACAGCTCTTTGGTCTTGGCCATAGTGGAGTGTGACTGTTTGAGGTTGTGGACAGGTGTCTTTTATACTGATAACGAGTTCAAACAGGTGCCATTAATACAGGTAACGAGTGGAGGACAGAGGAGCCTCTTAAAGAAGTTACAGGTCTGTGAGAGCCAGAAATCTTGCTTGTTTGTAGGTGACCAAATACTTATTTTACAGAGGAATTTACCAATTAATTCATTAAAAATCCTACAATGTGATTTCCTGGATTCTTTCCCCCCATTCTGTCTCATAGTTGAAGTGTACCTATGATGAAAATTACAGGCCTCTCTCATCTTTTTAAGTGGGAGAACTTGCACTTGAACTTTTGCCCAACTGTATGATTTTACACAGTACAATTTAAATAACATGCATAACAGTTGCTGCAATTAAATTTAGACTTATTTAACATATTTACTAAATTTGAAATCAAAATCAATCAATATGAAAAAATAATTGGAACTTAATAATTTTGCGAGTTAATTAAAAAAAAATATATTTATAGTTTTTTCACAAATAAAAAAATTGTTAAAACATTAATAGAAAGGAAGTTAAGTTTGTGCACACTGAGAATCATATTTTCTCAAATAAAGGCTAGGTAAACCTTATTGTGCATACAGTACACTTTGGATATAGCACAGCATAGTTTGAAATCAAAAATATAAATATTTTCTTAGCGCTGTCAAAATAAAAGCTCCTAAAAACTTCTAAAAAATATATTTTTTTATTTTGCACTGGGACATTTTTTTGCATTTATTAACTTTAAAGGTAGGGTAGATGATTTCGGAGAGGCTAGCATTTAGCAAGCTAGCTTTGAAAGCATAAGATCCCACCCTCCCTGCAAATCACTCTCCAAAGCCACGCCTCCTCCAAAACACATGAACTTGCACAGGCAGGACCGAAGGATATGATTGGACAAACATTTTATGGTCTTACGCCTTCCACAGACAATATACAGTTGTGCACATAAGTTTACATACCCCTTGCAGAATGTGCAAAATGTTAATAATTGAAAAAATAAGAAGGATCATGAAAATTGCATGTTATTGTTTATTTAGTACTGTCCTGAATAGGCTATTTCACATAACAGATGTTTACATATACTCCACAAGACAAATTAATAACTGAATTGCATGAGTCCCTTGTTGGTCCTGAGTAGTTCAACTGCCTGCTGTTCTTCAGAAAAATCCTCCAGCTCCTCCACATTCTTTGGTTTTCCAGCATCTTCTGCATATTTAAACCCTTTCCAACATTGACTGTATGATTTTGAAATCCATCTTTTAACACAGGACAACAGAGGACAATTGAGGGACTCGTGCATAACTATTACAAAAGGTGAAAACATGTACTGATACTCAAAAAGACCACACAATGCATTAAGAGACGTGGGGTGTAAACTTTTTAAATTAGATGATCAGGGTAAATTGTACTTATTTTGTCTGCTAGGAAACATGTAAGTATTTATGTAGCTTCTGAAATCCAGTTCTAAATGAAAAAATATGATCGTTAAACAAAATTGGAAGAATTTACTCATCATCATCCTGTTCAAAAGTTTACATCCCCGGGCTCTTAATGCATTGTGTTACCTTCTTGAGCATCAGTAAATGTTTTCACCTTTTGTAATAGTTGTGTACGAGTCCCTCAGTTGTCCTCAGTGTGAAAATATGGATCTCAAAATTATACAGTTACTTTTGGAAAGGGTTTGAATATGCAGAAGATGCTGGAAAACCAAAGAATGTGGAGGAGCTGGAGGATTTTTCTGAAGAACAGCAGGCAGTTGAACTACTCGGGACCAACAAGGGACTCATGAACAACTATCATGAAATATAAAAACAGTCATGGATCATCCAGGAAATGACACACAGTATTAAGATTCAAGGGTATGTAAACTTTTGAATGGGGTCATTTTTATAAATTCGGTTATTATTTTGTCTTGTGGAGTATATGTAAACATCTGTTATGTGAAATAGCTTATTCAGGACAGCATTAAATAAAAAATAACATGCAATTTTTATGATCCCTCTTATTTTGTTTCAATTATTAATACTTTGCACATTCTGCAAGGGGTATGTAAACTTATGAGCACAACTGTAAATACATATAAATACAGTTAGATCACTTAACTTAGTGATTTCTATAGGAATGTGAAGAGACTTACCAGCATAACTAAAATATAATTCTTTATTTGTACTACAATAGTAAAAAAAAAAAATATTTTGGCTTTACAGTAACCTAATATTGCACAGGAGTGGTGCATAATTATAATAATTTTTTAATGTCAAATATTTGTGTGAAATATGACATTTCTTGACAGTTTTTGTGCGTTTTACCCAGCAGTTTTTGGGATCGAAAACAAAAAAACAGTACGAACACTCCATTTGTCTCTCTTATGTTATTCTCATGTTATTTCCCTGGCCTTTGTGCATTAACAAACAATTTTCATCAGACAGTTTGCAATAAATTAGCAAGCTAAAGTAACATTTTGGAAATGAAAATATATGAAAAATCAGCTGTGAGCCTTCATGCTTAGATTTTGATGTTACAGTAATGTATTGGAAAAACACTCTTTTGTCAGTCACTCCATCACTTCACAGACGGCCTCATTTATTTAATATGATTAATCTCAATACATCACAGGTTTGGAAAAATCTGTGAAATACACATTTACAGTTCTGCAAATAGTCACCAACAAATTTCAGTCAGACAAAAAAAAAAATCATTCTGTTCTTTCACTGTAAACAGTTTCTCCTGAGTGCTAATCCATCTACCTTGCTGACTGTAAGTTTCACCATCATCGTTACATTAATCACAAGCTAGATGGAATAATTACAGTTTCTGGACACAGTTGCTTAATTCCTCTCATTTCTTTTCCACTGAAATGTGGTATAAATGTATGACGCTGGTTTGTGGTATAGTCAGTGCTTGGGCACCATGACAAGTCACATTGCTGAAACTGCACGAGTCTCATACTTTCCACCTGTCAAATCAGCCCTGCACCAGCACTCTGTCCAGGCTGTATCTCAATCCACTACTGAGGTAAGTACACTTCCCGAGGAGTCAGACATTTCTAGAGCTGTCCCACTGTCAAAATCTTTCTTAAACTGGAAAGTTGTTTCAGTAGCACAGACTTAGTCATCACTGTCCCAATATCACCCATTTCGCATCATATGGAACTAGGATGTGTAATGGGACACAGCCCAAAAACGACTGTTGTATACCATGTCACACAGGTGTTTCACAAGTTCTCAAGCACTTTGGCCTCTGTCAGATCCACCATCACTAATCCCGCAGCTTCAGTGACATTCAGATACCAGGTGCTGAAGTTCGACCAACCCATGTAGAGGACTGTGATGACAACATATATTCACATTTTCCGACTAATGAAAACATCCGTCAACATTTACAGAGCTCCACCCCATCACACATGCACAGTCTCTCTGACACAAACATATAAACTTTCTTTCAGGTTTGGTTTCCCACAGTTGAGACCTGTGGCGGACACGGCCGTTCACACAAAGCAGGAGCTGCTGTCGTAATAACAGGCTGACATATTGACCTGTCCATGCTCCGCTGGGGCCCATTTAGGGCCGGTGATGGATCTACCATGTGCCGTAGGTTATTTGTGCTTTTGGAGGCCTGCTTTGCATTGTCTGTTACGTGGGCAAAAGGGAACAGGAGGCCTATCCGATGGGACAGCCTAGGAGGAAAACAGCACTGGCCTCAGACCACACCTTCCAGTCATCTGAAATAGACACGTGTCTGTTGGAATCGCTCCTTGACCTTGATATCCGTGCTGTTTTCTTGATTCTGTTTTGCTAAATGTTTCTCAAGGTCTTTGACTGCATGCTGCACAGCAATACTGAAATGGGAGACGCTGCAGGTGGGTGGGCAGCGCTCCGACTTCTTTGGCCCAAACAGATGACATGCTTGGCTCAAGTCAACACTTTCACAAAATACCCCAAGCTCCTTGGACGGACCCCTTCTTCCTCCCAACGGCACATTTTATGGCCCTCTGGGGGCATGCATTGTGGTCTGAAAAAAAATCTACAGGTTGTCCCTTTGAATCGGGACACTATCGATGCTTCAATCAAGTCAGGAAGATCCCGTGGCCCGAGCCTGAGAGGGTGGTGGCTGGGAAAGTGCGAAGTTCTACTTAGAGAAAAGCTCCTGGGAGAAGAGGGGAAAACATTAATACTGAAGCCAGGACCCCCAATTCTATCTGCGTTCCTACCTTTCCAGGATTAAAAATAACCTTAACTATCCAAAACAATAAAGAAATGCCCGGCATCTCCTCGTCTTGGTGCAGGAGGCAACTCCCAGACGCTCCAGCTGTCATGCTGGAAGAACAACAATATAGTAACAAGTTCCACAAATGTATTGTTTATCCCGAGCGCGACTTGAGCATGTTCCTGATTCTCAGTTCGGTAGCTTTCCCAGCCTTTTCCCAGCTGCAGGAAATGCTTGAATGCCTTCCTGAGCTGCATTACTCAATCTTTAGAATTTGGTTTCAGGGATGCCCATGTGATGCTACTACAAGATGAATCATTGAAGATGATGCCAACACTAGTAACGAGTTGTTTCATATTTACTTGAATTTTAATGACAAGTAGGAGCTTCGAAGAGAAATACTTACTTACCTTGAGACACTGACATGAGTTTGATACCAATACCATGTCCTGATTTTCCCCATCATGTTTCTGCACACTGGTTGCACCACATGACAGTTTTTAAAAGATTTTTTTTGGCATTTTTGCCTTTTTGATAGGACAGATCAGAGCTGACAGGAAGCGAAGTGGGAGAGAGAGAGGGGGGTGAGATTGGGAAAGGTCCTCAAGTCGGGATTCGAACTCAGGACGCCTGTTGCGCAACAGGGCTGTATGTCAGCGCTCTGCCCAGGCTATCACTGCCGACACATGAAGTTTTTTTTTTTTTTAGATGTTTTCTTTTCAAGAGTTTCATGCTTTTTAAGAGGCTTTTCTTCTTCATTATAATAGTAGATCTGTTTTACGTTATTTACATTTACTCATTTAGCAGACGCTTTTATCCAAAGTGACTTCCAAATGAGGAAAATGGAAGCAATCAGAATCAACAAAAGAGCAATAATAAGCAAGTGCTATGACAAGTCTCAAGTCTCAACTTGAAAAAGTGCAAATGGAGTCGTGTTCATGCAGCGTTAAGTCACATTAAATGTTAAAGGTTTGGATGACGTACAGGTGAACATGCAGAAGTAAGGCTACTTGCAAACATTCTCTTTTATGCACAGACTTTATGCTAGACTGCTCTCGAATGCTGTGGACATGGTTGTTTGAAGAAGCCTATTTGTACGAAGCTCTCTTTGTTTGAATAGCACAGGTTCAGCGTGAAGTTCTCTTGGAAAGAAATTCATTCTTCTTATTTTGCAAGAGTTCTCTAGCTGTATTGAAGTATTTCTTTTACTAGACTTTCATTTTTGGCTGATGTTACCAAACCCTCTATTTTCTTTTCCAACGTTCATTCATATGGAGACCACAACAGCTGGTCTTTGTATGCAACACCCACTTTTTACAAATCAATTCCCAATGGATGCACGTCCCACTTTCACTTGGAAATATGTCAAATTTGGAATTTAATGAGTTGCAAATGCCATTTCATGTTGATGTGTTCCAACACATTGAACATTGGTGATCACTTGCAACATTTCAAATTCACCTGTCTTTCATCGCAATCACTTTCTTTCTTTCATGGAACACAAAAAAAAAGATATTTTGAAGAATGTTTCAGCTGTTTTGGTCTACAGTGTAAGTCGGTGGAGTCCAAAATGACATTCAACCCTGTCGACCTTCATTAATTAACTAAATAATCAGTAGTGTTTTTAGCAATAATAAGGGACTTATTTCTTCTATGACAGCAGGTTATAGAAGCTGTACTCGTCGTAATTGTTTGTCATAAATTAAACTCTTCAGGGAATTCAGTCTTCCGCTTTTTTATATCCTCATTGTCCCTCTGCTGTATCCTTTGTATTGTGTGAATAAAAGATTTACAGCAGCTAAAAAGGTGTAAAGAGACCTGTCATTCTGATCAAGCCTTGCTTACAAAGAGTTATGATACCATGACATGCATTATTCCCTTGTGGTCTTAATCACTCATTTTTTTTATTCTTGGTCAGTACAGTTATTAGTGCCATTTGTTAAAGGAAGCATTACGATTACAATCGCTCATAATTCCAGTGTCCTTAGTTATGACATGAGTGCCGAACCCTTATTTTTGGAAATATGTTGCTAAAAGGCAATTAGACTTCAAAATAAAATCACTCTGTGTTCCTGCAGGTACCACCTAGTGCAGCTCCTGGAGAAGTTTGGCAAAGTGAAACAGTTTGACTTCCTGTTCCATAAGTCAGGTCCTCTGGAGGGCCAGCCAAGAGGATACTGCTTTGTCAACTTCCACACCAAAGAGGTTCTGTTCGTTCTTCTTTACAACATCTGAGAATTAATCACCCAAAATACCAAAGGAAGTGTCAGTTTTGATCCAGTAACGATATGCAAGTCTTTAAGAGGCACCCAGACAGCTGATGCAGATAAGGAACCGTTGGCTCTCTGGAGTGTAATATGAGGCAGTCCCAAGGGTGTTGTTGAAGGGGAAATGTGTGTTTACAGATCTCATTCACGCCCTTCATGAGAGCTTGGAAAACCAGTGATCCATCATCAGCCATTATTGTTCCCTATCATTACGCCATGCTTCCAGCAACACCTAGAAACTAGAAAGTAGCGACTAACACACAGGAATGTTCAGAATCCAGACACTTCAGAGACAATCTTTGAACAGCACTAATAGAGGATTTCAGAAATCGACATGAAACTTTTGTAATCCTGATATAGTTAGCAGAGTATAGTGACTTGTATATAGATGCATACATGATTGTGATCATCAGCATAAAATTTGTAACAATCCGTTTTTTTTGTCCATCGCAGGAGGCTGAACGGGCTATTCAGTGTCTGAATGGAAAATTGGCACTTTCTAAGAAGTTAGTGGTTCGCTGGGCTCATGCTCAGGTAAAGGTGGGTATCGCATAAGTCGTGGTGTTTGCTTAGACAATCATCACTATTACTATTGCTCATACTATAGGTTAGTAGTTTGTAAAAGTCTCTTACGCTAAGTAACTGTTTTTGCCTTATGGAGGGCTGCAAATAATACATTTTTTGGTAACACTTTAGAATGGGGAACACACAATTTGCTGCTTATTAATAGTTAGTAAGGTAGTTGTTAAGTTTAGGTATGGGGTAGGATTAGGGATATAAAATATGGTCATGCAGAATAAGGCATTATTATGTGCTTTATAAGTCCTCATAAACAGCCAATATGCTAGTAATGTGCATGCCAATAAGCAACTTTAATAGTGAGAATTGGACCTTAAAAGAAAGTGTTACCCTTTTTTTTTTTTTTAAAGCGATCAGACTTTTGCCTTAAGGATGATAAAACAGGACAAAATTCAACTTATATTGAAGGAAGGCCATATCTATAGACCATAATATCATGGGCCTTGTTCCGACTGAATTTCATGTGGGTTTTCATTTTTAATTCTGTGACATTTTAATAGCTGATACTTATATCTTTGAGAGCAGGTTGGCTGTTATAAAGCATATAAAAACATTACACAATTTAATTTAAAAATAGTAAATAAAACATAACATTGCTCAAATAAAATTAACATTTATTTTATATAATATTTGCTTAATATTTGCACCTACATTTCACTGCTGGTTATACTCTGTATAATTGTGTATGTGACAAATAAAAATCTTGAATCTCTTAATTTGAAATAATTAGTTAATTGAGAAAAATGTTTGAGCTTGATAAAAAAAAAATTACATAACTTCTTGATTCTGTTCTTTAATCCTACTTCAGTATTTTTTCCCACAATATAGAAATTAAATAAAAAAAATATTAAACAAATACACTTCCGTTCAAAAGTTTAGGATCAGTATGATTTTTATGAAAGATAAGTCTTATGCTTACCAAGGTTGCATTATAAAAAAGTAGAGTATACAGTAAAAGGTAATATTGTGAAATATTATTACAGTTTAAAATAACTGAAAATAATATTTTTTTCCGGTGATGTAAAGCTGAATTTTCAGCATCATTACTCCAGTCTTCAGTATCACATGCTCCTTCAGAAATCATTCTAATATACTGATTTGCTGCTTTTCAATGTTAAAAATAGTTTTTGCTGCTTAATAGTTTTTAGAGCTACTATTTTTTTTTTTTTTTTACAATTTTGTGGTGCATAGAAATTTTGAAAGAACTGAATTTATTTGAAATAGAAATATTTTTGCAAATGTCATTTTTGATCAATTTAATGCATCCTTGCTAAATAAGTATTAAAAAAAATACTTACTGACAACAAATATTTATATGGTATTTTATAAATTAAAAGATACAAGTGTGACCAACAGTGAACAGTGAATTTGGTTAATCTGGAATCACTTTTCTTTCTTTTTTTTTAATTAATTCCACACAATGCTAATTACTTTTCCACCAGTCATCATTGTTTTCATAGGTCGGTATTTGTTGCTTAACTGTGATACTCACAATGACAGTGCAACAAACAACGCACAACGTTTACCATTTTTTACACCGTTGTCTGTGCTAAATGTTCAAATGTTGATACTGCACTCATGGAAAACATCCATTGCTAAAGTCTCACCAACCCGATCTCACGACGATTCGTGCATATTTTACAAGGTTGCTAATTCGTACAAATTTATAAGATTTTTGCTAAATCATACATATTTTACGAGTTTCACAATTTGTACGAATGACCTACACCTAACCCTGCCCCAAAACCTACCCGTCACTGGGGTCTAAACAAATTGTACAAAATCGTACGAGTGAGGTCGTACGAATTAGCCACCTCGTAAAATACATATGAATTGGTCATGAGGTAGTGTTGGTCTCATGCATGGTGGGTTTAAACAGTATAGCATATAACATGCCATTGAAATAGTGCGTCCAGAAATGTGTGTACATTGCCATATAGACTTGAGGGTAGGCTTTTTTGACTTGGGCCATTAAGCCCGCCCAGTAACCACTCAAAACATCCTAGCAACACTCAGAGCACCTTAGCAACCACAAAGCAACAACCTAAAAACACCTTAGCATCATGCCTGTAACTTCAGTCCATCAATGACATTAATAAATGCTTCTATTGTCGTTCTATGGAATATCTGGGTGCAACTACAACAAAACAGACCGTGACGATCATGGATCACATGTATAGTTAAGCTATGGAGAGGGGCTCCTGAGGCTGCCCGGCTCCTTAACAATAGGCAGCTGCCGCTGGGGGTGAGGAAATCCTGTATGGATGTGAATCGCGCACCCCCTCTGCCCCTCCCCGTCTGAGGGGAGCGGGACACCAGGCCGGGGTCAAGGTCAACATTGCAGAGTTGTTGACAACAAGTAGCAGCAGACAGGTCTGATTCCAGGTCCTCTTGACCGCCTCCACCCAACACTGTGCTCATTGTGAGGCTGGTGAAAGTGTTGGATTAGTCTGGGAAGGCCGTGTGTGGGTATTGGTGTATTCTTCAGCACTGTGTTTATATCAGCCGTGCCCTTTGAAGCCCTCTGGTTCAGTGAAGCTCTCTGATAAATGTGGTGTATTTAAAAAATGGCTTCCTCTTTATGCATAGATGTTTGGGTGGAATTCAGCGATCTAAAGGAAAATAAACAGTTAATGATAAAGTTAAATGATTGAATGATTGTAACCTAAAGGATCAGAAACAGGCTGTTAGAATGTTTCTTTATGGTTAACTATTTTTTATTTTATTTGATTTTACAAAAGTTGACCCTATTTTGTCCTTGGTCTCATTGTGAAAAATTTATTAGTACTCATAAAATAATTACATTATTTTACATAGGATTTTCTGCTTATGTAACAAAAGCCATGCAGGCAATACAACTAAATACAAAAATGTTGTTATTTATTTATTTTGAGGAAACTGCTTGCCTGAGCAAAGCATGTTTTCATTATGCAACTGCGCTGCTGTCCGAATATCAACCAAATCAAAGTACTTCATAAAACTTATTTTTTTTTAAATCAACTATAAAACATACATGTATTTCTGCCCTGCTGACAAAATCAATCATCCATGTTAATTATTTTCATTATTTAACAAAAATTTGAAACTGAAAAATGCTATTTTCATCATTTGAGAAATATAATTATCTGAGAAAATACAATGCTGAAATAAAGTACAGAAAATTACTGTTTTTTTTTGCAGTAACCCATTCAACTGCAGCCTTCTGTTTTTTATATTTGCATAAGCTAAATGAGTGAATTATAATCAGATGGTTGTATTATGAGGTTGTGTAAAGGTTTTCCTACTTTCAAAGGAGGGTGTCACTATATCTCTGATATTTTGGTCCCTAGATGTGTCGTTTAATATAAAAAGAAAATTCCCCTATTTTATCATCCACCAGGTCTGATTGTTTCAAAAAGTAATAGTACGTCTCATAATGAATGATTTAAATGATCATTTGCGTAGTTACATGCCAAAGCTTACTTTAGTTTAGGAATTTGTAACAACAAGCGCTTCTCAACATTGGCAAACTCTTTATTATTCAAATGAAATCAATCCAAGCAGATAAAATTCCCCATCCTAAAAACAGACAAGTCCCAGCCCACACTATTTGACACCTAATATTCAGTTTAACTCAATAAATGTCTCATTATGGAAGTTGAATGCATTGCGAAAGCAGCTTCATAGTGTCTTTAATTGTGTTTCAATACATTACAGAATCCAAGGGTTGGAGAAATATCTGTCTTCAACAGTTGTAAAGAACTTTCAAGTCTCTCATCAAATCTCTCTTTGTTTTTATTCCCCACAGATTCCCAAGAGTTATCATCATCCTCATGGTCACAACTTGCAAGGGTTGCTGGATGGACATTTTTGAGTGGAATGAATGTTTATGACGTTGCATAGCCCAACTTTTCCCACACTATTCCAAGGGAGCATATGACTAATAAGCAGCCAACTCTTGTTTTTTTTGTTTTTTTCGGTCTCTAAAGCAACCAAATGAGTTTAAGTTACTAAAGGCTCAGCAAGTTATACAATCCTTACACAACCCCTCAGTGCATGTTGTCTTGTATTCATCCTGGTGTGTGTTTGTTGTCTTTCAGAAGTTTGAACCCTTCAGAGGAGACAAAAATGTGCCGGCCAGTTTAGAGCCTTCATCCAGTGAAGCCGAGGAGCTGCCAACCACACTGAGGTTTGAGACATTCCCATTCAAAATCTGTTGCCTTTCATTTTCTTCCATGTTTCGAATTTCTCCTGTTCACTTTCCCTCCTGTTTTTGTTTTTGTTCTCAACCGTTCTCTTTCCAAATTGCCTTGAGCTCACATTGACCAAAGTTGGACTGGATAAGAAGGTTAATGCTCTTTTCTTTTCTCTCGATTCCCTTTCCTCTGCTACTTAAAGTGTTAATGCAAAGATTCGTGCCATCGAAGCCAAGCTGCAGCTGATGGAAGAAAACCCAGATGACTATTCCGGCCCATCCGCGTACATCTACAACAAACCCCCCGATAAAAGAGACAAGAGGTCCCAGCCCTACTACAAGCCGTTCCGCAAATTCAGGAGATGACCTCTCCAACAGCTGTCCAAGCGTCGCTGCACTGAAGGGACTGTGAGATGTGTGGAGATGAGCTAAGCTGCTCTTGTCTCTTGGCCAGTGAGAGACTGTAACGTATTATGAGACGAGAAAGTCCAACACCTTTGATTTGTAGTGCTGTTCTGTTTCTCGGCCAGTGGAGGAGTCTTTTTACTGTGAAAGATAGCTGATGTAAGCAGAATCTAACCACAAAATTCTAGTGAATTAAATTTTCCTTTTTTTTGAACATTGATGTTACCCAACTAATTTCAGTTCTTCAGGGTTTAAATGGATCGTTCAGTCAAAATATGAGAATGCTGTTATCATTTACTCACCTTTGTCGTTCCAAACCAGTAAGAGGATTTTGATAAACGTCTTTTTTTTTTTTTTAGGGTTGTTTGAACCCTAAAATATCTTCTTTTGTAGAAGAAACAACAATTGTACAGGTTTGGAAATACATGGAGGCACATAAATCATGACAGAAATTTCACTATCCTTTTATGAGTTTTGCACCTTTTCGAAATCTCAGTTTACATCCCTTTCTCGATATCCTTCCAGAATATATCTCACATTGTTTTTTATTCACTTGTAAACTGCCCAGTGTGCTGCTTGCGAAAGTGTTGTTGTGTGTTATGAGTCTTATGATCCTAAATCTACATACTTTACCATTCTTTGTTACACTGTTGTATGCGTAAAGGAAGCACAATATTATGCATTGTTCATTTAACTATTAATATCCTGCCTTTTTAAGTCTAAAGTGAAAAAGGGCTTTTATCACATGATCTGGAGAGGGGGCATCACAATAGTGGGTGTCATCAACCATTTAGATCAAGTGTAAATATCCAGGTATTTTGATAGATTTTGCTCCTGTCGTGTTCAAACATAAATGAAACGGTTCTCCTATGAGGTGTCCAAACTGGATTTTTGTGCTTTCATTTGAATTGGACATGTTTGTGTATTTAAATCACAGTAAAGTCTGCTGTGCTGTTTTTGCATTGCTTTGAACTGCCTGTAATGATCATTTTTAAAGCACCATGGTCTTAATACCCGACCGTTTTCAATTAGCCTATATGAACAGGCCTAGCGAGTCTTTTGCCATAAGGAGAATTTAATTATTTCAATATCAGCTGGAGCCTTAAATAATCTGTTTTCTTATTTATTAAAACCGTTTCGTTTTTAAATTCGAGTCACTAGCGGGGTAGCCTACCGAATCTGGCTCCCTGTCCATTTAATTTTATTCTGCTTAATTTTATTTATTACTGTTTTTAATTTACTGGGCTCATTTATTTTTTTCGACACCACTACTTTTTCTGATTTTTGTGATTTATAAAAATAGGCCTAAATCAGTCACATCGACTAACGAGGCAAGTTTCTGCCATAAAATAAAGGATCTTCATTTGCAAGGTTCTATGAGGAACCTTTAACATCATGGAGCCTTTCCCTTGCTCGAAATGTACTTGACAGTAGAAAAATGTTCTTAACACTGGGTGAAAAAAAAATATTTTAAGAACTGTTCGCTGAAATGTTCTTTGGAAAACCGATTAAAAAAAAATAAAAAATCCCTATATGGCAAAATAAAAAAAATCAAACTTTTGGAACCAGAGGTAAAATAATCTGTCGGTGAACATGATATATTGTGCAAGGTCACGTCACATTATTCCTCTTTTATTCCTATTTATTTCCAAACCCCAAACAATAAGTTCAAATTCAAACGAAAGGCGAGTAATAGTTGGGTTTTAGAACGGCTGTTCCCATTGAACCTAAACTCTTTCTTTATAATCTCTTACATGCACATGCAACCCTTCATTCTAACACTATACATGAATCTATCCAAACAATCTTTTCCTCCCAATGCAACTGTTGCATAAGAGAAAAGGTCTACGCCGCTCCCTCTACCTGCGTATTATCTGAAGGAAAAGTGTTTTTTCCGCTGCTTCTCCCCGACATAATAATAGCATGATGGTTTCAGGCTTGGTGAAGCATATATTTTTATCTCACATGCCCATTTTAAACCAATTCAAGAAACAGATAACATTGTGAATGCATATTTTGCGATACAGTCATCTGCATAAAAATATGATCTATATCAATTATATAGGCTAGAGTTTGGCATTTAAATAGGCTACATGAACGATATATTATTGCAATATAATAGAATACGACACCTATCCAAGTGGACTTCTTATCAAATAAAAAAAATGTATCGTGCGTTTGGACATTTCATTGCATTACGCGTATAAACTGCCTCGGTAAGAAATATCTTTTTTGTTATTACAAAAACTCGCAATTACCAATCCAACTATTAACGAATAGGACCGAAATATTTGAACATTCTGTTGTTCAAAAGATAAAATTTATGTTTTTTTTTATGAAAGTTAATTTTGTTTTATAGCCTTTTTTATGCACTATAAACTGGAGCATAGCATATTTCATATAATTTATGAATCAAACGTCCTATGGAATATTCTTTAAAATCTTTGAAATATTAACTTATTTTTCCTATTTAATCTCATACTGGATACCACTAACAGCCCTGATAGGCTAAATATCGACTTTCGGATGTCGAATAGGCTATCATTTTTAATCGCTAATTTGTCAGACAATTAAGCCCCAAACATCATGCAAGGTCTCAGCATCGCAAAATGTCGATACATACTCAGGCCACTTCTCTTCCCTCCCCTCTGATCTGTCAACTTTCAGAAGGTAGGCTGTTCTCTGACTGCCTATGAGGAGAGCAGGAGCAAAACCTGCCAGCCCCTCAATTTTCTCCACTTCCTGTACTCAAGCAACTGCATCCCAAAAGAGGGAAAAAGTAGGAAATATCCTGCAAACGGTTCTAAATAAGACGTCCCGACGAACCTCTCGCGCTCTGCGCGTCTGCTGCCGCTTTACTGACCTATATATCACGAATGTCAAGACTTGCTTTCGACGTTTACCGATCGCTATTGATTGGCTGGACGGAAGGAAACGGCGAGCTGGGTTCATATTAGACTGATTTTGACCGCATGGGATAACGAATCTTTAACAGAAAAGGCTTGAAGCAAATTGAAGATCTCGAAAGAGAAGGTTAAGCCGTCAAATGTATTGGAAAAATGAGGCTTTGGCCCCTCTATCAGAGGGAAATCAGTTTCTATCCGAAGGAATTCCCTCAAAACAGGTAAGACTTTTATCGTCTCCTATTCAAGCGTGGACGAAAATGCAGTCGTGCTTATTATTATCCATTTAATTGCATAGAAAGAAAAACTATAAGCAGCCAACGTGAAAGTCCTCTCTATCATCTCCTGCAGCCTGTAACATCTTCACCTTAAAGTGATGTCATGAGAATCAGGATCTGTTCTGAATAGTGTGATTTGCGGTCCATCCTCTTCACATGCCAAGTCTGCAGAGGAAAAATTAGATTTTAATTACTGCCATTAAAAATCAAATTTGCAATTCTTTGGGTGGCCCGTTGCTTTCTCTGATTGGCAGTTGAAATTGACACTCTGGGGTCCTCTTATCGCGAGCATTTCAAGCTATTTGTAATTGCAGGTAGTTTATTTTTTTCAGATCCCTGGATTGCGTGGAAATACGATTATGGGAAGAGGCACGGGTTAAGTGTGGGGAAAAAATCAATCCAAATTGAAATCGCTTCATTAAAACCGGCTTTTTGTTGCGAGGCTCTCAATGCACGGTTAAAAAAGCGTTTTTATTGTTTTTGGACGCATATATAGAGCAGGGACCATGCCTGACATGGAGCACTGTGGCTTGACTGTGTTGTAGGTGATCTCTCCAGACTCGCACAGCACACCGGGAGCATCGCGCTGCGTGGACGGACAACACGGCCGCGCGATGGTGAGTGCGCGCGACGAGAGATAATGCGCCTTCATCGCGTCTCTGCTAGCTCAGAGTTTTGCTTTGGAAGAAAAGGCCTTCAGGCATAACATAACACTGTTTACTGATGTAATGCAATTTTGTGGATTATTTCAACTTGGATCTGTAATCCGCTTTTATATTATTAGCGTTACAAATGTCACGGAATTTCCAAATGTTAGAAAATCTCTTTATTTCTATTTAAGTTGACGCGACCATTTCAGGTTTTCCTACTTGAGAAGTTTCGATTTTCTTCATCACGAATTAAATTCGAAATTTAAGCGCAGCAAAAAACTGCTTGCGGTTTAAGTGTTCAGTTTTGATTTTTTTTTTTTAAACAGAAAATTCCTGTCAGCCTCATACTTTCCAGAGTGTGATATTTCTCGCGCTTTTTCCTGTCGCAGTCACAGTCTGACGGAGAATCTCACAGGTCTAATATGGAGAAAGAGGACCCTCGCTCTTCGCCCAGTCCGCCCTCGACGCCGTCCATCTGCTCGCCCACCTCCAGCGCCTCCTCCGTGCCGTCCACCGGGAAGAACGTGTGCGCGAGCTGCGGCCTCGAGATCCTGGACAGATATCTGCTCAAGGTGCGAGGGCGCGAGTGTGTGTTTGTGTGTGACGAGTGAACTGACTCGGTTATATAGGCTAATATTAGTGGAGTGGAGCTTTTGCACACAACATTATGTAGTTGGAACGATTTAGTATGCTTTGTCTGATTGTTGCTTTTATAATTATTTTATATTGTTTAATATTAATTATTATTTGT
Source organism: Barbus barbus (assembly GCF_936440315.1). NCBI lineage: Eukaryota > Metazoa > Chordata > Actinopteri > Cypriniformes > Cyprinidae > Barbus > Barbus barbus. Next base: position 6,261,954 of record NC_136725.1, on the reverse strand, counting down.
ATTAAGTCTTATGTTTGGGGTCTTTTTAATAGATCTAAAAATATAGGCTTCTTAAAATGATCGACTAAATAATTAACATGTGTTTCTAAACAAAATTGATGCTTCAATAAATGTTACATGAGCACTGAAAAAATGATACGTTGAATTTACTAATTGTTTTTTAAGGTAAGTGGTTGCAATCAATTTATTTTAGCTACATTTAAATAAACAAATTTTGCTGAAAGTTAGTCAACTAAATTTGATTATTTAAATGTAGCTCAAATAGATTGATTGCAACCACTTACCTTAAAAAAATGAGTATATTTTTTTTCAGTGAGGATACGTATGTTTTGGGTCTCAGAATCCTCATGTAGCCTATAAATGAGTAAATAGGCCTATAAAAAAGTAAAACATCAACACATTTGTTTTGTTTTTATTCTACTTTCTACTATGTTTCTCTTTTTTGTTTTATTTTTTTTTTGCTGAGGTCAAATTGTTCAGAAGCAGAAACGTTACTAACCTTCCTAATAGTATTTCTGAAAACTGCATGCCAACTTTGATAAAAACAGATTGGGTTCAGGTTTCTGTAATGTCTGCATGTGTTTTGGTTTGGTCAGAGGAGCATATTATAATAATGTGAACGGGAAAAGAGTTATTTAACACATACATCATATAATAAAGTAAATTTCAGCATAACAGGATGGGTAAAAATGATTACGATTAGTTAAATCTATAGATATAGATGTTGATTTTTCAATGACTAGTCGTTTTTAGTGCAGATGTTGACAGTATCGACCTGCTTGTTTTTCAGGAAGTGCGTGTGTTGCGCGTGAGGATCATTAGAGCGCGAGCTCTCCGACTGTAGTGTTTTGCTCTTTTGCGGAAACTAATAAAACAGTGCGTGAGTTTATTACAATTTAGTCAGGATGAGCGAACTTAGTCCCCTTTTTGTGCATTTCCCTTTTCCTCAGCTCTTGGGATCTGAGAGTCTGGGAATGTAATTGCACTTATTATTTTTCGACAGAAATAAAAAAAAATATTTCTAAAATGCACCTCACGTGTGTCGGAAATGATCCACAGAGAACATGGTTATAATCATAATTTTAAATCCCAAATCTCAGTAATCAAATTTGAAATATCAATAATTAGGCCTACACATTTCTGGACGGAATATGTTGCAAGTTTGATTAACAGTATTAAATTATACTTTTTTTTTTTGCTTAAAATTCAACAAAATGGGCTAAGTAATGTGCATGCATCTACATTTATATTGAAACAAATTTGTACACAGCGCAATTCAAAAGAAATATTCACCAAAATCTAATTTTAAATCACACCTTTAATTATAAACAAAACATTTTATTTAATAGCCTGTCATATTTATGTGATTATATTTTGAGACTCTTCATACAGAAACACGTGTGTGCGGCTCGACTTATTAATTTTAATGCACGTTGACATTCCATTTTCGAAAACTATGCACGACGAATATTATGAAAGGCCTTTTTAAAGAATATACTAATTTCATTATTATATTTTCATATTTGTTACAGGTTAATAATCTGATCTGGCACGTGAGGTGTCTGGAGTGTTCCGTTTGCAGGACGTCACTACGTCAACACAGCAGCTGCTACATCAAAAATAAAGAAATCTTCTGTAAAATGGATTATTTCAGGTAGGGTAAGTTTTCACTTTCTGTCCTCAGAAATATCAGGAGTGCATATTAACGAAATACTGCTTAATTTTTTAACTTTTGGTTGAAAATGCGTTGCGTGAGTGTTTCGTGTTTGGGTTTAATGCTAAAAATACGATTTCTTAAAAAAGTAGCGATTTAATTCTTACCACGACAAATACATATAATTATGCAATACGCCGTTTGTAATTTAGTGAATTGTCTTGTGATAAAATCTTTGAAAAAAAGACCTCATACAACAATATAAAATATCAATAACATCAGAAAACGTGATATTCGTAACATTCGATTTATTAGAAGCATTTCTATTTGCAGCTAATTTATTCATCAGATAGAAAATTTTATACTTGTCTTCTCTAAAGCTCCATTAGAACTGCGTTTTATATTATAATAGTTAAACACACAAACAATTGATCTGAGACCGAAATAACAGTCGCAGCTTATTGTAAGTAAATATTTTATAATACTTTAATTGGTGTTTCCGATTCAGTCATTTTAAATAATATTTTTTTAACAATTTAGATGTTACCACATGAAGCACTTTTTTGTTTTTGTTTTTTTTTGTGTGCATTGGATTATGCAAAAAAAGAAAAAAAATATTTTACTGTCCACAAAAGGAGATGATGTCAATAGTAGGTCTAAATAGTATTTGATTATTAGTAGAATTAAATTTGCCAGTATTTCCTTGTTTGTGACTGAATAGTGTTAGAAATCAAACACAAGTTACATAATTCTATCTCTGGTTAAAATCCAGTAATATGCTGATGGGAAGGCATGGAGTGAGGGAGATCCGACAGGGAAGCTGTGAAATTGCATTGAGACTAGAAGGGCTGCGATATGGCATGATTGCAGAGCACTCAGCAAGGCCTGTGAATGGCAGTGTGATATTGGCCAGCCTTCCCTGCTTATTGCCCGTCAATATGAATGATAGTCAATGCTGTGTTGCAGGAGAGGGTTTGTTTTCTACGTTAAAGCCAATAATCTGAAGAGATGCTCCATGAGATGGTGCATCAATGCCTTGATCTTCACTGGTTGAGTTGAGTCTAGGGCGTCAGGATCTCTCTGGCTGTGATTACAAGAGGAATCTCTGAAAGGAATGCAAAAAACTACACAAAACAACCTTTATAGGGGAATATGTTATAGATTTTATTATGGACAAAACCATATTCTGAAGATGGCGAGTTGTGGTTTAGTACAATAGAAATGTGAAATGATGAAATGTTTTGAGAAATGCTTAATGACGGCAGTTAAATGAAAAGGACAAGGGTTTAATGTGTATTATTTTATTGGCATTATATGCTAAAAATATTCACATTTCATCTAACTAACCTTTAAGCTAACCTAAAGTGTGATTTGCATGTGAGCTTGTAGAAAATTAATAAATAAAATAGTTAAATTCAGATGAATAAAATAAATGCAAATTGCAGCATCCAATTTTTCAGATGTTTAAAATAGCTATACATATAAAATTGTATTTTATATATATATATATATATATATAAAAAAAATAGCAGAATTTTATTTTATTATATAAAATGTTAATGTATTTTTGTTCCTCTGCAGTTCTGTATGTCAAAACAGCAACCATGGGGGTTTATGTTGGTTTTGGCATAATAAAATACAGCCTCACATTGAAGTTTTTTCCCCTAATTATCTGAGTTAATCAGGAAACGTAATCAGATATACGGTTAACGTTTTTTGAGTTGGAATCACAGGAACATCCCTGGAAGCGAAATACTGATTGACTCACGTTTGCCTTGAAAAAGAGACAGTAATAGCTCCATGCTTGTGGAGTCGAGTTCAGTGATCTGAAGCACACATGTGTTTTTCTCCAGTGGCATTGAAACATCTCTCCTGTCAAGTCTTCTGCAAATAGAAGAGTTCCTTAGTATGAGTGGATTTCACCTTTTTTTAGTCTGAGTGTTGGTACCCATTTATATATATATATATATATATTTCATATACAGATTGAGATCATAACTGCTAGCAGAACGCAGCATTTGACATAATTGCTTGAAACAAATTCTGTACATTTATCTCCACACTCTTAAGTTCTTTATTGGCATCGATGGTTCCATAAAGAACCTTTAACATTCATGTAATCTTTCCGTTCCACAAAAGATTTTTTATAATGGAAAAAGGTTCTTTAGATTTTTTAAATGTTCTTCACATTGAGAAAAATGGTTCTTTTAAGAACTGTTCGCTGATAGGTTCTTTTATGGCATTGCTGTAAAAACTCATTTTGCAACCTTAATAAGAGTGTATATTTATATAACTGGACATAAATTTATCCATGAACTGGTTTTAAGTTTAGATGTCAATTATTTGTTTTCTTTGTCCATTGATACAATAAGTAGACTTGTGATTGGTGGACCTGTGGCACAAGCTTATGAACGCAATGCCATGTTCGTCTCTGGCAGTTGGATTGTTTTGCTGGTGCTGCACAACACCAATAGAGGACGCCCATCATATGCCTGAAAGGAAAAGGATCTCCATTGATTTCTTGCAAAAAAGGAAAACAAAACACAAGAAGATATGTTTCATTTGTGTTGGTCTCTCATCTGGGGCAGATTGACAGCTGCTCTAATAGAGTGTAATTACAGGAAATCAAAGTGGGTTTGCTATGTGTGTGAGGGGGGGAGGCAGATCTGGCGGTAAGGGTCAGAGTGGAGACTGTACCTACGCTAAAAAGAAACAGCCACAAAGGCACGAGCATCAGGCCACACAGGACGTCAGAGGAGGCTGTTAATCAGAGGAACCAAAGGATAAGGACAGGGTGATGGAGTAAGGTGGTAACGAGTGGGTTTGTGCAGAACTGAGATCGCTAGATTTGGAGGAGATGACGTACTGTAATGGCCATATGCGCGTACAGGACTCCTAGTGTTTCAATGCAAACAGAAGTAAACAGAGCTTGTTTAACTCATAACTTGCTGGAGAATACGAGAAATTATATGAGTGACTGAAATTATCAAATGTGTTTTTTTTCTGGTTAACAGAGGAAAAATATTGCTTCAACATATGGATAAGTTTGAGAATAAAAGATAAAGAGAATAATATTTTTTCTGTGGATGGGTGCTATGGTGTTGTTAGGTTGTCTGAAATCGCAAACTAATCTAGTAGGTACTACATTTGGTTTGATACTTTGTGACCATAAAAAGTATGTTTTATATAAATGTGTAGCATGAATCAAATTTGGACGTACTACATCTGACGTGTTGTTACTGTCATGTGACCTACGCCGTCAGTCGCGTCGCTTCACTGCCATCCACAAATCCTCTCCCGTGGCCTCATGGGATAGTAAAGAGTCATCAAATGCGCAATCCAGAAATTTGCCGGAAGTACTACTTCATCCAGTTACTTTTCGCCTACTGTTTTTCGCATTCTCTATAGTATGAAATAGGAATTGTCAAATAGGTTAAAGAGACTTGTATGAATTTCTTGTGTTTTGTGTTGAACACAAAAGAAGATATTTTGAAGAATCTTGATAACCAAACTGCTGCTGGTAGCCATTGACTTTCATAGTATGAAGAAAATACTGTGGAAGTCAATAGGTACCAGCAACTGTTTGGTTAGACACATTCTTCAAAATATTTTCTTTTGTCTTCAACAGAAGAAAGAAATACATATAGGTTTGGATCAATCACAATGTAGTATGCAAATAACTGCAAAAAAGCAAACAAATCACATACTATAAATTTGGACGTACTACTTTTTTCACATACTGTTTTTCGCATACTATATAGTACGGAAGTAAGCACTTTCAACTGCAATAATGGGACCTTCATGAGTTTCTTTTAATCTTGAACACAAAAGAGGATATTTTGAAGAATGTAGATAACCAAACAGTTGCTGGTAGCCATTGACTTTCGTAGTTTCGTAAAAAATACTGTGGAGGTCAACGGCTACCAGCAACTGATTGGTCAGACCTATTCTTCAAAATATCTTCAAATTTGTAACAACAAGAAGAGTAAATGATGACAATTTTTTTTTATAGATGCAAGTCTCTATTATGCTTTCTAGATATAGTGGACGTCTACCATGTTTCTCTGACAATTTATCATCCACCAGGTTTCGTTGATGCAAGTGCTAAAGAATGGAAAAGCACACCTCAAAAAGTTGTAAGATTTGCGGTATTATTTATGCCTGTTGCACAAGCAATGGAATGGGACGAGTTACATACCAAAATGAAATACTCACGATTCTGGGTTTTGAAAAACCACCATGAGCAATAGTAAAAGTGATGCTCGCTGTAGCAAGCACCACTAATATGTCTCAGCAGTCTCTGAGAGGGAGATTTCCCCCAGATTATAATACTCCAAGAGTATATCAAATTTAATCTACCGAATTTGTACTTCCACAAGCTTCTCTTTTCCAGCCAAAGGTGAATTTCTCCAGCGCTGAGGGAAACGCTTTGCGGCTGCAGGAATTTTCCCCGGCGAGTTATGATCTGCAGGACAGAAATAAATCCAGAATAAGCACAACAACGCACAATCAGACGTGCGGCAGATCTGAACAAAAACAAAACCCCCTAAGATCTTTATGGCTTTTCTGAAAGGTTTTGCGGTAAATTAACTGCCATGACAGATTACGGCTCCGTTCCACAATGTTTCTCCTCTAAACACACGTCTGAAATGCATCATTACTCAAACGTTGTATTCTTTGTCTGGAACGATGCTGTCAGAATATGGTGCGCAGTGTACACAGAAAGCCCTTTGAATGCTTTCTGCAGGCATTAATACTTGAGGCGTGTTTTATGTGTCGATACTTTGCACCTAAGTGGACTGTAAATATTTTTGAAGAGTTTTGATTCAGGTTTGTTTTCGCTTCTTGGCTCATCCTGCTCAAATGCCGATTGGCAGAGACAAATTATTCCTGGTTTGTTGAGCCCCGTGGGGCTCCCTGGTGGGCTATGATGTCATTTCCAGTGGATGAACGCCCCGTGGGCCCCACTGCGGGATTTTCGGGGCCAGTGTCATCATTTTTCAGTAGCGTATACGGGGGAAATCGCGTATCTCGATATCCCGTGTTTCTTTGCAGTCGGAGGAGGTTGTGTGTGAAACTTTGTTTACACAAGGGCTCCCAATGACAGAGGTGTAGTGATGGAGGGGGGCTCAGATTCAGGCCAAAAAAGGGCCGTGCCTGGCCAGCTGCAGAATATTAGTCTCTTCTAGTCCTCTCATCACTGGAAACCCCTCTTTGGTCACCCAAATGTGATGTCTGGGTCAAGAAAAAAAAGGCACGGTCAGCCCTGTCCAGTCAAAATAACACTTCATTTTAGCAGTACTCGCTGTTGGTTTGTATCGCCGCAGGGTTGTTTACAGAGTCCTGTTGATCGCAGGATAACAGAAGAGGTGCTATAAGCAACTACACGGCCATATGGCTGCTGAAAATGCAGGGCTGAAGTAAATATGGAATACGTATGCGGTTTACAAATCACACTCAGCTGAGAATGTGATGATTAATGTCAGCAGTAACATCAATAACATAGCAGCATCTTAACTCCATTTATGCATCAACTTTTTAGTGTATTATATAATTAGATACAATAAACAGATAAAAAACAGAATCATTTTGTAGCAAAGTCAGTGAATAAATTGTAGAATAAATAAATAAATGATCAAACAAATAGGTAGATAGATATTAAAATAATCTCGTATTTAAAAAAATTATAATTTCATTAAACAAAACTAAGAAAAAAAACATTATCCAGAGTTTTAAGTATGTAAAGTATGCAGTTTTCGATTAATTTATTGCAGAAAATTCTCTCTATTTTAAAAAATACTTTAATTATATATAATGTAATAAACTAATTATATACAGTTCTCACTTAATATATTGTAAGTAAAAATATATTTTTTAATAATATTACCGTATATATTAAACAAAGTAATATATATATATACTATAAACTAATTATTTCAATATATATGTATTTTTCAATTATTTAAAATATAGTTTATATAATATTATATAATATATATCATATTAAAAATTTAATATATATATAATATATATATATATATATATATATATATATATATATATATATATATATATATATATATATATATATATATAAAAAAATAAAAAATATATATTATATGTTATATATATGAAACAACGTAATATATCAACTCCCTGGCTTAATTTTTATATGCATATAAATCATATCTGAAGACCTTTACACAAAAGAAAAAGTGGAGGTGGTTTACAAACAGACCAAATTTTACATGCATTACGCACTTTGTTGGATGAAATCAAGAGTTTATGGATCCTATCAGCACAGTTTATCAGCAGACATTTCCTGTCGACCTGCAGCTCAGAGAATTACTAGTGGTTTGTTTGTGCTGAGAGTTTTACAGCCGTGTCTGACACGTTTAGCGGTTATCTTTTAGACACGGTTCAGCCTATCTGTATTCTGTTTTCTGCCAGCGAGAGCGTTCTGTGGAGAAACAAAATACTTGCTTCGCTGTTAAACTAAATCCAGAACAAGAAGCAAAATGCACAAATGCTTTTATCATTACACTAGCTTATTTTAATACTAAGCACATGTGTAACATGTTTTATTGTTTATGGGATAAGTATTGATGCCCAAGCCCTTCTCTGTCTCACAGTAGGTTTGGTACAAAGTGTGCCCGCTGTGGCCGGCAGATCTACGCCAGCGACTGGGTACGGCGAGCCAGAGGCAATGCCTACCATCTGGCCTGCTTCGCCTGCTTCTCCTGCAAACGGCAGCTGTCCACAGGAGAGGAGTTCGGGCTGGTGGAGGAGAAAGTACTTTGTCGGATCCATTACGACACAATGGTGGAGAACCTGAAACGGGCTGCTGAGAGCGGTACGTGTGTTTCAGATGCATTTCGCTTTAAGTCTTATTGATCTGAAAAGAGTTTCTAACCACTTTCCCCGGGTTTTTATGCAGGAAGCGGACTCACTCTGGAGGGGGCGGTGCCATCAGAACAGGACAGTCAACCAAAACCAGCCAAAAGGGCACGAACGTCCTTCACTGCAGAACAGCTGCAGGTAAGATGATCAAACACAATGAAGAAGCAAACCCCTCTTTGTGGTTATACTTTTGTCTGGTATACATTCATATTTCAGTTCCATTTAATGTTTTAAACACATGGAAGAGTATTCACGTGGCACGATACCCCTACTGTATCATAATTAAAACACAATTTCCAAGGTCTTTAAATGATCAAAACTTCTTGCTTATAATCTACTACATGCTTTCTGTCGTCTGATTGATCATTTATACTTTTTAAAGGTCATTTAGTATAATTGTAAAAATGTCTTTTTGATTTGAAATCTTTACTGATTTTATAAAGTAAACATGAGAATACTTTATATTGTTAATATTTCAAGATCAACTCTTACTGGACTGAAGCAGTTTAGGTTTACTTGATTATCCATATATCATTTTTTAGAAAAATCGTGTTAAAATATGAGTATCAATTATGATCCATCAGGCTTTTAAGGAACGTTTATTTATTCATCTCTCAATCATTGTATTACATTGCATTATAAGTTTTGAAACTACATAGCTTTGATAATCAAACTAAGTATAAAAATAAATAAAGAGTGAAAACTGATATCCATATGCAGTTTATGTAAGTAGCCTGATATACTGTTATAAAGATAATTGATTTAGATTACAAGATATGAGAATTTCATCTCACTCTGAATAAAATTGAGTTTTTCCTCCTTAAGTATGAGCGCTATATTCTCAATACATCATACTTTATGAGCCATAAAAGCCTGATGTATCAAATATGATACTCAACAAAAAACACACATGCAAACTCTTCCAATAAATTGTTCCATTGAAAAAGTATTTTAATTTACTTTATAATAATTTGTAATTACGTTTTTTATTATTTATAATATATTTGATTATTTGTAATGTATAAATCCTTTACAAATATGCATTTCTCCCCATGAGCTAATGTGGCACTTGTTGCATGCACAGGTAATGCAGGCACAGTTTGCACAGGACAACAACCCTGACGCTCAGACCCTGCAGAAGTTGGCAGACATGACAGGACTGAGTAGACGAGTCATACAGGTGACAAAAATCTCTTAATGTTTCCTTAATACCTCCATTCCATTCAAATGCAGTAAAAGAGACAGCTCGTCTTGACAGTTGCTTGTATTTTCATAGGTTTGGTTTCAAAACTGCAGAGCGAGGCATAAAAAGCACACCCCACAGCACAGCGGCCCACCTCAAGCTCACCCGCAGGCCCGCATGCCCCCCTCGCTGCCCGACGAGCTGCATTACTCCCCTTTCGGAAGTCCTGAGAGAGCACGCATGGTGGCCCTGCACGGGTACATCGAAAGTGAGTATTTACTGCTGTCATTACAGCCAAAGGGCAAGAAAAACTGTAATTCAGCACCAATTTTCATTCCAATTGTTATTTCGAATAATATATTAACGGTAATAATGATATCTAAAATATTTACTGTAATATATATTACTGTTAAAAATTTAAGAATAATTATGGTTTTGAAGAAGTCTCTTCTGCTCACCAAGGCTGCATTTATTTGATCAAAAATACAGTAAAACAGTAATATTGTGAAATAGTTTTACATTTTAAAAGAACGGTTGTCTGTTGTAATATATTGTAAAACGTAAGTTATTCATGTGATGCAAAGCTGAATTCTCAGCATCTTTCATCCAGTCTTCAGAGTCACACGATCCTTCAGAAATAATTCTAATATGCTGATCTGATGCTCAAGAAACTTTTTTTTAATCAATGTTGAAAGTAGTTGTGCTGCTTAATATTATCGTGGGAACTGTAATACGCTACCATTTAAAAGTTAATAAGATTTTAAATATATATATATATATATATATATATATATATATATACTTTTATTCAGCAAGGATGCATTAAATTGTTCAAAAGTGACAGTAAAGACCTTTGTGTTACAAAAGATTTGAATTTCAAATAAAAGCTGTTCTTCTGAACTTTCAATTTATCAAAGAATCTTGAAGAAATGGAGTCATGGTTTCCACAGAAATATTAAGCTGTTGTCAACATTAATAATAATCAGAAATGTTTCTTGAGCAGCAAATCATCATGTTAGATTGATTTCTGAAGGATCATGTGAAACTGAAGACTGGAGTAATGATGCTCACATAATCTAAGAAAAAAAACATATTTAAAATATATTAAAACAGAAAGCCGTTATTTTAAATTCACAATCCTTCACTGTATCTTTGTTCAAATAAATGTAATTCTTTTCAAATCATTTAAAAATCTTAATTATTCCAAACTTAGTGTAAAAAGTAGTCACATTTTTTTCAAACCAAACTGGTGGCATTTTTACTAGTGTTCTTGGGACTAAAAATATGTAGTGATGAATTAATATAGCTAGAGATTAATATTTTGTTGTGTTTATTTTGTTTTGGTTTCGCAGGTCATCCCTTCTCGGTGCTCACCACACAGAGCCTCCCTCATCAGGCCATGACGTTGCCGCAGCTCCCTCTCAGCCGCTAACGCCCCCGCCTCGCACTGACCCCTGACCCCTTCACCCTGACCTCCTACTCCAAACCTCCGTCCCCCAGAGGTTGAATCTGGCTGAAGGAGAGGGTCACGGTCCCTCTTGCTCTTGACCTCTGAACTCGCAAAGAGAGAGACTGTTTCCTCTCTGGTTTCATTGGAAAGGATTTTACCCTGCATCTAGTCACTCTCGGTTAAGGAAAACTGCATACGTGACCTGTGAATTTAGGACTTTGTCACCAAGACCAGGATCTGGACTTTTGGACAAAAAGAAAAGACTCGAGCACACACTGTAAAAGACTAGCGCTCTTGGTGCGTCCTCTCTTCTGATAGTCTCATCTGACTCTTGTTCAGCTTTTGGAGACTCTGAATGCAAACAAATGGAATGTAAAGTTACCAGCATCAGTGTTAAACATTTTAGATTGAAAAGGGCAAAAGCACAAGAGATGTGGATGGGAAATAAATGGCATAGAACCAGGTGGTAAGACAAATTTTCTCTCTCTTTTTCCTTGCCGAAATACGCCACGACTGAAATCTGTACTAAGCCAGTGAAACGAATTTATGCCACAGTTCAGTTCACTATTCCTTGCTTTCTTGTTCTAACACCCGTATGCAAAGCATATGTTTTTTCTTGGACCTAAAAAGCCAGCAGTCTTGATTTGTCCACAGATTTCACTCTAAAAATAATTGTCCATAAAGACCATAAAGTCCATCATTTAATTGTAAAAATAACTGCAAATTGTTTCTGCAATTGTTTGTCAACATTTTCGAAAGCAGATAGTTTTAGAAAAGTGAAATTGTTTCATTTTAGATGCAGGTAAAATGTTAAATAATCATTTCCATAGTTTAAAAAGATGTCTAAATCTTTGATATCGTCCCTGATTTTATTATTTTCCAAAATGAACTGTTGTCATTGCAGTTTACCTGCAATCATAGACTACAACTGACGTTGATCTTAGTGTGAGTTTATTTCAGTGCTCTGAACATTTTTTACAAAAAGATGTAAAGAAATATTTAGGATCAAGAAGGGATTATCAATGACAAACAACAGTATTTTGTGCGTAAGATGGAAAGGAAGAGGAAAACTAAGACTAAAAAGAGCACTTGAGTAAAATGTAAAGAAAATGTACATGTAATGTATTTTTATTTAAGCAGTGTCCTGACTTTATGTGGGAGACGAATGTGTCTGTGTTTCATTGTTTTCTTCATACATGTGTGAGGTATATGCCTCAGCTGTGACGAGGGAGCAGGAGTGTTGTATACTTGCTGCAGACACGTTGTATACTAACAGATAGGAGCTGTGTACAGGTCTGCAACCGGGGGAAAAGTCTGAAATTGTAACTTAAATTTGAGAAATGCATTCTTGTGTTCTGAATGGGGGACAAGGCCTCTACATTCTTGTATTTATTATGACAGGTAGCCTGTAAGCACTTTTCCCCACTTCCACACGTCTGTTTTGTAAAAAATAAAATAATTAACTATTTCCGTGGCTGTGCATCATTAATTACCTATTTATTGGATATGCATATTTTTTCAATAAATGCATTTTTTTTAAATAAATAAATGAATTAAGTTTAAAGTGATTTTCCAGTGCTTAAAAAGCCTATAAAGAATCTGTGTGTGTGTGTGAGTGTATATTATTAAGGCACTATTTACATGTGTTAAATACATGTCAAGTATTTGTCAAATACATCATTCTGTATTTTATATATATATAAAATTTTCTTGACCTTTTTTTTAAATACTTGTGCTAGCTTGGATGTTATTTGTTAAAATATACATGTTTCATTCAGTACCATGGTATTCCCAGTATAGTATTTTTTAAAAGGAACATTATGACACGAAATACAGATTCTATATCTTACTACTACAGGTTATGATGACAGGATAGGATATTATGACATATTTCAAATATTACATATAACAGATCATTTGAAAATAATATTTTTAAGGTTTTTTTGTCACTTTCAGTGGTATTTTTGCCATGAGCCCTGGTTAATTTCTGTCTCTGGTATGAATGCATGGGCCAGTGTTGGGTCTGTGTGCACGAGTTAAGCAGGAAGCAATCACAGGCTGATGATGGAGGAGCTGGCAGACCCTTCACGGGTCAGTGTGTGCAGTAATGACTCCATCACTGATTCCATCGCCGTCACATACAGGAATTCCCTGTCAGTCCACATCACAGGAATGATCTTGTATCCCATGTTCTGTTTCAAAAGACCCACTGAGACATAATCTTTTCACTAGCCTATCCTCTCTTCACTCAAACACACACACACTTTTTTTAAATGCAGAAGATTTTGCATTACATTTCCTTCGAGCTGAGCAATCTAACTCATTCACATCAGTAAAACAGTGTATTCAGCTGTTGAATGTTTTCGCAGTACTGGTCATTTGCTTGGGCAGAATACAGCAATGATGTAACATTTTCTTACTTGAGTTTGTACCCAAACTCCACTATTATCTATTCAAACATAGTTTTGTCTTAAGAAATAAACTGTATGTAATGGCTTTTAAAACCTAAACTCATTTAATGATATTTTATTCTATCATGGGTTGTTGTGCAGCTGTTCTTGAGATTTTTTTTCTTCTAGTTGGACTCTTTCACTTCTCATAATAATAATAAAAAAGAAAATAAAGCACATATAGTATATAATAAACATTTTTAGAAAACTGCTCAATATAGAATTTCTTTATGCTTTTGCATATATAGGACTTGTATAAGTTAATGCAAACTTATGTTTTATTTTTCCATTAAGCATTCATTCACATTAGGCTATATGATTTCGGTGGGTAGCAGTTTTAAACATGCCAGTGTAGTGGTAATCACTAATTTTGAATTATATATTTTTAAAGTGAAAATATTTTATTTCAGTTCAGTTTTGGAAAAGAAAACAGGATTGAGAAACAAATTAATGTCATAAAGCTGCATCAATGTGTCATTCAGATAGACAATGGCCTGCCTGTGTGTGAGTATTCTCACTTCTCCTCTAGTGTGTTGCCTCTTGGACAGTGGCCAGTGAACTCATCCCAGCTCTTCCTGCAGGTCTGCACGATCCACTCGTGTTCCTGGTCGTCTACAAGGGCAGATAATACATATTTCACTCATTTTGATAAGGAAAACGCATTCTATGTTTGTAATAAAAGCATGGAGTCTGCAGGTGTACAGCACATTTGTAAATGAGATACATGCTATTTTTTCCTTTCTGATTGTTTGGTCAAAAATCGAGCTCCAAAAGGCATGTGTCAAACTCATTCATATGCGGTTAAAGGCAATTTACATTTTTTACGTGCGGGATTAAGACAACAATTATGAAAATTCGCTCTCAGCAGCCTACTTCACGCAACAATCAATCACTCCCCTTTTTTTCTTCGTCTTCCCAGAGATGATTCCGCAACCAAAAACAGTGGATAATATACTGCTTTTTGTAAATGGTTAAAACTGAAAGGAGTTGCTAATTGCGGAGCGCGAGGTAGTTCTGCTGCTGGTGCTGAATGTGAGCGCGCAGCTGCACGCACTTGAGCACTCACCCCCATGAACGTGGCGAACTGGGCCTATTGTTGAGAACAGGTCTTAAGCTCTCCTCTGATTGTCGGTAATTGCACGCGATGGCCCTAAACGGCCTCTCCACGTGCCTCCCGCCACTTCTACCTGGCTCCCGCGCGCGGCAATTGAGACTTTTCCAGCACGCGACCGGTCCATTCTGCGACAGCTGCACGCTAACGTCTCACTTCATTCAGTCGCTCCCACCTCACGCTCTCCACATGGAGGTCACACTCGAGAGGAACATTTCATCACTATTTTAAACCAATTAATACCTCAGAGGACGCTTCAACCAATGGCTCATAGACAAGGTCGGTCTACAATTACGTCTCGGTAAACGGGTTTTGGTAAATGGACCGAATTCGCACGGTTATATTTGCACGAAATTAGCACCTCAGTACTTATTGTTTGCCTGGCATTCATGCACTTGCTAAATTCATAGGCTAATACAATCCTATTTCAGAGCACACGTGTCACTCATATCAAATCTACTGCAAATAAATCATCCGCAGTATCAGTCGTCGAGGGCTGAAAGGGTCTGTAAATTATACTTTTGACATACGATTTACATAACAGTAATGTTTCAGATTAAACTGCGTAACAGGTAAGTCTGTATTTCCACCGTAGACATCAATAAAAGCTTATAAAAGCAAAGTTCTTATATGTAATATATCATATCTAACACAGCAGTGTGAATAGAGGCTTCCACGGTATTGGAAACAAGCACCACAACAAAATGTATAGGCAAAAATATTATTCCTGCTGGATAATTTGTTATTTGTTAACAGGCCACAAATCGCTCCCTATCAACGCAAAGTTCTGTCTTTTTGATATCTTTGGGCCAATTCACAATTTCATAAACAGTACATGGTCCCTTATGGTCCCTTTATTTGGACAGGATTCCCACGGTTATGGAAAAATACCAGGGAATGTTAAAATTATGTTTTTCAGTCAGAGAAGTTTTTATTCTATAAAATATGAGTGCAATTTCAATAAAAAAAATTATTTTTTTAATCCTTGTCCAGTAACCACAAATGACTGGAATAGTCTTTCATATTTCATTCACAATTGCACATTCATTGTGGCAATGCTGTTTAAAGAACTGTCTTAGCCCTCATACTTCCTCAAACTTTGCTGAAATGAATCTCCTTGAATTTCCGTAACCCATATAACCATCTATTTGTTTTCATTACTAATGTTTAGTTTCTTTTTCTTGGCTTTTTTAAATTCTGATTTCCCCCTTATCAATTTATTGCTTTTTTTCTTGTCTTTTGTCTGCATCTTTTTTGTTTATAGTACTTTTTATTCATGAGAAAGTACTCCATGCAATCCCTTTTTTTAACTTTCCCAACATTTGCTTTTTTTCTCTCAGATTTATTGCAGTGCCTGTATTTTGTACAAAACACAAATTACTTCTTTGTTTCTATAATAATCTGCTTTATGCTTCAGTCAACCCTCCTTTTTTCATACTCATGTTGAGCCCTCACTCAGGTGGCCTAACAAATATGATACACAGTCTTCCACGATCAAAGCCCAGGAGTCAGAAGGGAAGCTGTTAAGTGTACCTTGTTAGAAGGTGTTTATCTTAATCATTAAAATACAATCAAAAGGAAAAGTGTTTCCTTCCAGAGATGCACTTTTTTATTAATGGCTTTAGGATCTCTGATCATGTGAGATTATTCAAAGGCTCGAGGAGCTGAGTGTGTGTATCATCAACAGCTGGATGATCATCTTCTGACAAGGTTTGATATTACCCTAAAGCAGTGACTTGTGGCTCAGGCCTGGGCTGTTTTCATTGGCGAAGGGATTTTAGAACATGACCCTTTAGCAATTATCACAGAAGCAGGAAACCACTGCAAACCATATGGCAGTAGAGCTTCATGGCTCAAGTGAAGTTTTGTGTTACCAAGGAATAGGTGCTAAAACAAGACAAAAGTAGTATTGTTTAAAAAGCATAATCGCCGTCAAATACCCAAATATTTAATTGAATAGAGCAATATATTGCTTAATGATATGCCAAGCAATACTGTTTCTATTTTTTCCTCTTTTATTAAAATTCATAATGCTAACAATACAGAACTTCACTTGTCCTGCACTGGATAAGAATAATATCCTCATATGATAACTGAATTTACAATGTTTTCCTGGCAGACAATACAACAACTAAAACTCTCATAGACTGAATTAGGGATCTGAATCATAGAGACCAGAATATTACAGACATTTGGGGTGGACTCTATGTACTTGGGCCAGTAAGTAACCATCTAACGACATAGCAATGCCCTAAAAACCACCCAAACACTTTAGTAACCTTATAGCAACCACACACAACATCCACGGTGAAGTTCTGCATGGGCAATCACCACTCAGAAAATTATAAAAGTCACATTAAGCATGAAAATAAACTGTGGATTGTCCTAAATATGGTCTATATATTAGTATGTCTTGACAGGTCAATCAAATTTAATTACTGTAAATGGAGTGTATCAACCTCCTTCGCTCATTTACACACAGTGTTATTAAAGCTGGTTGTAAACAGGATTTCCAGTCCTATCATAAACTAAACGCTTGCCTCCTACTGCCGGCTTGGCTCCGGGTAGTTTGCTACAACCGAGACACCCTATGTACTCCCTAAAGCCTATAATCCTGCTACCTCTGCTGGGCAAGGCTCATTACAAATGTTGTGTAATGAGAGGGGCCTTATTGACGGCCCCACTCACATTTCAAAGCCTTTCTAGCCAGGAAGGAACCGGTGGAATCATCCCATGTTTTTATAGCAGACAAACCTCATACTTCCCTTCTCTCCAGGAATCTTATAGGGGAAACTGGTGTAGTGACAAATAGGTGTGTCATTATGGAATGATTTGGGTAATGTAATTAAAATTCATTTTTAAAATACATTTTTTTAGAAAAGAAAAGTTCTGTCCAAAAGATGCCACTGCAATGCATGGGCATTCTAGGTGCTTACAAATTGGTTACTGACTGCTCCAAGTCAAAAGAGCCCACCTCCCAAAAGAGCTCAATCCTTTACAATGTTCTGAATCCTAGCTACAATTTGGATACTCGTTTAAGTATCTCATTCAAGTTGCCCGTTAAAAACTGTAAATCAGATAACTTAAAATACTAGCCGTCATACACTGTCAACTTCGTAGCATCATAGACTAAATGACTGAAGATCACACACTACCAAACTTTCAAGTCATTCTGAATAAAACAAACTCATGCAGAAACATGCATCTCATTAATAAGAGATGCATGACCGATGAAAACAACCATGTATGTAAAGTTGTATGTAAAGAGTTGACTGCAGTAGTTGTTGGCTCTGTGTTCTGAGTTAAAAAAAATTATCCAAATGCATTTGGATTCAGCTCCACATGGGTAGACGCCAGGGCTTGTTCAGATTGCAGCTGGACTTGGAGGTAAGTGACATTAAAAAGGTGAGTCATACACTACATTATGGGCCCTATTATACACCCGTGGTTTTTGCTAGTTTCAGCCCGATGCAGTTATCATTTTCACGTCATGCACCACATTGTTTCAATAGCAAATGCATTTGCACCCATTTGTGCGCTCATGGGTGTGCTGCTCTGAAAACGAGGTGTATTCAGGTGCATTGTTGGCGTATTGCTATTTGAGGCAACTGAAACAGACTGTGCCTTTGACCAACTAAAACCTGGTCAATGGCACAGTATTTTTTTATTTATTTAAATAGTGCGTTAGTAATATGCGCCTATAGGCGGGTCCACAACGCATACACTCTGCTTATTACACACACACACAGGCCCCTTGTGCCTCAGCCGGCCGCCAAGTCCTCCAGGAAGACGACAAAGCGGCCCTGACGCGCACAACCCGGAGATGGAGGAATTTGCTCTTTCCCAGGAGACGACAAGGTTAGCATCGCTCCTTCCCCCGGAGGAGGGCCGGGTGGAGAATCTTGTGTTTTCTTCTGTTTCTGTTCCGCCACTGGCTCGAGGGCCAGTGGTACCCACATTGTCAAAGAAAGAGCAATTTCCCTTCCCTCCGGGTTCCCAGGTCTGCGGGCTGACAGTGTGCGACGTACTGCCTCCTCACTCTCACCCGAGACCCATATTGCCAGTGGCCAAGAGAGTGCGGTCTGGGGACGCGATGCCTCCCCGCGCACCTCTAGCCAGTCCCCCCGGGGACTTAGGGAGTTTTGTGGGGATGAGTCAGAACGCACCGCCTTCTGTTCCATCCAACCTTACTCCCCCTCGCTGCACCACTGCGGGCACGTCGATTGTGCCTTTGGTGCCACTTGCACGGTATCTGGGGGCGTGGCTTGCGCTACCCAGCCCGTCTCGCTGGCTCATTTGCACAGTTCGATTCGGCTATGCGATTCAGTTCGCCAGGCGACCTCCCAGGTTCAGTGGCATCCTCGAGACTTCGGTGGCAGTCCGAGATGCACCTGTCCTGCGCGAGGAGATTGCTGTCCTTCTGGCAAAGGGTGCAATCGAGCCGGTCCCTCTAGCCGAGGTGAGGCAGGGGTTTTACAGCCCCTACTTCATCGTGCCCAAGAAAGGCGGTGGCCTCCGGCCAATCCTGGACCTGCGAGTCTTGAATCGGGCCCTACACAAGCTCCCGTTCAAGATGTTGACGCAGAAGCGCATCGTCAAATGCGTTCAGTCCGCGGATTGGTTTGCAGCGATCGACCTGAAGGACGCTTACTTTCATGTCTCGATTCTCCCTCGACACAGGCCGTTCCTACGGTTTGCGTTCGAGGGGCGGGCATGGCAGTACAGGGTCCTCCTCTTCGGGCTCTCCCTGTCTCCCCGTGCCTTCACGAAGGTGGCGGAGGGCACCCTTGCCCCGTTACGGGAAGTGGGCATCAGGATCCTCAACTATCTCGACGATTGGCTCATCCTGGCCCGGTCGCGAGAACAGTTGTGTGGTCACAGGGACCTGGTGCTCCGGCACCTCAGCCAGTTGGGGCTTCGGGTCAACTGGGAAAAGAGCAAGCTCTCCCCTGTGCAGAGAATCTCTTTTCTCGGTGTGGAGTTAGACTCTGTGAGTATGACGGCATGTCTCACGGACGAGCGTGCCCAATCAGTGCTGAACTGCCTGAGTTCCTTCAGAGGCAGGACAGTGGTTCCGCTGAAACAGTTTCAACAGCTCCTGGGGCATATGGCATCCGTAGCCGCAGTCACGCCGCTCGGGTTGCTTCATATGAGACCACTTCAGCACTGGTTACACTCACGGGTCCCGAGATGGGCATGGCGCCGCGGGACACATCGTGTGACCATCACGCAATCGTGTCGCCGCTCTTTCAGCCCCTGGTCGGACCTTGCGTTCCTACGGGCCGGGCTGCCCTTAGGACAAGATGCCTCCAGCACGGGCTGGGGCGCTACATGCAACGGGCAGGCAGCCTCGGGGCTCTGGACGGGGCCTCGACTGCTTTGGCACATCAACTGCTTAGAGCTATTGGCAGTGCATCTGGCCTTAAAGCAGTTCCGGCCACTGCTCCTAGACCAGCACGTGTTGGTCCGTACGGACAACACTGCGGCTGTTTCGTACATCAACCGGCAGGGAGGTCTACGATCACGCCGCATGTCACAGCTCGCCCGCCATCTCCTCCTCTGGAGTCAGTCACAGCTCAAATCGCTGCGTGCCGTCCACATTCCGGGGGAGCTCAATCGTGCAGCCGACACGCTCTCACGACAGCTCACGTTCCCCGGAGAATGGCGACTCCATCCCGAGACGATCCGGCTGATTTGGAGTCGATTCGGGGAAGCCCAGGTAGACCTGTTTGCTTCCCGCGAGTCCTCCCACTGCCAGCTGTATTTCTCCCTGGCCGAGGCCCCCCTCGGCACGGACGCACTGGCACACAGCTGGCCTCGGACTCTGCGCAAGTATGCGTTTCCCCCAGTGAGCCTGATCGCACAGACACTGTGCAAGGTCAGGGAGGACGAGGAGCAGGTCTTGTTGGTTGCGCCATATTGGCCCACCCGGACCTGGTTTCCGGAACTCACCCTCCTCGCGACAGCCCCTCCCTGGCGCATCCCTCTGAGGAAGGACCTTCTTTCTCAGGGGCTCGGCACCATATGGCACTCGCGTCCAGATCTGTGGAACCTCCATGTGTGGCTCCTGGATGGGACACGGCAGACTTGAGTGGCCTGCCACAGGCTGTGGTGGACACCATCACTCAGGCTAGGGCCCCTTCAACTAGGCAAGCCTATGCACTGAAGTGGAGTCTGTTCGCGGACTGGTGTTCTTCTCGTCGAGAGGACCCCCGAAGATGGACGATTGGAGTAGTGCTTTCTTTCCTGCAAGAGAGGTTGGAGCGCAGGCTGTCGCCCTCCACCTTGAAAGTGTACGTGGCTGCTATTGCGGCCCATGTCCCTGGGAAAGCATGATCTCATCGTGAGGTTCCTGAGGGGTGCCAGGAGGTTGAATCCCCCTAGGTCACCCCTGATGCCCTCCTGGGACCTCTCTATAGTCCTGGCTGGACTTCAGAGGGGTCCCTTTGAGCCGCTGGACTCAGTCGAGCTGAAATTCCTGTTGGCTAAGACAGCGCTCCTGACCGCGCTCACTTCCATCAAGAGGGTCGGGGACCTCCAAGCATTTTCGGTAAGCGAAGAGTGCCTTGTGTTTGGGCCGGCCTACTCTCACGTTGACCTGAGACCCCGGCCTGGATACGTGCCTAAGGTTCCCACCACGCCCTTCCACGATCAGGTGGTGAACCTGCAAGCACTGCCCTCGGAGGAGGCAGACCCAGCCTTGGCGTTGCTGTGTCCCGTAAGAGCGCTGCGCATATACGTGGACCGCACCCGGAGCTTCAGAAGCGCTGAGCAGCTCTTTGTCTGCCACGGAGGTCAGCAGAAAGGGAAGGCTGTCTCCAAGCAGAGGTTGGCCCACTGGATAGTGGATGCCATCGCCTTGGCGTACCAATCCCAAGGCGAGCTGTGCCCCCTCGGGGTGAGGGCTCACTCCACACGGAGTGTTGCCTCCTCCTATGCGTTGGCGCACGGCGCCTCCTTGGCAGACATCTGTAGAGCTGCGGGCTGGGCGACACCGTACACTTTTGCGAGATTTTACAGTCTCCGCATTGAGCCAGTCTCTTCCCGTGTGTTGGGTAACAGGTAAGTTGCGGGAAGAATTGGCCGGTGTCACGCCTGCTGCGCCATTCCCCCTTACCCAGGGATATGAGCGCCTATTCTCTCCTCCAGTTAGTTCCCCGGACGGCGAACCCTGGCGGAGTTCCTCCAGCACGCCCGGCAGTCAGACTGGGCGGAGCAGTCTGACGCCAGGCCCAGTACCGGTGTTAGCTTGCCCGGGTCTCCGGTCAGCCCCTGTACTCGGCTAGGTGCCCGTGTGGCCTGATTCCCTTCGGGTGATCCCACACATGTATTCATCCACAGTACGGTTTCCCTCACGGTAAACCCGTGTCTTCCCTTTGACAGAGCTCTGTCAGACCCTGCTGGCAGCCCTCCTCCCTTCTCCTAGGTAGGATCTGCCCCAGGATCCAGGCGTATGTAGCACTGCCCCAGGCTTGGGCCAGTCCATACCAGTGTCTCCACACGTTACCTCCCTTCGGGCAGGGTGTGGCCTCCGTAGCGCCCTTCTCCGGAAGGCTCACTTCCCCGTCGTTACTGCCGGGCTGTAACAACAAACAGGAAAGACTTGAAGAAGTATTTCATAGAAGGTCGAAATCCCTTCCGATTTCTGGGGAAAGGAACAGCGGCTTGGCTATCTCCAGCAGCAATGTACTCAGTGGTCCCTGCGGGCGCCAAGGTTAGCGAATTTGCGCTGGGGCGATGGGAAGGTTGCGAACTTCGCATTGCATTTGTCTGTCACGCGCTAGCTTGTCAACATCTGCATGCGACAAGGTCGTGACGGGGTTCAGGTTGTGGCGCTTTCCATAGACCCCTAATGTTGTCACGACATAACTCGTAGTGAACGACAGATAGGGAACGTCTCGGTTACGTACGTAACCCTCGTTCCCTGATGGAGGGAACGGAGACGTTATGTCCCCATGCCACAATCTTGAACCATCGCTGGTTGCCAGGGACACGTTCTCGGCTCCTCAGCGGAAAACCTGATGAGTGGATGCACCTGTCGCCCTTTTATACCCGTATGCACGGGGAGTGGCTCAGGTATGCAAAATCCACTAGCCAAATTTCATTGGTGTTTTCTCTTATCAGAGGCAGTCGGGGCTCCCAAGTGAGTCCCCTAATGTCGTCACGACATAACGTCTCCGTTCCCTCCATCAGGGAACGAGGGTTACGTACGTAACCGAGACATTCCCTAGTGTTCTGAAAGAAACTTAAAATATCAAATACTTTTGATATCCTCCAATTGGATGGAATAGTCTAAAAATAAGCCAAAAATTTTTTTAAGTATCCATCATATACTATGAGAACTATGTGATATTTCAGACTGCCCAAAATCTTCAGACTGGCTCTAACTTTTGGCTACTAGTGGTGACTCATCCAGACTGTAAATTTGGCAAAACGTTTGGGCAAAATTTATTTGGTGTATTCCAGCTCACCTCTCCTCAACAAGCTGCAAGATCTGAGGTATCATTCATCTCCGCAACACAAACAGTTACATGCCAATGTTAAATACTTGGGGTTAGAGGTTTAGAACAGACAATAGTGAAAGAGCAAATACCACTAACTATGTATTTTCTGTTATTTTGGTCATTTAAATGTTTTTTTTTTTTGGTCATATAATTTTCCCTTTTTTGAAAAGAAAAGCCATATGGCTGTAAACTTGATTGGAATATGCAGTTACTGTGTTTTGGTCTTCTTGGATACAAGACAAAGAGGAGGAGAATCTGGTTGACTGGGGCAGAACATGATATATGGAGGAGACTCAGTCTGCCTCGTGCCCATCTCAAGGGGCAGTCCTACATGACACGCCAGCAAACACTGGTTGTAATAACCCACCCTCCCTGACTTCAAATGACCAGTGTGTTGAGATTCTTGAGGGCTTCCTCCCATCTGCTTTTCTCTTGCTCTCCAACCGGCTTCAGAGTTGGCCTGCAGCCTGGGCATTTCCGCAGGCCTTCCTGTCCAGCCTGGGCTGCTGCTGCCTAGGACTGCCACCCCCATCATGCCTACCTCCTGGATCTGACTGTTTCTCTGCCCCACAGCTGTAGTTGGGACTTGTCCTTCTTTCCTCTCCTCCCAAAAACATCCTCCCACAGGGAACGTGGTTCCTCTTCGTTTGCCTCTGCAGCGTCTGCGCCCTCTGTGATCCTCCATCCTGGAGGGAAGCTACTTGCAATAAATTCTGTCTTCACACCCATTTTGACAAATGCACCATCACCTCCAGGCGATAAAAATAAATCCATAGGATGCACAATATTCCATATTGTAATACGTTTCAACATAGAAGATGACGTTGATTTGAAGGCCAGATGTATGTTTGAATGGTAATTCCGCTATGAAGTCTATGTGAACAATTCCTGCTCCATGGGACTTAGTCAGGGTAGACGTCATGCTTAATTACCACTGGTCAGATCTCCAAGCAGGACCAGGGATTTAAAGGAATATTTCACCCAAAAATTAAAATCACCTGTTGCTCCAAACCTGTATGAATTTGCAGATTTTCACATTTTTGGTGTTGCACAGAACAAAGAAATTCATGCAGGTTTGGAACGACATGAGGGCGAGAAACTAATAATAGAATTTTCATTTTTAGGGAAACTATCCCATTAAAGGTTGAGCCAATGTTGTTATGTTGAGCAGTCATAACTGGTAACTACGGCTTACGTGATATGTCTACTTTATTGTAAGTGGCGTCAGTTTGAAAGCTCCTACTTAGAATGTGAATGTAAATGCAAATGAAGTCTGTGATGTGGACTCTTGTGGAAGCGGGTGGGCTTTGGCTCTGGGAGTCATAACCAGGATGTGGTTTAATGTGACAGGTCTGCACTCTTGTGTAAGTCTCGGTCTCTGATGTTTGCTCTCACTTTCCAGCCGCATGTGGTAAGGATGTAATCCCAGAGGCCTGGAAATTATCTGATCTGAAGACTGAACAAGTACCACACTGACGCAGAAGTGACAGTGTGTTTTCTAACCCTGAATAGAGGCATGGAGTGACTGACACATGGAAATGTGTACGAAAATGTAGGAACACAAATAACTGTCCAATATGAAGACACATATACACATATTAGTGTAACTTGGAAGTAAAATATCAAAACACATAGACTGTGCTAAGCTCAGAAGGAATATCAATATCTACTAAATAGTTGATATTGATAACTATATAGTTGGTCTCAAAGCTAACAGATCCAGACTGGCCACAAACACTCAAGGGCTGGAGATGCGTAACACTTTGTAAATGATGGGTGTTCTAATTCTAAGGAAATCTGCAGTGCTCTCTGCAGATTTCTGTAGGCGAAAAAATCTGTGGGCCTGATGGCGACCCATAAGGAAGAAAGAAAGATTGATTTTATTAGCATCACCATGCTGCTACTATTCCTTTACCCCACACAGATTGTGTTTCTAAACAATATCAATAAACAGCTTCCAATTTACTGTTATGAGCTCTGCTTCACAGAAGAAAATCTGTATGCGCTTCGATACAGAACTCTTCTGACATCTGTTCAGGATGTGTCTGTCTTCCTATGTTATAGTAACTGTAGATGTATGAAATAGTCACGCAAGCTCACAATCAGACTGTGACGAAAGCTGGGGCTGCAGATCTTGTTGCATGTAGTTGCTTTAGACAGTGTTTACCAAATTATGCATCTCATAATACTGGAAAATACAGCAAACTGCCAAATTATTCCCAAGCAAACTGCCATATACAGATACCTGGATATGAGAGCAGAAAAAAAAAATTGTGCAGCAGCTAAAGATGTAAGTCTGACACATGTATACATAGAACAGTAATTTTAAAAAATGCAGATACAATACATTATCACGTTTTTATACTCAATATGCAATATGTCATATTGAAAATTAATGCAGATAAATCTAAAAGTAAAACTAGCCAATGTGACAGTGCAAAGATCATAAATTGATCTTCACAGAGCAACATGACATGCTAGTGTTAATTTTATGTTTACGCATATGACTGGTTATGTTTTATGTGCATATTACAAAAGAAACGGCACGAGAAAATATACCATAACACATTGAAGGTTACATTTATAGAATGTAATTCCACAACTTGGTAATGATGGCAATTTTATTTTCAAAATAAACTAATTATAATATATCATTCACTTCTATTCAAACTGCAAAAATAAATGATAGACTCTACACTTTAAAATTTTTTAAAGTTTTTAATGGTTTTGAAAAAACATTTATTTGATCAAAAATACAGGAAAATCTGTAATATTGTGAAATATTACTACAGCTCGAAAAGACTGTATTATTTTAATATATCATTTATTCCTGTGATACAAAGCTGAATTTTCAACATTATTACTCCAGTCTTGCAACATGATCCCTCAGAAATCATTCTAAATTCTGCTCAAAAAGCATTTTCAGCATTCTTTGATTAATAGAATTTTAAATACATTTTTTGTAGCATTGTTCCATGTATGATCTGTTTTAGTTTAGTTTCTGTCTCCAGTCTTCCTGCCTCGTTTGTTTCCATGGTTTTTGATTAGTTAGTTACACACCTGTTTTCTGTTCCTCCCTGATTACGTTTAGTATTTAAAGCCTGTGTTCTCCCATGTTCCTTTGTCTGCTATTATTTTGGATTTACGTTTGGTTGTGTCCTCCTCAGTCATTGGATTACTAAAAGAAACTCTTTGATTTTGATTTTTGATTTCTCTTAACTTTTTTTTTTTTTTAAAGGAATAAAATCTATTACATTGTAATATATAATACCCAACATACAAACATATAGATACATTCAATAAATTAATTTAGGTAACAAAGGAATGATTAATTCCACAAACTTTTCTAATCAATAACATGTCTAGGTCTTGTGCTAATAAGGGGTTCTGGCCTCCTATCTATAAGGCTGACATAATGAATTCACCTCAAATCAGAGATCCCACATCGGGCACTGGAAAATGTGTTTTACATTTTCCTTGAAAACAATTCAAATGACTACAGCACAGAGGCATGTCTGCCCGAGAGAAAAGACCTACAGATGAGTTATGTTACAATCTCACTGCTCAATCTTTAGCTCTACACTATCTACATGCATTTAGCTAATCCATTTATGCCACTCTAATGCTTGTGGTCTTATGTGTTCCAGGTGGAAGGACCAAAGGCAAATGTTTGCTAAAAGGTACTTCAGATCCGAAAAGTATTGAACTAAGAAATATATTGAGATTTCGTGGATTTCATGGAATATTGTGTAGGAAATTGTGAATGACTTGCTAACATACACTCACTCACAGACTAAAACTAGCTCTGGCACTGCATGATGCATTCTCTTACCTGCGTTCCTGAGAAAATTGCCATCATAGTCTTTGACGACTCTAGTGCTGGGATCATAAAAGCCATCGCCGCTGTCATAGCAACCATCAGGGATGGCCCGCGGGGGGTCTCGATCAGTTACCTGGGATTCTCCTATTCAAAGACACAGTGAGACTTGTTTTCATTCTTATATTTTTAGAGAATTGTGCTGCTTAGCTGTAAATGATCACACACAATAATTCTAATAATTTCAACCATACCTGCTGGTTTGAGGCCATTACACCTCTCAGAGTAGAAACGCCTGTCTTTTCCATCACAGTAATCCCAGTCTGTTTCTTTATACTCCAGGCCATCAGAAAATGTGTGCTTTCCCTATGTGTAACAAAAACATTTATTCCAAGCATTTACTAAATGCACATTTAAAAATGTAATTGCATTAAATACACAATATCAAATCAAGTGTCATCTGTTCAAATGCACTCAATAGCAAAGTAACCACAGGTTACTCATTACAACTATCAACATGACCCACTAAATATATATATATATATATACTATCAGTATAGATAGATAGATAGATAGATAGAATGCCTTGCAAAAGTATTCATACCCCTTCATTTCTTTACGTTTTGTTTTGTTGTTGCCTTATGTTAAACTGCTTTAAATTACTTTTTTTTCCCCACATCAATCTACACTCCATACACCATAATTGTAAAGCAAAAAACAGGTTTTCAGCATCTTTGCAAATTTATTAAAAATAAAAAACTAAAATGATTCCATTGCATAAGTATTCATACCCTTATCTGGGACAATTGAAATTTAGCTCAGGAGCATTCATATTGCTTGTATATGTTACTGCACTTCAAGTGAAGTTAACCTGTGGCAAATTAAATTGAATGGGTATGATTTGGAAAGGCACACGTCTTAATAAAAGGTCTAATAGCAAAAACAAGCCCTGAGGTCAAAAGAACTGCCTGTAGAGCTCAGAAACAGGTTTGTTTCAAGCCACACATCTGGAGAAGAGTTCAGAAAAAAATTCTGCTTCATTGAAGGATCAGAAAAGGATGTACCCTTAATAGAAGAAGTTTGAAACAACCATGACTCTTCCTAGAGCTGGCCTCTTGGCCAGACTGAGCAATTGATGGAGAAGGGCTTTGGTTAGAGTGGTGACGAAGAACCTGATGGTCACTCTAGTTGAGCTCCATGATCTTATAAGCAGATCGGAGAAACTTACAGAAGGACAAACATCACTGCAACACTCCACCGATCTGGGCTTTATGGCGGTGTGGCCAAACTCAATTCTCTCCTCAGTGAAGACACATGAAAACACACTTGGAATTTTCAGAAAAGCACCTAAAGGACCCTCAGAATCTGAGAAACAAGATTCTCTGGTCTGATCAATTCTAAGCATCATGTTTGAAGGAAACCAGCTCCGCTCATCACCTGCGGAGTAGCATCCCAAAAGTAAAGTGTGCTGGTAGAATCCTCATGCTGTGGGGCTGTTTTTCAGCGGCAGGGACTGAGGGACTCGTCAGAGCAGAAGAAAAGCTCAATGCACCAAAATATTTGAGATAGCCTTAATGAAAACCCAGTCCAGAGCATTCAGAACCTCAGACTGGGCAGAAGGTTCACCTTCCAACAGGACGATGAACCTAAACACACAGCAAGAGTGGCTTACAGGCAACTCTGTGAATGTCCTTGAGTGGCCCAGTCACAGCCTGGGATTAAACCCAGTCAAATATTTCTGGAGAAACCTGAAAATGTGCCTCTGCCCCCATCCAACCTGACAGAGCTTGAGAGGTGAGGAGAAGAATGGCAGATAATTGCCAAATGCTGATGAGAAAAGCTTGTCACATCAAACAAAAAAAGACTTGAGACTGTAAAGGTGCTTCAGATAAATATTTAGTTAAGGGTATGCATACTTACGCAATGTATTTATTTCAGTTTATTTTAATAAATTTACGAAGTTGTGACGATTCTGTTTTTGCTTTGTCAATATGGTGTATGGAGTGTAGACTGATGTGGGAAAAAAAGTAATTTATAGCGGTTTAACAAGGCAGCAACATAACAAAACGAACAAAATGATGGGGAAAGTATGAATACTTTCACAAGTATTTTTTTATTTTATTATTTTTATTATTTTAGAACAAATTTTCGATACTTTCTTAAATATGAAATATGTCGAGTTATCAGCATGATCATTAAGGAGGAGGGGAAGACCTCTTTGCATATTCCTTTCTCCCAAGTTCCCTCATATTTGCTTCCATTGGGGAAATGCAGCACTCCTTTTCCATGGAACATGCCATCTTTCATCTCTCCGACATATCTGGTGTGAGTGGGAAGTGTGTATTCACCCGTCCCCTCCATCCTTTGAAAGACAACATGTGATGAGAGGAAATAGACAGCTTAATTCACTTCTTCCTTATTCTTAAAATGACTGTATCTTTAGTATCACAATAGTACTGCTACACTGATACGAACATGTTGCAAAAAGGAACGTGATTGTTATATTATACATTGTCATTTGTGTTACTTTAAAAATGAGTCGTATTTAATGGCATGACCCTTGATTAGTCAGTCATGAAAAACAATTAAAATATTCAGGAAGTCACATATAAAAGACATAATTCCATAACCTTACAATTCATTAAATAATGTGAAATAGTTTCACTTTATATTATTTTATGCATTTAAAATTTATACAAAAGAAAAAAAAAATGAGTTTACCAGATGCCTGAAAGAATCCTAGTGCCCTTAATTTGGTCTAGCACGTGTTACATTTAAAGTTATTTATTTATTACTCACTTTGTTTTATGAATTTATCTATATGTATGTATAAAAATGTATTTGTGAAGACCTTTCAATTCAATTCATTTAGCTTTATTGGCATGACAAAAGCACATTTTGCATTGCCAAAGCATGCATAGGAAAAGAGAACATACACAACAGAGTATTTTGGAACAATATAGCAATTGAAATAACATTTGAACAAGTAATATTGCAAGAATCCGTTTTCTCTCTAGCTATGCTCGTGAAGGTATCAATAAAAACGGGAAACATCGTATACAATATTATATATAACTAGAGTATGGCACTCACATAAACTTAGATTCAAATGATAGGGCATATAAATACCATCAGCCATCATTAAAAGTTGATTTACCTGCCATTATTGTAATCTCCATCATAACTGCTTCCCATAAACTCCATGTTGATCAACAGCAAAGCAAGAGCGTGATACTGTTTCCATAGAAACACAACCGAGACTTTACATATTTAATGGCAACACTCCTCTGGGACAGATGCCACGGTCATGCATGAATAATCGATGGAATAAATGATAAATAATCATTTCAGGGCCAGGTAAATGTTTTGAAAAGTACTGGCAGAAAAGTAGTGCCATAACTTTGCGTTCTGTTTGGAGCCAAGATGGCGCTACAGCGTCTCAGTTTCCACACGCATGACGTTATCGAAAGGCGCCCGTAATTCTTCGCGCATGCGCAGTGAACTGACCTTCTCCGTGCGGCCTCGTCCTGCTGCAGACGAGGACGTTGTGTTGTGAACTGTCAAACTCATTTTAGTTAGTTTTGGTGGACTAAAAGTCGCACCATGCCCAGTGTGGTTGAGGTTCCGACGTTGAAGGAACTGAACGTCGAAGAGGTAACTTTACGTCTGAAAGGATGGAAACGCAGCCAGGTGTTAGCCTGAAGCTGCAGGAATAGCACTGCTAACGTTAAGTTCATTTAAACGTGTTCAGCTAGTATTGTAGTGTATCCTGGTTAGTTAAGATCAGAAAGAAAGGATGGATTTGAAAGAACTGGAAACTGACTTGTTGACTAAGTTACATTAGTGTTGTTTTTAGCAGCTTGCTAAGAGTCAATGGTTGCTTTCATATTTTGTGGTAACGTTACTATATTTCTCTCTCTCTCTGTGTGTGTGTGTGTGTTAAGGGTAATATAATTGACAGCTTTTGTCTTTTATAGCAGACTATAAAATAGGTTATTGGGTGAAAAGGCATGCCATGTGATCCATATAATTTTGGAGATTAATATCTAATGCCGTAGCAAGAGTTTGCATTAATAGCCATTTCTCTTTAATGTCATGCATTCAATTCCTCAGAATTGCTCATATATTTCTTGCTGGGGAAAATAATGCTTTCACTTAAAGGTGAATCATTTTGTCCTGCATTATATGTGATCTCAGGACTTTTTTCTGTTTTCTGTGCAGGTTAATGTGTCGTCGGCTGTACTGAAGGCGGCTGCTCATCACTATGGCTCTCAATGTGACAAGGCCAACAAAGAGTTCATGTTGTGCCGCTGGGAGGAGAAGGACCCCAGAAAGTGTTTGAAAGAAGGGATGAAAGTCAATGAATGTGCAATCAACTTCTTCAGGTACTCAAAACTTTTACCTGTTTGTCCTGACTTTTGCTTCAAAATCTTTAACATTTACATTTATGCATTTAGCAGACGCTTTTATCCAAAGCGACTTACATTGCATTCAAGTTACAGTTTTTACATTTTATCAGCTCTTGCTTTCCCTGGGAATCGAACCCATGACCTTGGAGTTGCTAGCGCCATGCTCTACTATTTGAGCTACAGGAAAGTTTAAGATATGTGTTAATTATGAGCACATTGTATTTGTGCTCATAATTAACACGCATGTTCATAATCCAATATTTGGTAATAATATAGTAGAATTAGATATTTATGAGCACTTTGTGTAGATGGCTTATTTTTTAACAGGAACACTGGAGAGTGTAACAAGGTGGGGGGGGGAGTTCTAAAAAATATTTAAAAAAGTTGGGAAGTTGTTGTACCCTGCGTGAACAGAGTCATTAAATTTTAGACCAATGCAATAACATTTAAAGTGATTGTTCACCCAAAAATTTTTTCATTAATTACTCACCTCATGTTGTTTCAAACTTGTATGAGATTCTTTCTTCTGTTGAACACCAAAGATACTGGGGGAAAAAATACTATGGAAGTCAATAAGGACCAGCGACTGTTTGGTTACCAAGATTCTTTAAAATATCTTCTTTTGTGTTCAACAGAAGAAAGAAACTCATATGGGTTTGGAACAACCGGAAGGGGATTAAATGACACAACTTTCATTTTTGGGTGAACTGTCCCTTTAACTGGCATTTTCAGGAAAATGAACACCCTCACCTGGTCAAAAATGACACATTTTGAAAGTTAAACTGGAAACATTTACAAAAAGCAGGAATCATTATTCAGGATATTTTACCACAAATGCAACAAGAACAACAACAACAAAAAAGAAAGGTTGCTGTCTAAAGAAGCATTGTGTGTCATGTGGATATCAGGTATGTGTTTTTACTTTGCTTTTCAGGTATGCCATGATTTGTTATGGGCGGTTAGGACACAGTGTAAACCCCACTATTGGCATGTAATTAAGTTTTTTTTTTTTTTTTTTTTTTCACATATTGCTTGACCCTCAGGCAGATAAAGGGGAACTGTGCAGAGTCCTTCACAGAGTACTGGACCTGTCTGGATTACTCTAACCTGGCTGAGCTGCGCCACTGCCGCAAGCAGCAGAAGGAGTTTGATAACTGTGTGCTGGAGAAGCTGGGCTGGGAGAGGCCAGAGCTGGGAGACCTGTCCAAAGTGGGTCAATATATCCATTGCTTTGTTATTTTAAAATGAACCAATTTATATTAGAAGTGGTTTCAATGTCTGTTTGGGCTCCTGGTCCATATCCTGTACTTTAAACATTTGACCTCTCCCACAGGTGACCAAGGTGGCAACCTCTCGGCCCTTGCCTGAAAACCCATACCTTTCAAGACCAAGACCTGAGCCCAATACTCCAATCCAGGCTGAGCTACAGCCATCCAAGCACGGCAGCCGCTTGTTCTTCTGGAACTGGTAATGAGGGGCAGTCGCTGTCCTATTAATGTCATGTTCACCATCTACGTGCTTCTGACCAGACGAGAGACAGTGTGCCAGTGGTTGCGCTGTAGTCCTTATGTGTTGTGTAGAAATGTTAATAAATTTTGTTCATTCAAAACATATTAATGAATTAAAAAGATTTCATTTAAACTTGGCTTCAGTTTGCTTATTGTGTGCTTTTTATATAGTTTTGATTTAAGAATGTTCTGGGTTCAATACAATGCAATGAAACCTGAAACAATATGAGCAAGTGCACCTAGGGCAAAAGCTGCTTTAAACGCAAAGGATGGTCACCCCAAATATTGATTTAATTTATTTAATAGAAGTTAATTGATAAAGAAAATATATTTATGACATTATTATTTTGACAGCATCCTCATTTTAAAGCATTTTTACACAAGTGCCTAAACTTTTAACAGCTTTGCAGGGAGGTTTCTTGAAGCATCTTGGAGATGTTGCCACAGTTCTTCTGGATTTAGTCTGTCTCAGTTTGTTCTGTTTCTTCATGTCATTCCAGACAGACTGGATGATGATCAGATCAGATGGCTATTGTCTCATTGTGCAAACAAAAATCTCACTGGATTATTACAATTAATGGCAAAATGAATGTTTGGAAACGTTAACTGATATTTCCTACTGACACACTACAAAATGTAGAAATAACTGACTTAAAACCATTTTTAGCTGGTGAAAGTACTAGTGTTCTAATCATTTTGTCCACCACTGTATTTTGGAAGATATTTAATAGTGTACGCTCTGCCTATATTTAACATATTTCCTTTACTGCCATCTAACCCTCACTTAAAATTTATCTTTCAAAGCTTAACAATTCAATAACACTGTTAAATATAATTTTTAGCTAATCTGAATACCCAAAAGCTCAAAATAGTGTATTTTAATGTTTATTCTAGTGTGATGCCTTTACCTAGGCTTCACTGAAAGTGTATTACTTAAAATCTGTTAGTTTATAATACGATCATAACTTTATAAAGGTGCTTTCTTTCATTCATTCAGCTGGCCTGCTGTTCTGGCCAAACATCAGCTCCTGTCTTAATCCAGCGGTATGGTGTGTGTTTCAAAACCAGATTGTGGCTGTGTAGTGTCATGGACCTCAGGGGCTGGAGACTCAGTCCCCTCGGGTAAAAGCCAATTTCCCCCAGAGCTCCCTCCTCACTTCCTTACCAGCCCCTGGAGCAGGACCGTCTCAGCAACACTACAAGTTCAAAGAGTCAGTAGTGCACAGCCAGAGCAGCACAGGTCAATTGGCCCTACAGGCAGCAGCACTGCTGTCTTAAATAAATAAACCTGTGTGCAAAGATCCATTTTTCAGCGTATTTTCATAACAGGTTTTCGAATGTTAACCTTGCACGCAGGTAAAAGACGCTCATTGTCCTAGGAAAGTGGCGCTGTATCATTCTCTATCAATGTGGAGTGTTTTCTGGGAGGTCCCACATGTGACATTTAATCAAACTGAGGAACTAAATTTGTTCTTTTTTTCCCTCATATGTGCAAATTTAGCTCAAGAGTCGCTCTTGCCCCATACAAGTCAAACGTCATTCTGGATGAAATTCGTACTCTTTGAAGAACAAAAGTAAGCTGATGTCAGATTGCAGCCCGAGAGGCACTGCCGAATTTGCTTCGACATTTCCTTGGCTAGAGAAATTTAATAGAGCAGGGCCAGCTTTGTGCCAGTAACAGAGGAATTATGGGATATGAGCCCTGTGGGTATCAGATCAAGGGAAGTATGACACATAAAGAGTACCAGTTAACACTGGGGCAAAACAATAAATGTAAGCTTACAATAACAAGATATTTATGTTATAATACAAGGTCGCCTTATGTTCAAATGTTTTACAATAGGGTCATTGCTAAAATTACCAGGTCCTGGGACAATTTTTTATGGGGTCTCTCTGGTTGAAGCTCACTGGCAATGATGCTTAGTATAGTAAACTGTGGTTTGAGATGGCCTTGTTTCCATGCTGTAAGCGTTTATAATATGTGTTTGTCCAAAAACACGGTGATAGATGTTAGAACTCATCATAAAATTATTTAAAACTCCACCCTTATTACCACAGCTGCAAGAGCAAAGAGACAAAATATTCATCCTGGCAGTCATAATTTTAATGCTTAGCCAGTCAAGGCCAAGTTTTACTCACAATTAGTTCAGTTTCATGTCAATCATTAATGGTGTTTGCTAATGTACGCATCACTAAACTGTTAAAGGTTAGTGATCTGATCACCTCAAGTCATACAACTTAAGTAGAGGTTCAAATTTAAATGTACACTTTTAGTGGACAATTAAACATACATATTAGATATAGGCATGCTATAGGCTTTAATTGGAGTGGTTTTGGGATCATTTTTAGCTGGTGTGTTTTTAGATATGGATACGCAATCCACATCTAAAAACACACCAGCTAAAAATGATCCCAAAACCACTCCAATTAAATAAAGTATCCAAAAACCATGAGAATGGACCAATATGGCCAGTCTAGGATGCTTTTTGGCCTGATGTTTTGTCTAAATCCAGGAGTGGCTATTTTCCTTTGAACATCTATTTGTGATGTGGTTCAATTAAAGGAATAGATCTCCAAAAATGAAAATTCTTGTATGACACAAAAGAAGATATTTGAAGAACACTGGGTTCCAAACAATATTGGACCCTATTGACTTTCAATGTAAGACATTTCTCCAAATATCTTCTTTAGTGTTCCACAGGTGAAATAATTTTTTTTAGAGCGATTTTTTGGGTGGACTATCCCTTTAAGGTCTAGAAAGTCAAGCACCATTGTTGTCACTGAGCCAAAAGTGTTTAACTGCAAAATTCCCCCTAGATATCCAAAGGTGCGGTCCGATCCACCGACTCCCGCAGGAAACGCCGAGAGCGGTGGTGGTGACCTGGGCCGCTTCGTAGGTCCACGCGGGGAGGCCGGAGTCTGGAGGCAGGGCCCGGGGGCTTGTGGCAACACTAGTTCAGACCTCAACAAAGGAAATGGAGGTCAGTGTTGGTCGACTCTGCCCCAGCGCAGGAAGCATGCTTTGGCAGCGGAAAGAAATACAATACTGGACTTTCACAAAGCAACAGCCTGCACGGGAGTCCATGGTGCTAAAACACTCAAACAAACTAGCTCATTCTCATCCCTACACTGTCAATATTCCTATTGTTCGCCGCTGACTTTGACAGGATCAAATAAATATTTGAGGGAGCGATATGCAGAAATCAATTGTTGTCTGGCATTACCTTATCATTCAGTCATCGTACACGATGTTTTGAAATGTGAGCTATGACCTGCTGAGATCCCCCAGAACCTGGACCTGCTGCCCTTGTGATATGCTGAAGAAAAAAAAAAAAACCTATCTATCGATTGTGGTTTTGGCTTGGTTTACGTGGTTTGCTATAGTTTTAAGTCCTTGTTGCATCTGTTTACGACAAGACCGCATGTTATATGTTTACTTGAGGCTTTCTCCTCATCTCTGATCTGGCGTGTTGAGAGGCGCTTTCATGTTTCCACTTAAAATGGCCTCTCACTCAAGTGGCTTTGAACTCACATGCAGGTCTAAGTAAAATACACAGGCTGCCACAGTCTGTAGACAATCGCTCCAGATGTCACTGTGTGTAACAATACATGCATATTGCAGGATAACGCAGAACTTGATCCATACCATAAGCATAATGGGCCCTGCATTTTAATGGGATTAATGTCATGTGTTTGACAAGACAGACTGATTTTACTCAAGCACACATGCAAAAAGAAACACGCTGAACACCTTGACAGTCTCCACCAAAAAAAGTACTATGACTGTAATAAAATACACCTGTGGTACAACTTTGAGATGCTCATGCTATGGTACCATCTGATTATCCAATTCATGTGGCTGTTAGGGGTCTGGTGTGTATAAAACAAAAGCGCACGACGAAGGAGTCAAAATCAAAGAGTTTCTTTTAATAATCCAATGACTGAGGAGGACACAACCAAACGTAAATCCAAAATAGCAGTGGGTGGGAGAAGCCAGGGAGGAGCCCGGAGCAGGAGGAGCAAGGTGGAAATCCATAGGCCAGCCAGAATGAGGCCCAAGGGCGGAGTCAAGGGAGGGAGGAGCCAGGGTGGAGAAGGCCTTGACGACAACCTGGGGACGACTGACGGAGACTGAGCCGATGGATGAGGAGCCCAGGATGGAGCAGAGCAGATGGAGAGCCAGGGTGACAGCGAGGGTCCGGAGGGCCTAGGCAGAGCCAGCGGCTCAGGCGACTGAGGCGGAGACGGGGGATCCGGAATGCCACAGCGGAGCCGGAGGACGAAGGTGGAGCTGAAGGGAAGGAGCCTGAAAGAGCCGGAGGGGCGGAGTAACGAGGCGTAGCCAGAGGAGTGGAGTCCCAAGGTGGCGGATGGTCGATGACTGACCAAGGTGGAGCCGGAGGGACGATGGAGCCCGGTGGAGCTGGTGGGAGGACGGGCCACTGTGGAGACGAGGGAGCTATGAGCCAAGGTGGAGCCGATGGTTCGGAGGACCGAGATGGAGTCCAGGGCTCGGAGGCTGGAGGTGGAGACAGGGGATCCTCACGTCTTGGCAGAGCTGGAGTCTGGAAGTCCCGAGGCGATGGATCAAAGTGCCCTGCTGGCGCAGACTGAGGATGAGCTGAGGGGCTGACAGGCACCAGCGGGACTTGGGCTGAGGAACTGATTGG
The DNA here is from genome assembly GCF_936440315.1 of Barbus barbus. Taxonomy (NCBI): domain Eukaryota; kingdom Metazoa; phylum Chordata; class Actinopteri; order Cypriniformes; family Cyprinidae; genus Barbus; species Barbus barbus. The sequence goes on along the minus strand of NC_136725.1, from coordinate 6,224,298 downwards.
TTTGAGAGGAGGCGGGAGAGGGAGGCTGGGACGGAACCAGCGGGACGCAGGAGATTCAGGGCTGGACGGAACCAGCGGAGACATAGGAGATTCAGGAGCAGAGGGTAGTACTTCTCCAAACCAGTCAATCAGGTCCATTTCAAAGATGTTCATAAGTTCCTCAGTATAGTTCACAGACACCAGTTGCAGCTCACCCTCAGTCGCAGGAGTGTGGGCGGGGCTTCCCTCCAAGCCCTCGATCACCACCAAAACTCCCTCGGGGACAGACGATGTTGCTGGCTCACACACTTGGTCAGACGATACATGTCAGGCTCTGTGGTGATGATCGCAGTGGGCTCAGGCAGTAACTCCGTGCAGCGGGATGACGGCTGGTTGGTCTCTGGTACGTGAGTGGGGCAGGAGATGTCTTCCTCGGCGGGGCAGACAGAGAAATACAGTCCATTATTCTCCAGCACCCACTCCACAGAAGCGGCGAAATTCTCCTTTGGACCATCCGCTGGCAGGCATGCCTTACACCGCTCGCTCAGGCTGGTGATGTAAAAAACACAGAGCGAGTGGTCCGGGAAGCGAGTAAGGCACGCCAGATCGATAAAGTCCCTGGTGTGTTCTTCCAGTGGACAGTCCTGCTGCTCCAGGCAAAGCAGCTGGACTGCGGGCAGGTCCATAAAGGGAGAGGGAGGAAAGAAATAAACAAAAGAAAAACGCCGCTAAATAATTACTCAAATGAGGGTCTGCTATTCTGTTAGAGGTCTGGTGTGTATAAAACAAAGCGCATGACGAAGGAGTCAAAATCAAAGAATTTCTTTTAATAATCCAATGACTGAGGAGGACACAACCAAACGTAAATCCAAAATAGCAGACAAAGGAACATGAGAACACAGGCTTTAAATACTAAACGTAATCAGGGAGGAACAGAAAACAGGTGTGTAACTAACTAATCAAAAACCATGGAAACAAACGAGGCAGGAAGACAGAGACATAGAAACTAAACTAAAACAGATCATACATGGAACATAGGCATGGTGTTTACATGGTATTTAAAAAAATAGCATATTTTCCCATCATTACTAAATTTTAAAAAAGTACCATGGTAATGTCATGGATTTTTTTTTAGACAATTAATGGTAATAGCATTGTAATCTTTTGTAATACTTGGAATATGTGCATATCGTGGTAATCATTCAGTACCATGGAATTGATCAAAATATCATGATTACCATCAATAGGATATATTGTCATGATATTTGGACATATAGCATGTTGTACCATGGTATTCTTTGAAGCACCTTGGAGTACCAAGATATTGTGGTCATGAATTAATCATTTGTTTTCTTGTTTTAGGTAAATCAGGGCAGCACACTAACTGGTCATTGAAAACAAGGGAACAAATTAGTACAGCAATTTAACCAAAAGTAGGAAAGAATTAGTAAAACATGGCCACAATTTAACTAAATTTAACTCAAGAAATGGAATTAATAAAACATGATCGTGAATTAATAAGTCATGACCATTCTTAATTCATAGCTACAATATACATTTTACCTCACATGTCATGTGTGAAGCTCTATATCTAAGAAATTGCTCATAAGGAGTCTGGTAACTTTTAAACCACTGTTTCTAAACTGGTTTATCATCAGAGCACAAATTTTACATTGGAGATCATACAACTCTTATACTAAGTTAATGACACTTTTTATGATATGTATGAGACCTTTCAAATTTGAAAGCTTTAGCAACCAGCACATACTTCAAAATGTCTCCTTTTGTGATTCACAGAAGAAAGTAAGTCAAATGGGTTTGTTACAACATGTGAGAAAATGATGACAGAATTTTTATGTTTAGGTGAACTGTCGATTAAAGTGGCATAGGCTACCCACTCTTCTACTCTATGGATGGATACCCATTGTACAAAATGATGGTGGTTAGAATGATAAGGGTCTTAATTATATCCATAAAATAAGTTGTTGTTGTGAAAGTTTAATAACTAAATTCCACCGAGCTTTTACCTCAGCTGAGGCACACACCATCCTTGGACCTCCTGCAATGATTTAGCATGCAAATTTCCAGTAGGCTATATCCTTTCAAGACACTTTCAGACATCTGATAACTAATGGCCACTTCGCTCTTTGCATTCCAAACCGTGTGTGAAGTGGCTTTTCTGTTTTGAAAAGGCTAGCTTTGCCAGAGCTATCCATTTAGCCACTCTTTTCACAAGCCAAAACGAGGTGCTACAACCGGGACAAGACAGCACACGTGCATACCGTCCTGACCACACCTGAGCAACGGCAGAAAACGGTCCTCTTTAGCTTGTTTATCAAACGCGCTCTCTCGCAATAACCGTTATTTTGGCGCGAATGCGCACGTGTTGAAATTGAAAGGTGTCAGCGCGTGAACGCTTGTTTATTTTCTGAATTGGCTGCATAATGCGATATTGCGCTGGGCAGAAGTAAACATTTTTGAAAAGTGTCAGTGCGTCTCAAATCGTTTGCAAACCGTTACTGAAGTATGTGATGACACGCGACGTCTAAACGCCTCACGGCCTTCCTGCAGGTGTCTCTACGCGTTTCCAAAGATTAATTGCAGAGCTCCATCCACCGTATGCCTGTGGCAACATAACCGTTTTTACATGGCAATTTTGCGTCCTCTGGAGTGAACGCATGCTTTGAATGTAACAAGCCTGGCTGGAGGCTCCATACTTGACTTCATATTGTATATAGATAGATAAACAAATAGCAGAGTGATTGATTGCTCATTAAAAGAGGTTCCATTGAATGACAGACCCAGCTGTTGACAGCTGCAAGGGGATGTGGAGGAGGGCAGCTGATGAGGGCATGGGGCTCTGGATTTGAAAAGGAGGAAAACGGGCCCTGCGGTGCAGATCCTCTTGGGCCATCCCTGTGTTTGTGTTGGCTCGTGACCAGCCTCCCATTTCTCCTTCTGAGATACAGCTTTCAGGACTATTTACAGCCCTGGCCACAGTGTTCGTGCAAGCTCCAAATCTTTTTCTCTCTCTCTTTTTTTCCCTCTCTCACTCCTTACCCTCATTTCTTGTCAGAGGGGCAGTGTTATATATGGCATTGTTTGTTGAAACTTCAACCTCGATTCATTGGTTTCGCTCAATGGAGGGAGAATAATCACAGTATCCTCAGGCAAGACTTGGCCGAGGATGAACTGAGATGTTCAGGGGATAGTTCAGCCAAAAATTAAACTTCTGGTCATCATTTATTCACCCTCATGAAGAAACACATAAAAGGAGAATTTTTGAAAACTATAATCATAGTGACCATGTCACTAAAAAAGGCCAAGCACCAAGTAGACCATGAAAATTTTATTTTTAGGTTACATAAGAAAATAATAAAAGCATACAGGTTTTGAATGACATGAGGGAGAGTAAATAATGACGTTTTTTTTTTTTCAGGTGCATTGCAATTAAATTAGCTGTATTCCTAAGATTGTCCCATTGACTATTTTTCCATCCACTGAGATGGAGTTACATCATAGACATAGGTTCTCCAGCTAATGCATGCGATCATCAAACAAACCTCTACAGTTTTTTTTATTCAAACTATTTGCTGTCTTTCTATACTGACATGTTCCTGTAATGCTATTTCCTTGATTTCTCCAAACATCTTGGCACGGTCTTGTAGGCAGCAGCCTATATTTGTTGCTGCTAAGCAAACGTATACAGCGAGGCTCACTGGTTGGCACTGCACTGAATGCTCCTTGAAGGCAGCTGCTCATTTCCCATACGTATCTGCCTACATGTCATTTTAATGCATTTGTGTATGTGGTTTCAGGGCTTTTGGAGAGAGTGGTAAAGGGGAGGAGGTGCAGGATGGAGACATTCTTTTTCTGTGCGCTCATCTAAACAGATTGAGTTAAAAGTTGTGCTGAGCGGAGCGGCGCGGCTAAGCTGCTTTGGTGGTACATATCTGACTCTGCTCGGAGCTGGGCTTGAGTTTCCTATGGATGTCAAGGTGTGTTACGCTTTCCCTGCAACTTGAGTTTCTCGGGCCGTGGTGGGCCATCAGTCACTGTGGACCACCTCCCACTCCAAGCCTGGATCTGATCCACACGCTTCTGAGCTCTGGGAGTCCCAAACCCTTCACCTTCTAATGTCCATTTTCAAGACTTACTTTATCTTTAATGTTTCAATAGTTGGCCATAGTTCCAATCCATCTCTTTAACTACAAGTATATGTTTGTTTTAAAGTGATCAATATGAAATATATGGTCACTTTCCTACTGTTTCTTAATTGTCCTGCAAGTTCAACCCTGAAGCTTATGTAGTGCTGGATGATGGTCTTAGCCGATCCATCCAAAGTTTTTTTGGTTAACCAGTATCACCAGATAGACCATGCTGGTCAACCATCTAGGCCAGCAGGGAACCAGACTGTAATTTAAGTTCTTCTGTTATTCACTGAAAGTGAAAACCTACTTTGCTGCAGCTCTTTTGAATTCTTTCATGAACCTAAGGTGCTCCAAAGGTCTATAAAGAAACTTTATTTTTAACCTTCTCATGTACCTTTCCTCTTTTTCTTTCTTGCATCTTCCCTTAACTTCCAGGTTTTATTGAATCATACGGTCTTGACCGCCACGTCATTCAGAGCTTCTGTGGAGTTTTCCAACTGTATTGGCTCTACGACATTATTTAGTGGTTGTTTCATTCAGCAGAATGTTTCTACGTGCCGGCTGGATGTCCAAGTAAAGCCACGAGTCAAAGCACTTATAAAAGGAGGTGTGTTTGTTCCAGGTAACCACAGGATAGTGTGGGTCGGAAGAATCCTGTTTACTGCTGAAATCCACACTGCTGCAGCTGCTCACTGGGAACAAGTGGCAAATCCAAGTCACTGGTTGGACGACACAATAGTCTTGGCGGTTGGCATGAGAATGCGAAAGGATCTGGATTGTCCAGCACATTGTCTAGAGAGACCTCTGCACACTGTAACGAAGTCAGAATTCCTCTGTTTATGATGGATTCACTCAGCCATCCTGGAAATCAAAAGAAGGATGTGAGGATCAGTTTGTGCTTGCGCTGTGTGTTGGTGTGTTAAAGGTTCACATTATATTTACACTGCAGACCTCATTCAGTGACAGGAAGGCTGGAAGTGTTTAGTTGGTAGAAGGATCCTGAATCCAGTTCAGTTTTGTCACTCAATGTAAAGGTCAGTGCTTATGACATGATTACAACCATATTCATCGGGTCTCATGACATCATTCTTGTTTACCGTGACCTTTCTGGCCTTTCCACTTCCACCAGCTATTTAGATTAACGCCGAATGACAACAGATCTTATAGAGATCAACAGCTAACAGAGCTTGACTTGCAAATGGTGGTCAAAACATATGGGGTTTTCATAGACATAATTGCTGAAACTAAATGAACGTTCATTTGACACAAATTAATTCAAGAATATTTAAGGCAAAACTGGAAGACTTCTATAGTATCAGAGAGTAAAAGCAAAGCTCACCAGCTACCATTCGGGGTAGGAATGCACTGAAATTTCAGAAATTAAGAATTAGCTTCCTAGCCTCAGTGCGACAGGAATTTGACAGAAATAGAATCTTTTAATTTGTATTGACAAAATTTGCTTTTCTACTTCAAAATTGAGGTCATATTAATTTCTTAATTTAATTTAATATTCTACTTTCTTACAACTTCTTGGGGTCGAACACACCACCCCACCCCCCCACTCCCCCAACACCCTTCATGGGGCCCAGCTATGATTCCTTGTATTCAAATTCAAATTGCAATTCTGCTTCCTGTTTGTTACTCAATTGAATTCTGAAATGGATACAACCCTGGTAAGTGTAGTTTGTCGGTTCAGGGGCATGATTATTTTATTTTTTTAAAGTGAATAATTGTATTAAATTACCATGTTAAATTGGCAGCCCTGGTTTATACACTTATTTTACAAGTCATTGGAGCCTAGTTATTATTGTAGTAATGCCAATTGAAGAAAGAACAAGTGATTATTAATTAATTAATGTTTCTCATTTTTAAATATTTAATTCTCAATCAAAAGATCATTTAAAATTAGCATTATTGTTTTTGAGTTTTGGCTTAGTGGGCTTGGTTAAGTATTTTCATTTTGGTGCGTCACTAATTAGGGTTATCCGTGTGACTTCTTGTAATTAGCCAATACAGTCGAACACTTCCGAGGGGAGATTGGTTAACCAATTTGTGGACGTGAGCGGCAAAGACAGTAGCTGAGGTTTGAAGCAGACCCACCGCACCTTGAAAGCAAGTCCTCAGCTCATGCCAGGCAACCGCGTGGTTCGGGTGTTATGTGTGAACATTGATGTGATGTGATGTGAGTGAGAGATGGAGTCCAGTCCACCCGTCCAACTTCCTGAACACAAATAAGCACCTCACTTCCACGTTTGCCTTGCCTGTTAGTGTCCAGCCGTATACAACTCAATTACAACCACCATGGCTTCAATTGTGTATGCGGTGAGCTTGCGAATAGAAAGTAAAATAACTTTTTGCAAAGAAAAATAAACGACGGGGGATTTTTCCTGGGAGTAAACCTTTAGTTTACTATATGACATGTTTCTTAATAGTGCTAAAGTGTTCTGTGTTCTTTAAATAAACAATGGGGAGTTTTGCATAGAGGGGCATGAAAGAATGCAGGATTTCACTGCTCCTCGCACACATGTCAGCAATTTGGCTGCCTTGTGTATTTTGGATGTTAAAAAAAAGCAGCATTTCAAAGTAAACGAAAGAGGGAGAGTCTTATCCGCCTGGCAGCTGCGCTCGGTACGAAATTGCTTTCAGCTGATACTCTGCAGCTCAAACTTGCTTGGGTAATGTCAAGTGATGCATTGCAATACTGAGAAAACAACACAGACAAAAATAAATAAGGGGAGAGAATATGGTGGAAAGTTCCTGCTTATCCTTGGCCTTCACCTCTGAGACCCTTGTTCTGCGTTGTCCATCTAGGCCTGAGACAAGTAGTAAATAAAAAAAACAAGACCTGGATAGGAGTATGGGGGCATATTTATTTTGCAGTGACACTGATGAATCTTCAAATGGCACATGTAGAAATGTATGTATTTTTCATTCCATTTTAGTAAAAAAATAAAATAAATTAACATAATTTAACATTTCAACAACAGATTTGTTTGCTATGCCAGTGTCACTCAAATCAAAATTACCCTACTGGGGGAATTACGCCATTTTGTGGATTATTGTTATATATGGTGTCAATCTTTTTTTTTTTTTTTTACCAAGTCGTTTTTCTAAACACAACAAAAATACAGAACCTTTGTTTTATTTTTGTGTTTTTTCCATTTGACATTAGTCTTTTTATCTTTCCAGATCCGTGTGCTTGAATAAATTTTATATTTATTCTTTCCATTTATTTTTGACGTTTGTTTCGACTCTAAATCCAGACAATGATAATCCTTAAAGTGTTGCATGTCGCAATGCATTTGGGATGGTTTCCATGCCCTGCATCCCAACCCTCCCCCTTTGACCTGACAAACCTCAGTGGACCACTTTTATGCAAGCCAGGCTTAGTTTAGCAGCAATATGAAATTATACCACAGAATTAGCTACAGAATGGCAGACACAGTTGTCAAGTTAACATATGCTTACTACTGAGACTTAAATAAGTGGTGATGTGCGTTTTAATGAGTCACCCCTGCCCATAACCAGAGGTCCATTACCTCATTACGAAAGCTCTTCAAAGCTCTGAAATAGAGCTCTTTTGCAATTAGCAAATTTTTTTTGCATAATAACAAAGTGGACTGCATGCTTTCTTTGAGCTCTGAGTTCTTGGGTTGCCACCCACAAAAGACCTTGAAATGTATCCTCTCGAGTGAAGCCACCCACCATGCAACATACCTTTGGAAAATCATCAAATCAGCTTAGTTTCTCCTTCAAAACAGGCAAACACTGGTTTGGAATGTGAATTCACCATATCTGCACCCTCGTTGTTCTGCTAACTTCTAGTCTGACTATAACAAGTTCACAGTTTGCAAACTCGTTCCCAGTGCTGTTGTTTATACTGTCAGAGCCGAGGAATCTGGAAGCATTTGGTGGGTTCGCTCGCTGGGAGCTATCAGAAGATTTCTTTTTAAACTATTTTGATATCAGCTCTGTGGAGAGTTGACTTGCGCCTGAGAAACGAGACCTTCTGGGCTGTATGGCCTGGCCATGCTGCAAGAATAAACACAACAACAGGATGAAACCACAACCGGTCGAGGACTTTCAAGAGTGGAAGCACGTCACACAGCTGCTAAGAAGATTCATCATTCATCACTGAGGGCATTAGGACTGGTGGATGGAGATGGCACTGCATTTGTGGTGATATCTCAATTATTCAAGCCAAAAAGGTCAGCGGCAATCAGGATATTGGAAGCCCCGCTGGCCTATGGCAATTACGACGGCCTAAATTCAAACTCCGCCACACGCCCAGACATGTAACAGTTTTAAAACTACAATCACCTTCTAGGCAAGTCTGTTCCTTGTGACCTATTACCCAAATGTGTTTATTCTGGGAGCCGCCATTACCCTGGCCACGTTCCCACTTTGGAGCTAATGGCTGAAATTCCCTGCATAAATTTTTGCGAAATAATTGATCACATGTGAGTGTGGCTGTGCGTGTTTCCTCCATTTTGAAGGTGATATCATGCGGTCAGAGTTTTCCTGTGATACTGTGATTGCTTCCCCCGCCGTGGCCAGGGCAGAGAGATGGAGGCATTACGCCACAGGACTGGAGTGCTCTCATCAAAGTGTGCCGTTATCACTATCGCAAACTGCCCTGGACCGCGGCCACATGGACTCTGCAAGTGTGCAGCGTCTGCCATCAACATGACGTGGCAAGGAAATTTGACTACAATTAAGCTTGAAGGCCTGCAAGATGTTTTCAAGACAAAAATCAAGGGGGAAATTTCAACTAGGTGTTCCAGGTTTTGCAGGGGATGTCCAGCTGTTGCTCTTGTGCACATGTTGGACACAAGTGTTGCTTTATACAAGAGTAAACTTACTTCCATGCCAAAGAAATCATAATTTGATAAATACCTATAAAGACTTCAAAGGGTTCGCTTCAAAAAGAATCACTTGTTCGGTCGAACCAGCAAGTTTTTGGCTCTTATGCAGTCCATCTATATTCACTCAGTACTCTGTCCAAACAGTTATTTGAATCTGATATTTTCGTCCATCTTCATTTGTTCATCTCGCATGGACTCTTTTGTATACATCCAGTAAAACCACGGAGTACTACAACACAATTTTGACTCCTCTCCAGCAGTGAGTGAAGGACCTTCTGCATTAATCTAACTGCTTTATTTTTCGTATTTTGACAAATTTGTCTTTCCAGGAAGTGGCTGAGGTCAGCGCAGCATCTGTTGCTACTTACGTCCAAGATGCATGCGTTGCTTTGTGTTGGTTGCCAAGGAAACCAAGTCTGTGCAATCACCACTGAATGGTCACATCTTCAAAGACCCCATGAGACGGCCAAGCCTGATGATTCTGACAAAACCACAGTACTATGTGTGCGTTAATGTAACTGTCCTATTTCATTGAATATTTTATAATAAAATACCAAAATGCAAAAAAAAGAAAAAGTATTCACTCTTTTTCATTCTAATCCAAAAATTTTCTCAAAAATTTTTATGTCTATACAATGAAAGTCAATGGGGTCCAATATTGTTTTGGACCCCACTGATTTACACTGTATGGACAAAAATACACTCAAACATTCTTCAGACTATCTTATTTTGCTGTTCATAGAAGAAAGAAAGTCATAGAAGTTTGGAATGACATAAGAATGAAGGATGAATTTTCTTTTTGGGGTGAACTCTCCTTTTAAAACACATAAACAAGAACTGATACACATTGCTCCTTCCTTAGAAATACTGTTTTACCAAAAATGGCTTAAAGACACCATGAACGAAAAAAGAAAACATGACAGAAAGTTATGAAATAGGAATTCCAAGATGAAGAAAGAAAGCGCCTGTTTGAAAATGTCACAAAACAGAGGCTAGACAAACATCTAAACTCACTTTTTCTTGTGAGAAATCTCTGAGAAATTAATAAAAAAATTATTTTATGTTAAGCTTAACATTGCTTTTTTTCTCATACTAAATTCCTATAATATTCCCACATACATGTAATATATGTAGGGACCCCAAGTCATTTCTAGAGACCATAATTTGACATTGGCCAGTATGCAACCACGTAGCAATCCATCCAAAACACCTTAGCATTTTGGCGGCAAGTTGAATGGGAAAGTACTGCTCACATTTCTTTTGAAAATCTGTATTTACATATCCTGGTTGTATTAACCATTTTAACATCACAGGCTGATCCCATCTTAAAGAAAGAGTTGTTTTATCGAGGATCATTTTGTCAAATGGCTCTATCGACAGGCTAATGAATTCGAGATCTGTGCTTGACAACACTGGTTCACTCAGCTGATGCCTCAGTTAGCTTATTAATTTACTTTTTGGCAGGAGCCACAAGCCATGCTTTCGTCTTTCCACTCTTGAACTGAAATGTATGCACTTCCACACAGGAAACCCTTCTGGGCTCTGCCAATACTGTCACCAGGGGAACATCTCGAAAACCGATGTATCAGTTTTGGCAGCCTGGTCTGTCTCAAGGATGTACATCTGTGGTTTCCTACTGGCACAGTCCCTTCTGTATCCTGATGAAGGCTAATGAACTAATGAATCAACTTTACAGGTATTCCATTGATTAGTATAGCTCAATTGAAAAACATTTTTGGATCAACCCACAGAATCTGATCTGGGCTCAGGAGAACCCACATTCAGGAGAATGCTAAGACTGGGTTTGTGTACTGGGGGCGGACGTTTAGCAATGTGTTGTGCTAACAGGGCATTCTCCTTGTTGTAAGAGGACCACCCCTACACTAGTTTCCCCCAAAACTCAACCAGATGTGTAATGAGCTTCGCTGTGCTAGTAGTAGTAATTATTTTCACCTGTCCTATATGACAGTCTCCCGTGTAGACGCTAATATGTGCAGCCCCACTGCAGCCCTCTTCTGCTCCTCAGAGACCATATGAACCTCGCAAACTTCGCCCTCATTTCCGTGTGGTCATTGGCCCAGAGCTACACCTCTTTTGTAGACAAGCTGAGAAAAGTCTGTCACCAACGTGAGCTCGGTTCTGCCAAGTGCCTACATCAGATCCCCCCAACCACCACCAAAATCCATTTTTTATCTGGAGTGCTATTTTCCATCTCTGTTCGAAAACATGAGTTTTTAATTTTCCCTACCCTTCCGAGCCCCCATCTTGCTCATTTTTACCTTACAGCTGTTGTTTTGGATTAGCAAAATAGCTGCTGTCAAATAGGACAATCTTTCTCCAGCGCCACCCACTAAGCCACTGGAATTGACAGGCAAATGTCAAGACACGTCAAGCGTTCCTGCAGTGACCGTGGATGTCGGTGTCCTATTCATTGCCAGCTAGCAGATCGGAGTTGGTGTGCTGTTCACACCTTCCTGTGGTTTGTTACATGCTGTTAGGAATGCCATAAATTCTGTGCTTTCTTCCTCACGTCTTGTACCTCTGCGCACACACTTTGTCTTCCTGTCCTGTGTGGAGAAACTGAGAGTAACAACCGAGTTTCGACAGTTTTAATTCCTTTGTCAATTACAAGACTACAAACTATTTTCATGTGATATTCGTAGTTTGTTTTTTTCAAAAAGTATTTCAGATATTGAGATTAAGTTGACGTACTTATACACTATGTACTTAGGCACTCAACCATGTAGTGTATGAATTACTACATACTACTCACACTATTTATACTACAAAACAACATACAATACAAGCACATAAGTACACGGGGATGCACTTAAAAACAAGGAATTAACATTCATTTCAATGTGAAATTTCTAATTTCTGTGCCACTAAAGACCAAAGTATACTTCGCACAGTATTATACGTAGACTTTCTAAGTATAGTCCATTCGAGGTGTATGCCAACACAGGCGGTCTGCACATGTGAGCTTCATATTTGTGTCTGCACTAAAAAGTCTTTGTACTCTTTTAAATTAAAGTTGTTGCTATCTCATAATCCTTTCACACAAGTGCTTGTCAATGCAGCCATCTGTTGTTGTTGCAGTCTTAGTTGTTTTGTTGTTGTTCCATCTCTTTAGTTTCGTTTTCTAAAGTGAAAGAAGAGCCCGGGCCAGTATTGCCACCTTGTGGAACAACTGATTAGTGCAAAACCAAGTCAATGAGCACGTGTAACCTATGCATACAAAGTGCATGTGGTTACAAAAAGCCCAAAGTATGCTTTGATTTTAAGCTTATCTGAGGGTCAGCATGCAGTGTGTGTGTGACGCAAATTTTGTCACCAGAAGAGTATGGGCGTACTACACACTGGTCGCACATGTGCATTGTTTTGCACTAATCAGTTGTTCCACAAGGTGCCAGCACTGGCTTGTGGCATTGTTTCACAGTAGAAAACAAAACTAAAGAGATGCAACAACAAGAATAACAAAATAGCACAGACTGTTGCAACAACAGACGGCCACATTTTATTTATTTTAAAAGTGTACAAAGATATTTTTATCGGTCATAAGTTCTATAAAAAAATAGAGCAGACATTGAACTGATGAAGATTCTAGAGCACGTGTTGGACGTCTGTGTTCGTGCACGCTATGAAATGGAGTATACTTTGAAAGGCTGCAAGTTTCGACTATACCATATGCTAGTGTACACGTAAAAATAAATTAAGTATACTTTGGGCTAAAATCGGATGGTGTGCAAACATCATCATTTACATAATTTACTACAGGCTTGCTTTTCGCTCACTTATCTCTAGATTATAGATATTATAGTGTCAAATCGACACGCCCCTTCCAACATCACAACTAGCTAACTCAATTGTTATGCATAATTCCAACTTTCCTACTTGTATTTCCTACTCATATTTTCCTAAATATGATTTAGTTCAGCTATTTGTGTGTTTGGATGTCGTAAATACAATATTTCTGACTATATTTAAAGTGCACATAATATCAAACTGGTTTACAAAATACTCGCCCATCTTCCATTGATCAGACAAACTGATGGCTCCGCCCCAAACCCACACCACTGGTTGAGCCGCTGTTGCTATGCTGATGCTCAAACAATTTTAAAATTGAATCACAGCGTTTACACTTTTGAGGGGACCAAGCTACAAATGTATTACTTATAGTCTTCTCTGGGATAGAAAAAACATATTAATTGAAAATAATTAAACACTGTTTAATGATGTAATTAAACATAACTTTAAACATAATAATTTTTTTGCTATTACCCGAAGTCAGATCCTTACAACCAGCAGCTTGATGGCAAAGTAATAGTTTTCATTAAACATGAAGTCTGTTTCACATGTGCTAATCTGCAAACGTTACACGCATTTACCAGATTTCCGAACTAAAATAAACACGTGTACAAATATTGGAGCTTTAATCAGTGAAATAGTGAGTGTAATGATGTTTCTGTTGACCATCTTCTCTTTATTCATCTGTTGCAGATTATATGGACCTACAGTTGGAAGACGCCACAGATGAGTGGACAATGGAGTTAATTATTTTCAGTGTAGCTACTGCAGACATTACCGGTTGATGGTTGATATCCAGTGTGTTTGTATATGATTCATTGTGACCCTGACACAACAGAATGACTTTGAACATATAGCATGATGGACGGCCCCTGCTGATGGTTTCCAGAGCTGTGATTGGATCAAGCATTTAGTGTTTAAGGGATATTTAACCTAAAAGTGAAAATTCTGTCATCATTTACTCAACCTTATGGCGTTCCAACCCTGTATGACTAGACAGAAAAGAGTTATTTTGAAGAATGTCCAATGCCGGGTAGTAACTGATTACATGTAATCTGGATTACGTAATCAGATTCCAAAAATTAAGCATTGTAATTAGATTACATTACATTTTAATGTGCTCATAATCAGAATAAAGTTACTTTTTATTACATGATTACATTTTATTCATATAATGGCAGTAAATTATTTATAATGTATTGATTTGCCCTAATACTTTTTTCTCTCTTAATATTCTTTTCTAAAAAAATATCCTACGGTTTATATACATTAGAAAGTCTTCCAGTTTTTTGGAACTGCACACACCAGCCACTAGTCAGGTGACTGTAATTGCACAGAAAATGGAAAGGCCAAACTATTAGATTAATTTGACATTTTTATGATTTAAGGAATTATTAGCTTTTCATCAATTTTTCATCAAACCCCTTGCAGTTCTTATGAGCCCCAGTTTGGGAAACACTGTTGTGATGTAATGTTTAATGCAATTCATGATGTTGATGTTGATGAAAATATTAGGTCAAAGTTAGGTCAAAAGTAATCTAACAGTATTCAAAAAGTAGTCACAATACATTACCCTAATATGTGTAATCTATAGCAGATTATATTACTAATTAATTTGGAATTCGTACTACAATTCGTAAGTAATCTACCCAGTACTGAGAATGTTTCAGCTGTTTTGGATCATACTATGAAAGTCAATGGGACCCCAAAAAAAAACAAAAAAACATACAACTCAGGCGGTAGATTATCGATCTTCTGAAGTTACATACTCAATTTGTATGATAAACATCTTATAATTTAAGTCTTTATTTTATTTGTCAGCCCCTGTTCATTCCGTTCTTTCATTGTATGGACAAAAAGCATGAAGCATTTTTCCGTTTAGTTTTACACTGAATTAAGAAAGTCAAACTGGTTTGGAATGACATTAGGGAGATTAAATGCTACTCTTTTTGTTAGTCCACAAATGTAAAGAATTGCTGTTGCTCTTGCAAACATCTGCAGATCTTCCCTCCTGTCTGCTTTCTTCTGCTGCCCCTGTGGCCCCTGGATGAAGTTAAGACGTAGCCAGGCCTCACTTTTGCACAGGTTTCCTTTGAGAGACAATAGGGGGGCAGCGCAGGGACGTTCCAGGGCCGAAGGGGCAGATTTATTGCAGAGGAAACAGAGATGGGTGTCAAAGAGAACAATAGGGGATTCACACAGCAGTGGTGTCCCCAGGACAGACACTTACTTTTAACCAGGACTCTTTCCCCTTAGCCAGGAACTCCCTTCCTGCAGAGTGGCTAGAAAGGACAGCTTCCCCAGTCTGAGAGAGCAGGAGGGACCCAGAGAAAGAGAGAGCTCAACATCTGACAGGGGGTCTGCCGCAGACCTGACAGCACACGCCGGTAGGTCATAACATATTGATATATGGGTTCACCAGCTCCCACGTGGAGACAGCGGAGTTCCTGTCTATACTGGCCTACAGCCCATTTGTTGATACTGAGATGCACCGCCCTTCTCGGACACTGCAATGTGTCTGATTGCGCTCAAGAGCACCCCTGCTGTCAGATATCAGAACTGACTGGCACACACAAAGATAAGGGATAGCTCACCCAAAAATTAAAATTCTGTCATCATTTACCCACCCTCAGGTTGTTCCAAACCTGTATGAACTTCTTTCAGCTGTTGAACACAAATGAAGATATATTGAAGAATGTTGGTAACCAGACAGTTGATGGTAGCCATTGACTTACATAGTATAGAAAAAAATACTATGGAAGTCAATGGCTACCATACTTTTTTGGGGTTACCAACATTCTTCAAAATAGCTTCTTTTGTGTTCAACAGAAGAACGAATCTCATACTGGTTTTGAACAACTGGAGGGTGAGTACAACCCGAAATTCCGGAAATGTTTGGACGGTTATTAAATTTGAATAAAATTAAAACTAAAAGACTTTCAAATCACATGAGTCAATATTTTATTCACAATAGAACACAGATAACATAACAGATGTTTAAACTGAGAAATTTTACAATTTTATGCACAAAATGAGCTCATTTCAAATTTGATGCCTACTAGTAGTTGGGACGAGGGCATGTTTATGATGGTGTAGCATCTCCTCTTCTTTTCAAAACAGTTTGAAGCAACGCTATCTCACGACCAATTCGTGCATATTGTATGAGGTGGCTAATTCGTACGAATTCGTACGATTTAGTACGATTTGTCTAAACCCCAGTGACGGGTAGGTCTAGGGTCTAGCTGTACACCCAAAGCGCTTTACAATCATGTGGTGGGGGGGGGGGGGTCTCTCCTCAACCACCACCAGTGTGCAGCATCCACTTGGATGATGCGACGGCAGCCACACTACAACGGCGCCAGTGCGCTCACCACACACCAGCTACAGGTGGAGAGGAGAGAGAGTCATTGAGCCAATCAAGTGTATGGGGATTATTAGGAGGCCATGATAGACAAGGGCCAGTAGAGGGAATTTGGCCAGGACACCGGGGTTACACCCCTACTCTTTATGAGAAGTGCCATGGGATTTTTAATGACCACAGAGAGTCAGGACCTCGGTTTAACGTCTCATCCGAAAGACGGTGCTTTTTGACAGTATAGTGTCCCCCGTCACTATACCAGGGCGTTAGGACCCACACAGACCACAGGGTGAGCACCCCCTGCTGGCCTCACTAACACCTCTTCCAACAGCAACCTAGTTTTCACCGGAGGTCTCCCATCCAGGCTCAACCCTGCTTAGCTTCAGTGGGCAACCGGTCTTGGGCTGCAGGGTGATATGGCTGTGGTTCAGTTTCTCTGAATCTTTTGATGATGTTACGCACTGTAGATGATGAGATTTGCAAAGCCTTTGCAATTTGACGTTGAGGAACGTTGTTTTTAAAGTATTCCACAATCTTTTTACGCACTCTTTCACAGATTGGAGAGCCTCTGCCCATCTTTACTTCTGAGAGACTCTGCCTCTCTAAGACATCCCTTTTATAGCTAATCATGTTACAGACCTGATGTCAATTAACTTAATTAGTTGCTAGATGTTCTCCCAGCTGAATCTTTTCAAAATGTCTTGCTTTTTCAGCTCTTTGTTGCCCCCGTGCCAACTTTTTTGAGACCTGTAGCAGGCAACAAATTTGAATGAGCTCATTTAGTGGATAAAAGTGTAAAATTTATCCGTTTAAACATTTATGTTATCTATGTTCTATTGTGAATAAAATATTGGCTCATGTGATTTGAAAGTCTTTTAGTTTTCATTTTATTCAAATAAAAAAAAAAAAAACATCCCAACATTTCTGTAATTCTGGTTGTAAATAGTAACGACATTTTCATTTTTAGGTGTGTTATCCCTTTAAGCCACTCTCAAAAATGTAGTAACGCCCCTGCATTGGATGATGACATATTCTATCAGGTGGCTCTTATTTTTTGCATAGCCTAAATTCACTTTCAATTACAACATTAAAGCCCGGTTTCACAGACAGGGCTTCGACTAAACAAGGATTAGGCCAGTTTCATTAGGACATTTAAGTAGTTTTTATAAACATACCTTAGGAAAAAACATTACTGGTGTGTGCATCTAAAGACAAAACAAAGGCACTGATATAGTTTAAGATCAGTTAAGGCAAGTTTCTTTCAGTTGAAACAGCTCAGACTTACATTTCAGTCTAGGACTAGGCTTAAGCCTTGTTTGTGAAACCGGGGGTAAATGATAAACCAACACTTAAGTATGAAATGGACCATTTCTAGTTGTCAAATATTAGTGGAAAATGTTAATAGTTCCTGCAACGAACTAATTACTGCGACACAACTGGGTGAAAGTAATGAAGCTCTAGGATTATTTATTTGTAGATGGCACTTTGCTTGATATTTTAACTATTTACTTGGAGCATATTGGCTGTTTATTAGTACTTAATATAAAGCACATATTAATGCCTTTCTCTGCATGACCATATTTTAGATCCCTTAATCCTGGCCCATACCTAAACTTAACAACTACCTTACTAACCATTAATAAGCAGCAAATTAGGAGTTTGTTGAGGCAAAAGTCATACTTTAATAGTAAGAACTGGACCTTAAAATAAAGTGTGCCACTATTCAGGAAAGACAAGCAATGCAATTAAGACTTAATAAGGTGTATAAAATATGTAATTTAAAACTGTAGTTCTTCCTTTGATTTTGGAGCATTTAAAACTTGGCATTGACATTAAATTAACAGTGATTAACTAAATTATTAACAACAAACTAACAATGAAAAATAACTGAATTTTTAGTTAATGTTAATTTGAACATTTACAAACAGATTATTAAAATCAAAGGTTGTATCTGTTAATGGAACTGAGCTGATATGAACTAACAATTAACCGTTGTTAACAAATAATAATAATAATAAAGGTTAACAAATAATAATAAACACTGTAACAAATTATTATTCCATTTTAATGCATTATTAAATTAATTTTTAAAGTGTTGCCCTTAGGTTTGTGCCATTTATCTAGAAAGATGTGCATCATATTAGTATCAAACTTAAACATTTCCTGTAGCCTACCTGCAGAACCCAGAACACAGTCCCCTAAAAACACATAGCAACGCCCTGGCAACCGCCACATTTTATTCATTAAATGTATCTAGTTTCTTTCCAAATTATTAATGCTGAATGTATTATCTCTAAAAGTTAATAGGCTATAGTTCCTCCTGAATGTATTTCTACAGAATTAGACATTGCGGATAGTAAGATGTTGAGGGGGTTCCCAAGGGCAAGAAGCACAAGTCCACCCCTCTCACAAGCTGCAGGAATTACCATAGACAAATACATTCTGTGCTATATCTTTCCATCTGACATTTTTCATATTCCCTTTATGACGGGGAGGTAATTGTTGTTCTCCACGCGAGACAAGCGGCTTCTAACGAGCACGCGCCCGTCGAGGGAAAAAGGTGATATAAATGCATAAGATTATGTTGTTTTATTAAGTTCGTCTCCCTTCTCTTTCACAGTGCGTTAACAGCCATTCAGAGCATAAAGCGGCGTAAATATAGTGTTTAGTGTTGTTGGCTGGTAATTGAAACTTTTTTTTATTCCGCTTTTGTGTCTGCGGCGGTGATTGGCAGACTCGAGTGCGCGCGGATGAAACGGCTGCCGTGTTAATGAATAGCGCGCTGATTGCAGGATCCCGAGCCGTAAATTAGCAGTGCCGCCACGCTGACTTGCAATTACCGGCCCCCCCTTCATGCATATTCATCACCCTGTTTTGCATATTGATCAACAACTTCAGCGCTCCCACCAAGAGCTAGAAAGGACTTGAAAAATTCTTTGGTCGGAAGTCGAAGGTATTTCTCCTGGGGTTCATAATTGGCGATAACAAGACTTTTGCATCCCACAAAGCCTGTTTCATGTGATATTTAAATTCCAGCTCTTTTCCATACACCATGAACCTATTTCGGAAGTGCTGCAAAATTATGTCAAGTCCAAATCTGCACGGCACAGAGTTATTCGCCTTGCATTTGCATTACAATACACATACGAGTTTAAATAGCCAAACATTTTATTTATGCCCCAACTAAAGCTCTATAACAATTGCAATTACGTTCAATTAGGCCTACGTAATTTTGGCAGCAGTAAATTATTTTATATGCTTCCGGATGAAGTTAACAACAGCAAATGTGACTTGAGATGTAATATTGTAATAGGTAGCACAAAATATAAGTGTTTTAAAAATCTGCACAAAAAGAAATCATTTGGATTATCAATGTGAATTATTAGCCTAATTTGAACTGTGTGCAATTAAACAATTGACATGAAAGATAATGACAAAGTCCGAGTAAAGCATTAACAAAATCATTGTAAATATAATATTTAATATTATTTCAAAATGTGTGTTACATAAGCATAATAACATATTATGCTAATCTGCGGTGTTATTGTAGCCTAATTTCCCTTTTATTTGAATACAGGAACAAAAATATATCTTTAAAGACATTTGGCATCATTCTGGAATTGCCTTACAAAGTAGAAATATTAAGTAAACAATTTTTTTTCACGTTTCAACCAAATATAGGCTATTATTAGCCTAATTAAAATCGATCAAACCAAGAAAAAAATGGTGCATGCATTGGTGATTGTATATGTTACACCACACTGAAGCCGTTTTCAGGAGTGAATTTTATTTACAGCTTAATTTCAATATGAAAATGAGGAAAAATAGATCGAGGAAACATTAAGTAACTGTGGGAAAGTAAAAGGCTGCCAAGAGCTGCATTGTGCAATCAAGACAAGTCAGAATAAGTGGCCTTTTGTAGGCTGGAAGCGGGCTTTAAAACAATAGTTGGTTATAATTACAGTTATAACATAATGAGATTTCTGCTTTCATACATACCAGCGCACACAGCAAAAGAAATGACATTTTAGCAGAGTTGTGAGATTGAACCTGATGATGCAAAAATATAAAAGATATATGAAAAGATATAAGATATAAAAAGTATTTAAAAATGACGAGAAATAGACTATGCTATATGTTCTAGTCTGTTTCACGAATGCTGGGATTCAAATGAGTCAACTGTTTGAATGAATCGTTTAAAAAGAATCTCAAACTCGTGAGTTCACCTGTCAGGCTGGTTCAGAGAATCAACTCACTGAATCGATTAAAGCGGTTCCCGAATCAACTGTAAAGTAAGCCTATCATTACTTTCAGTGATATCCATTTACGGTTCGTGAAGCTGACTCGATATTCACATGGCAAAGTCTACACTTAAAGATGCACATTTTCTTGTAAAAATGACCAAGTACCAAACCTTTGGAAGCCTAAGAATATCTTGGCCACACCGTATCATGGTAAAAATCCAACAATTAACTAGCCTCATATTTTATGCAAGTCAAAGTCTGTCCTTTTGACTTCAAGCCATTTTTTGAAGACATGCTTCTCCTTGATTATCACTCTCTTTCCCTTTAAGCTTTTCACCGTTGCCTGTGTGTTTTTTATACCCAGGTTTCTCATCGCTCAAAGGATGGAAAATTATATTAAAAGCAGTGGTTTTAAAAGCCGCTGTAAGCTGGCCAGCGGTTAAAGTGTTCACACACAGGCCCTCTCTAGATAGCGATCTCTCCCTCAGACATGTCCATTCACATTTTGACTGCCTCTGTTGGGCCTTTTGAAGCACAAAAGCAACCTGTGCTTTGGGAGAGGAAACACAAACTGCATGAAAAGAAAAGAAAAAAGTAATGAGCGAAAGGCAAATGCAGGTGCTGACCCCCAGTGTAATACACATCTGTTCGTATCTGTTTGCAATTTCACCACTAGTGATCTTTATCATTGATTCAATTGAGCTATGAACTGCAGTCTCTGGCTCGAGCCTTCCTGGCCGAACGCGCTGGCAGCTATTCAAAGGACCTGAACTGTGTTCTGAGCCTGTGAAATCGTTTCCACTTCCCCTTAGATGGGTTCTGGATATCAGCAGACTAATTCTGCTAAGTGGTCACTGTGTGCAGTTTGGAACACAAACAGTAAACACCCTGGCAGCATCTGTGCGTGTAAACACTGGGACGGGCCGCCCGCTACAGCCGGTCAAACAGGAAAGAATGACTTAAGATAAAATGAGGGGAAAGATAAGAAAAAACGCACTAACTACAATAATTTGGCCACGAAATTGAGAGTGGAAGAGAGGCTGATACTGCTTTCCATGTACTGAGTCCAAAAGACCTCTAGTGAAAGTGCCTTTGATTTTTTCATTAATATTTTTGTGTCATGAGAAATTCGTAACAATTTAAAAATGTTGGCAAATTGGTGGTGACTTCATATGAATTCATACTATCTCATCCAGCCCTCATGAGAAAACACAACTTTCTGGCATAACAAGTGGGCGATTTTGAGAAAACTTAACAAGTTGGCGATTTCATATGAATTTCTATGATTTGGTTTGTATCATTTTTAGGGAAAAAAATAAGCATGAAGCTCCACCCCTTCTTCTGAAATGTAACCCTAAGTGGTTTGTAATCAGATTCAAAAAAAGTTACAAATTGCCATGTGTTTTCTTATTTGTACATTTTCTTTTTTTTTATGAATCATATTTTTTTCTATAAATTCCTACATTGCTTGAACTTTATGACAACTTCAAGTAACTGAAGATCCATAGAACATTTCCATTAAACAAAAGGTTCTTTAGATTTTTTTAATTTTCTTCACACGAAGAAAAAAATGGTTATTTTTCAAAGTGTTTACTGATAAGTTCTTTGAGGAACAACAATGGTTCTTTTATTCCATCACAATAAAAAAAACTCTTGTAGAATCCTTATTTTTGTAAGATCAGGTTGTCTCATGCGAAAAAAGTGTGAAAATGCTAAACAGAAGTGTTTTAAGTAGTGGTCTCTATTGGCTTTTGCTTTAATGACAGCAGCTCTTGAGGTGATATGAACAAAACCTGAAGATCATGTTCTCCAGTATGACTTGAGATGATCCAAAGAGCATATTGAAAGCAGGAACATTTGAGTCATACAATCTATGTTACCAATTTACTTGGATTAAAAGACCAATAGTGCAGAATCAAAGATTTCATATTCATGTTCCCTCAAAGATTTCATATTCATCTCTTCCCCTCGAGATGAGATAAATGTGAATCATTATTCGTGGCCAGTCTTGTGATTTGGAGTAAACACACCACTGTTACTGGTCAGAGGGGGCGGCATGGTGTTGGAAAGTGAGAGGGAGGCTGCAGGGGTCTGTCCAGGCTAATGGAGTGTGACAGAGGCCAGCAGAGGTCAAGTGGGGTCAGAGGTCGCATCCTGACTGTGCACTCACTGATCAGTCCTATTATTGATTTAGCTGATTTCACTGACATCACAATGATACACTTGTGTATTTTACGTTTCCACTTTTTTAGTTGGCATTATTTGACAACCTACCATGAATAATACATCTGTTCTGGTTTTTAGCATTATTTTCCTATGAAAATAAAATTTGTGTTAGAGGAATGTACCGTGTTCCCAAAAAGCATTTGGACACTTAAATCAACTTGTCTTAAGATCACAAATATTTTAAACCAAGTACAGTTGCATCCGGAAAGTATTCACAGTGCTTCACTTTTTCCACATTTTGTTATTTTACAGTCTTATTCCAAAATGGATTAAATTCATTATTTTCCTCAACATTTTACAAACAACACCGCATAATGAAAACATGAAAGAAGTTTGTTTGAAATCTTTGCAAATATAAAAAAAAAAAAAAAAAAAAAAATTTGGGCAGTTTCTCCCATTCTTCTCTGCAGGACCTCTCAAGCTCCATCAGGTTGGATGGAGAGCGTCGGTGCACAGCCGGTGCATATCTCTCCAGAGATGTTCAATCGAGTTCAAATCACATTCACAGAGTTGTCCCGTTGGCTATGTGCTTAGGGTCGTTGTCCTGTTGGAAGGTGAACCATCGCCCCAGTCTCTGGAGCAGGTTTTCATGTCTCTGTACATTGCTGCATTCATCTTTCCCCTCGATCCTCACTAGTCTCCCAGTTCCTGCCGCTGAAAAACATCCCCACAGCTTCATGCTGCCACCACCATGCTTCACTGTAGGGATGGTACATGGTTTCCTCCAGACATGAAGCTTGCCATTCAGGCCAAAGAGTTCAATTTTTGTTTCATCGGAAACTCTGGAGCTCTGTCAGAGTGACCATCGGGTTCTTGGTCACCTCGCTGACTAAGGACCTTCTCCAAGATCGCTCAGTTTGGCTGGGTGGAAGAGTATTGGTGGTTCCAAACTTCTTCCATTTATGGATGGTGAAGACCACTGTGTTGATTGGGACCTTCAATGCTGCAGAAATGTTTCTGTACCCTTCCCCAGATCTGTGCCTCGATACAATCCTGTCTTGGAGGTCTAAAGACAATTCCTTGGACTTCATGGCTTGGTTTGTGCTCTGACATGCACTGTTAACTGTGGGATCTTATATAGACAGGTGTGTGCCTTTCCAAATCATGTCCAATCAACTGAAGGGGGGACTCCAATCAAGGTCATAGAAACATCTCAAGGATGATCAGTGGAAACAGGATGCACTGTATGAGAGGCTTTAGCTTCAGGACTGAAGCTCGTTAGTGACCCCTGTTGTCTCTGCTCAGGTATTGATTTCTTTTATTTTGTTTTAAACAGTTTTTCTCCTTTTGCGGCATAATACTTATATGATATACTGGTCAATATGTGGATTTTGAAAACGTTTTACAATCGTTATTACAATCAATCAATATCAATCAATCAATGTCAAAGCTAAAATCTAGCATTTCTCATGTGTGGTGGGCTTCATTCTGTGTCATTCATAAGCAAACAAATAAAAAATAAATACAATAAATGAATAAATAAAGAATGAAAGAAAAAAAAAAACATAATTAATCCTTTATAACTGACATTAATTGTATTGTTTTATTTTAGATAAATGCTAAATACTAACAATACTGATTTGAACAGAAGCTGTCTTCATACTCCTAAATGGTATATTTCCGTGCTCTGAAAAATGTTATTAGTTGAGTTTGAGTTTGAGTCCTGATCTTATTATGCAAATTTTGGAGTGACCCATAACCAGTCATCATTGTTCATTTAAGTAAAGCACTTTAATTTGCTCCAAACGGATTGACTGTTTTTGTAATACGTGCATTGTGCAGCCCTTTCAGAAAAAAAGAACATATCTCTACATGAAGGGGATTGTTGTAGCAATACAAGTATGTCTTCAGTAATAAGGTATGTTACTAATAATATTCGTCAAAAAATGTTGACAAACCAGTATCAAACATCACACATTGTAGATTCGCTAAAATAAAATTACATTAAATTACCTAAAACTAATAATTAAATTAAATTAAATGACTAAACCTCTCAAAACGAGCAAACCAAATGAACCTACTGTTGATATTGTTAATATCAGAAATATAGATAGAATAATAGATATAGATAGAATAAATATAGATGGAAAAGCACCATTTCTTGCATCCACATGGTGGAGATGTTGTCCTGAGCATTTCAGATCTTCTTTCAAGTTCCAAGTTTACTCATGTACACATTTATTACATAAACATTATTATATTATATTATATTATATTATATTATATTATATTATATTATATTATATTATATTATATATGCAGAGTTAATTCCATCCCTTACCCCTTAACCTTAATCTAACCTTCACCACACAAATCTTTAATTTTTGCACAAATACATACAGACAAAAAGTACAACACAGCTTTTTTGTTGTTGTTGTTGTTGTTGTTTTTAATTTTTTATATGGTCTAATACGGTCAGTTAGTGTACATATCTTCAAGTGAATATAACCTCTTAGAAAACTTCACAACCCCATTCACCTTAGAAATTGTAGGCTATAATATCTTTAAACAATATTTTAAAATGAACCCTCTGGTGTTGTTCATGTGATGGTAAAAAATTACAGAATATTTTTTTATTTCAATGAAATGAATGTACTATATTCACCACTTTTTGAGTGGAAAATGAAATGCATTTAGTAAATCTTGAATGCTTTGGAGCACAGACTTAATTTTGGTCTCTTTTTGTGAAAAAAAGTGAAAAACGTTCTTAAAAAATGAAACAAAAAAAAATGCACAAAATACTGATTTAACTTTTAGATTTTCTTTGGCTACAGTACCAAATGCTTCCACTAGATGAAATTAGCTTCCCATTCATTTCCAATGCAGTCATTTTAACTGCGAACAGTACAAATGTGACTATTTGTTCATATTTAAGGACCGTTTAATCTTTTCAAATCATGTTAAAGATGTGTGCGTGTGTGTGTGTGTGTGTGTGTGTGTGTGTGTGTGTGTGTGTGTGTGTTCACATAGCCAAAAGTGACAAAACATTTACCAAGTTTCGCACCATTCCAATGAAATTCTATAAAACCAAAATATAAAATTCCGGTGCAAAACAGCATCAGAGGGTTAAAGTTATTGGCTGCCAAAGCCACATGATCCAGTTTTCTTTTATACAATAACCTGATGCCTCCAACATCCAAAGTGACCAGTGTAGTATGACTTCTTGACAGATATTTAACACAGTATACAGACACATAAGACACATAATCTATAAATGTAGATTTCTGTTCACCCGTCCCGTGGCTGTACACCCTCCCTATGGTAAACTCATCCTGTTTGTCTTCAGCTGAGACAACAAACACAAAGCGTTTGCTCCAACAGTTCACCTCTCCACAAGCCAGCCACATCATTTGCGTTTTTCCCATGTGTCACACTTTCCCTTGTGTTAAACATGTAAATGTGAGGTGTGGACGGACGGTTCATAACTCAACACCGAGCCAGCAATACATCAGGATAACACATGTCCTTTTTCATAGAAATGTGAAATGTGTGCCCAAAATGTGAGGCAAATATAACAGGCACATGCTTAAAAAGCTGAGCAGACGTACAGAGTGGTTTTGTTTGCACATGTGCACAGGCCTTTATGGCACGTCTGTATTAGTTTGAGTTTGTTTTATTTTATCTCTCACGTGTTTGTCTTTAACTTGTCATCATAAACCATGTCTCATCTCTACCATCAGTGAAGTATGTGTTAAAGGATTATCTCACCCCAGAATGACAATTCTGCATTTACTCATGCTTCTGTTGCTCTTCTTTATTCTGTGGCACACAAAAGTTGAGTTTTTGAAGAAAGTCAAAAGAAAGTCACTAGAGCTTTCAAACTTCACAAAGACAAAAAAGCACCAAGAAATTAGTTCAAATGACTACACTGTAAAAAGTGCAACTTAATATAAGTTGTTACCCCGCTGACTTAAAATTTTTACTTTATGCAACTAAAATATTCTTGTTGTCTCTTAAATTAACATTGAGTAACTTAACATTTCAAGTTGACTAAACTAAAAAATCAGTGGGGTAACAAATTATTTTAAGTTGAAACAGTTTTTTTGAACAGTGTAGTGGATTATATTCAGAATTTTTGAAGTCATTCAATAGCTTTATGTGAGGAACAGACTGAAATATAAGTCGCTCTTTACTTCTAATCTTCCCCTCCAGTGAGCTGATGCAACCAGATCAGTCGGTGAGTTCAACTCCAGAACTGGATCAGTTCAGTTTGTGAACAAATTATTCAGATAATGTCTGATTCATTAAAAGAATCATGAATTGAAAACTGACTGATTGTGCCTGATCAGTGTTGTTATTGTCACCTCAAACTGTTACTAATTACAAGTTCAATGATATAAAATGTTAAGGCTGAAGTACTAAAATCACTAAAAATAAAATCAAAATAGATTTAAGCGAAATATCAAAATCTAATACAAATGACAAAATCACTTAACACAAAATTACTAAAACGTACTAAAAATTAAGATGAACTAACTGAAATAAAATGTTGGAGTATTTATATCACAAAAAAACATTAAAGCTAAATATAAAAAACTAATACAAATGACAAAAGCACAACACAAAATTACTAAAAATTAAGATGAGAACTATATTTCTCTATAATAATAATAATATACATAAAATAAAATAATAGATGTCAAGATTTTCCATTGTAAATTGTCCATTCCTTTTCAGAAGACCAGTGCAAAGTAAGTGTGTGTAAGACGCTTGATACTCGATGAAGCTCCCGTTGTAACTGCCAGCGTTAATGTACGGAAGTGAGTGCATTTTGATGGCTGACTTAAGGCTACTACTTTTTACAATGTGCCTTATAACAACAGAGTATGCAAATATGGAAACGAAGATGTTTTGTCTATCCTTGAGTGTTGAGTGTTATAAATATAAGGACTTGTGAATGTATGTTAGCCATGTGAACCTGTCATCTTGCAAACTGACTTCCCAAGGTGTTTGGATTCCGTTTTTGTTGCTTGTCTTGTGGATCCAAATAAAGGAAGAGAAATGTGTGTGTGTGTGTGTGTGTGTGTGTGTGTGTGTGTGTGTGTGTGTGTGTGATTTTAGAGCTTGACAGTTAGAAAAAAGTGGCCAGATTATTCTTTAAAAATTCACAGATTTTTATTTTTGGATAAACTGTTCTTTTAAGGACTGTCAGAACTATTTTGATTCTACTACCCCACACAGTGAAGGTTGTAGGAAGGGGTTCACTATGACAAATAACTCGGCCTCCTTATATTACAGAACAAAGACACTGGGATGAATGTGAGTCAAACATATGTTGAGTAATTACTCACACACAAATCTGTGATCTGTGATCCACACAGTACTTGGCTCTTCAAAGCTGCTCTAAAAGCTCATATATGAATCACTGCTAATTTGTCTCTCTTTTCTATCCCTTGCAATGTCTTCATGCTGCAGATGAATTTGCCCACCCATGGTGCCATAAAAGACCAAGACAGAGAAGACTAAATAGTAACTACTCAACCATACTCTGTTAATGAGATTGGACCAATTTTGGCCACTTAAATTGTTTTTTTAATGTTTTGTGTTTTATTTACAGCTGTAAATTAAAAACAAACAAACATTTAAATTAATAAAATTCAAATGAAATGAAATTGCATCAAAATAAATTTAATTTTGGGGGCAACCACTAGCACTATATACTACCTTACAGATCCAAATCTCTTCTTTACGTACTCTTTCACCATTCTGCATATTTAACTAGAGACACACTGATCCTCAGTGTGAGCAAACACGAGTTTAGGTTTAGGAATGTCTTTGCGGTTTGCTGCCGTGTCAAAATGCCTATTTACAGGCACGTAGGAACTGGACCAAACCTTGAGACAAGGCGACATGTAACCTGAAACACACACGGATGTGTGAATCGAATCAATCGCAGCGGTGCCATCTAGTTTGGCATCAGCCTTGCAGCTCTGAGAGTCCAGCTTTGTGAGATCTGGACACTTAATTGTGTTTCTAGAGCTGACACAAAAGATCTCTGTTTGCTATCCAACTCCTGTTCCCATGACACAGTTTGAGAGAAGGATTACGCTGCTGCTGTGAACATTTGAAAGGTGTTGACCAGAGCAGCCTGACTTACTCGGACTGTGCGTATCATATGAAATACCCTGTTGCCTTTTGCAAAATAGTTATTGCGCACTTGTAATAAAAATGTAATGCTTCACTGCTGGAAAAGCCAGTAAAATGGTAACTTGGAAATATGACAGTTGGTTTCTAGCTGGTACAAGCTTCATTTTGAAGCACAATTCCTGTTCAGAACTTGAAGTTTTGTAAATAATGTAGATATTTTGAGAAATAATAGAAATAATTTTCACAGAATATTTGCTAGTAAATTTCACAATTAATTACCAAATAAATAAATAAATAAATAAAATAAAGTAAAACAAAACTAAATAAAATAAAACAGAAAATTAATAATAAAAAGAAATATAAAAAATAATAAAAAATGACAAAAGCACGCAACAAATTTACTAAAAATTTAACTAAAATTACATTTTTTTATAAAAAATAAAAGTTAATGTTTATAAATATATTTATAAATGTCATGATTTTCAGTGTAAGAGCTTAGTATTTGGTCTGTTCCTTACAAACAAACAAACAAACAAACAACAACAACAACAAAAATTGAAGACGTGGAATATAGTGCAAAAGATGTATGGACCACTTTTATGCCACTTTATAGTGCTTTATTATTATTTTGAAGCTTTACATACCCAGTTCTCAGTTACCATCATTCTTCAATATACCTTTTATTTGTGTTCCACAGAAGAAAGAAACTCAAACAGGTCTGGAACGACAAAAAAGTATGCAAATAAATACAGAATTTACATTTTTGGGTGAACTATCCCTTTAAGACTGACAAACACTTGCCATCTCTCTGTGAACATAGCCCCTTAAATTAGGCCAGGTCACCATCATTTTCGATCAGTATAGCACAGTTTGCAACTAAAATACTGGAAAGATATGCTATCCTTCAGATCTAGTTGAGAGAGAATCGTGGAAGATAAGGACAGCATAGTAAACACTGTTCTGGCTCATAGATCTTGTCCATGCAAGCACATAGAGCAGGCTTTGTTTTTTCATTCTCTTTGTTCACGTTACAGCAGAAACCTGTTGAATATTTCATGCCATGATCTCTGGTGTCTTGAGTTACACTAGTGTGAACCGCTTGAGTTTGAGAGAGTCAGGTGGGCTCCTCCCACAGGTGTTCAGGTGTACTATAAGCCCCGCCCCCTTTCCCGAGCTCTATATTAGGGCACCGTTAGGTACTGGCCGCAGCTTAACACTCCTCACATCACACAGCACAGACGCCATCCTCCACTACCAAGACCACAGGTATGAGACTTCTTGACTTCTTTAGCCTTTTTTCTTATGCAGTAGCCTAACCACATATACACCAGTCTCTTGTCAAATGGTAAAACCAAATGGAATTATATGTTTTGATTCACATTAAATTTGCAACATTTATATTCAGTTATATAGATTTAAAGTGCAGGGATCGTAATGAAGGAACTCTGTAATTCTAAATTCTTGAGAAAAAGTTTATTTTTAATTTTATTCAGGTGTTTTGTAATGACCGATAACTGGTTTTAAAGATGTTGCACGTCCACAAATGAATAGTATTGTCTTGTTTGGAGAAACTCCAATTGTATTAGACGACACAAGAGGCATGGCTAGTCTCCAAGACAGCAAACCTCGCATCAGAAGAAAGTTAATTGTTTGATGTGCCAACACAAAGCAACAATGCAGTGTCCATTTACGTATCATGTGATCTTTTATCATTCAAGTTTTGTGCATTGTTTGATGATCTTAATACTTCATTGAGCAGAAACCATGAAATGATAAAGGACTGTACAAGCATTTTTCCTGAAGTCATTTGTTATTTAAAACAACTGCCCATTGCTAGCTAAGACTTGTTTCCTGAGTGGACACACACACACACACACACACAATGCAAAATATCTTACATTTTTCTTACATTTTATATATATGCACAATATTAACAAGCCTAAAAATAGGCTTGATTTTTTTGTTGAGATATATCCGGACATTTCTTTGTGAGATTCACCCCTGACATTCACCTCTGTCAGAGTTGGGATTCTGGTCCCAGATCAACATAAAGAGCTCCTTCAGCCCAGAGCTCTTTAACAGTAGCAGGCTGTCAGACGGTTATCACTTTATGGCAGGAGATAAATGGAACCAACTCTCTTAAGCAGCCCAGAGTTGAGAAGTCATTTATTACGGCGTTTGGACGTTTACTTCTAGATGTAAAATCCAGCATAGGTGAGCAATGGAAAATTCTTTGCTTGAAAGGCCTCTTTTAAAAAGTCCATTTGTATAGAGAACATTTTAAGCTGGAGATCTTGTGGTTAGGTGGAGATGTGTGATGTTCCTCTACACCAAATATGTGACCCTGGACCCTGTATCGTTTGTTAGGACAATATTTTTTTGTGGTCCAGGGTCAGATATGATTTTCTTTGCACATTGTTACTAGTATTTTTCTGCAAATATTTCTCAAAATGTGGCAAAAATGGGTGGTTTGAGTTTATTCTTATTCTAAAACCACATTACATTACTGCTGTATAATTACATTACTGTATACCTGTAACACTGTTGCACAATCCAGCTTACATGTAGGCTATAACCTCTGATGATATTTTAAAAACAAGGCTATTAGTTATAGTTATTCATCAAAAATGTTGAGTACATACTGAAATACATCTCATTCTGTCCACAGAGGTCATGTCGTCCAGTCTGTCAGTACGAAGTTTCTCTATGGGCCGGCAGCCCTCTTTCTCCAGCATGTCTCTTAGGGATAGCGGACGTGCCCGATCCAAAGCCTCCGTCTCATTTGCTGCTGCCAAGCCTCTGTTTCGCTCTGCCTCCATGAGCATGTCAGATCTGAACGGCCTGAGCAATCTGTCCCTCAATGGCCTTCATGGCAACAGCACAAATGAGAAAGAGGCCATGCAAAGCCTCAACAACCGACTCGCCAGCTACCTAGACAAGGTCCACTTTCTGGAGAAGTCCAACGCTGACCTGGAGCTGAGGATCAAACAGCTGATGCTGGAGCGTGTGCCGAAAGGGCACGATATTGATTCCATGATGGCCCAAGCCCATGCCTTGGAACAGGAAGTATGTGGACAATGCCCTTCAGGTCTTTTGAACTTAATGAAAACAAAGATTGTTTGTATGGCTCGTGGTGTGTAGGTATACACATGCTCAGCAATGTCTCTGATCATTAGCCCTACCAGACACACTAGTTAAATAATTACCTACTGTCAGACTAAACAGTTACCTTTTAACAAAGAAGGAAAGTACCTAAATCTAAATAAATAGCTTTGTAAAAGGGGTTGAAAGTCTCAGACGGTTACCCAACGGAACTAGGTTCAAACACCATGAAGTGATGAGTTAAGTTTCCATCACAACTGTGTCCTTTCAGAAAAGCAACATAATCCCAGGTTGCTCCATAAGTACCATCTATGACAAGGGTGTCCAATCCTGGAGGAGCACCTTCATGCAGAGTTTTGCTTTTACTTACTTCAACACACATGCCAAAAGTTTCGAACGATCCTAAGGTCCTTAATTAGCTGGTTCAGGTGTGTTTAATAAGGGTTGGAGACAAAGTCTGTATGAAGGTGGTCTTCTAGGAGCAAGAATGGACACTCCTGGTTGTGCCATCTTCCACTATGATCATTTAAGTGGTGGTTTCAATGTGTTTGAGATGAAGGCATATGTGCACCTTCATCTTCGTGTTCTGTATGTTACAGGTAAGGAAGAAGACCCTGGAGAACGCTCGGATCATGCTTGAAATCGACAACGCCAAGCTGGCTGCAGATGATTTCAGAATCAAGTGAGTGTATGACTTCCTGCACCTCTCAAAACATCTTCTGAGGAACTTTAGGAGGCATTGACTTGATGTGTGCTTGCAGATGGGAGACGGAGAGTGCGATGTGTCACTCGGTGGAGCGGGACTGTGTGGCCCTGAAGAAAGCCAAGTCAGACCATGACCAGATCATCGCCACACTCCGTGGTGACCTGGACAGCCTGAAAGAGGAACTTTACTTCCTGAAGAAAAATCATGAGGAGGTAAGATCTCCACCTGGAAATGAAATGATGCTGCACCTGTTGCTCCTCATTTCTGCATTCCCTCAGTTTACAAACTGGTTAAAAAGAACTATATAATTGCACATTAAGAATAGGACGCGAGCCAGTCCAAAGTTCAGTGTTTTTTTTTATTCCTTGCAACCTTCTGTTGATGTAATTCTCCCTTTTGTGTATACGTTAATGGAGGAACTGATGTAATCTCTTCCATTATATGTAGTTCCATTGTAGTTAGAAGAACCTTTAACATCCATGTAATCCTTCCATTGCACGATAGGTTCTTTATAGTGGAAAAAAGTTATTCTACGAAGATTCTTTGAGGAACCAAAAATTGTTCCTCAAATGTGCGAAAACCCCCTTTTGGTATCTTTATTTTTATTTCTTTGACAGGCTTGTCAAACCCTTGAAGAGTCTAAAGTGGTGACCTCTACTGTCCATGCTTGGAGTCATTTGTAACTCTATCCACCCGGTTCTTTTGTCTCATGAAATGTAAGATGTGCCTCACAGTTAACCTGCTGGCACCGAGTCAAGTGCTGATTGTCATTTTTAGGCCAGAAACTTGCTTTACACAACTACGCAAAGATGCATAACAAATTCCAAGTGCAAAGGAGGTGCACAAATACTTATCCTTGTGTTAATTTGACACTAACAAGTCCCCGTTCAAAAGAGGGTGATAGAGTTACTATTAAACGTCTGTGCCTTTGAACCAGTATAAGTATTTAGTTAGTTAAATAACTTGATCTAGCTTGCTCAGCATGATTCTCTTTAAACTGTAGCTTTGAAATGACAATAGCTGACGTGCAAAAGAATAATGCAATAATGGCCAATGAGGGCAGTACTGAGAATGCAATGGGTACTTGTGTTTTGAACTGCGTTCGGAATTACCACGTGTTTGTTGTACTTGTATAGACTATGTTTTAAGCCTCACTTGTCACTGGTGCATTGATGAACCACAAACCAACAAGTAAGAAACAAATATTCAGGAAGTACAAAACTATTCTCATGCTTTCTCACGCAAAGACTCTGGGTATATTTGTAGAGAAAGGTGTGGTGTCATGGTTGTCGAATATTCAAAATATATCTGGCATGTTTGTCTGTTTTTGTGCGAGGCACATACATACTCCCCTTGTGAGCAACATGAGATCAACACTATTAAATATTCATTGAGAAGAACTTAATAATGAAGTAACCTTGTGCCACCACATGGTATCAAATTCCCAGCATTCACTCCGCAGTCTCAAATCACCACACAATCCACGCCCCAATGTTCAAACACCAAATACACACACATTTAACCTATCCAAACATGTTAAATATCTCATTAGTCAAAGACTAACAGTTTTTGTTAGTTCCACAGAAAGTTATCAGACAATTTGTTTAGTCGTACAACATCCTTCTCTCATTACTTTTCCCACAGGAAATGGATTGCCAGAGGGCCCGGATTTCTCAAGAGGATGTGAGTGTGGAGGTGGATGCGGCCCGCGGGCCAGAGCTGGGGACCATTCTCTCTGACCTCAGGTCTCAGTATGAAGGCATTGTCCAGAAGAACAAGGAGGAAGCTGAGAACTGGTACTGTAAAAAGGTTGGTGTTCCCAGAGGATCAGGGTCAGAACCAGTGACTGTTATCTCCCATTAAGAGTTTCCTAGACCCAGATCACATTTAACTGGCAAAAACACCTTGGTACAACCCAATTAACATCTTGTTCAATGATAATATGTAATACCATGATATTTTTTGTACACTAAAGCATAGTATTTACATGTTACTCCAAAGTATTTCGTAATATGTTTTTGGACGTGGTACCACAGCAATGGTTTTGGAATTTTGGAACCCATGCAATTTAAATAAGGTTTTCAAAAATACTGTGGTATTACCATGTTATTATATATATATATATATATATTACTATTATGGTTTTTTGAACATATAAATACCATGCTTTAATACCATGTCATGGAACTATGGTAGTACTGTGGTATTTTTGTAAGTGAAACCATGGTATTTACATACTTTAAAACATCATGTTTTTTTTTTTATATTAGACCACAATATTATCATGATTTATGAACCATACTGATACCAGGGTATTTATGTAAGCTAAACCATGTTTAAACCATAAACCATATGTTACTCTAAGCTACTTTTTTGGCAAGGTATTTACATGAGGAACTTCAAAAATAGAATGGTAGTACCATGTTTTGTTTTTGGTAACAATCACGTTTCTTTAACCATAGTGATACCATGGTATTTCTGTAAGCTAAACCATGGTATATGTTACTCTAAGCTACTTTTTTGGCAAGGTATTTACATGAGGAACTTCAAAAATAGAATGGTAGTACCATGTTTTGTTTTTGGTAACAATCACGTTTCTTTAACCATAGTGATACCATGGTATTTCTGTAAGCTAAACCATGGTATATGTTACTCTAAGGTACTTTTTTGGAAATGACGTGCACATGGAAACCCCACCTTGCTATTTTTTTGTAATCCAAAGTATTTACAAGGTACTTCAAAAATAAAATGGTATTGCCATGTTTTTTTAAATATGGAACCATAATGTTATTTCAAGGTACTTAGAAACTATTGTGGTATTACCTTGTGTTTTGAACATGTACATGGTACTCCAGGTATACTTTTGTACACAGAGCCATGGTAATCATTGTTTTAGTAAATATCAATGCTCCATGCTATTACGACTGATACGTCATGATATAAGACTTTGTGTTGCAGTTCATCAGACCTTTAGCAGAATGTATTACTTTCTTCTGTTGCATGGTGGCCTTGCATGCAGACCATTTTTGTAACCCATTCACTGCATGTGTGTGTGTGTGTGTATAGTTGGAGATGGTGCAGACGCAGGTGCGTGAGAGTAATGAAGCCCTGAGAGGGGCTCAGAGTGAACTAACCGAGAGGCAGCGCTTTCTGCAGACACTGGAAGTGGAACTGGAGAGCCTTCATAAACAGGTCAGAACCAGACAGGAGGAACCTTTTAAGGACTATTTCTGTTCCCTGAGTGAACCTCTAGAGCCGTGGCCAATGCAGATACAGTTACCGCTTAGCAATGGAAAGTAAAACCCTGCCCTTTATGTCGAGGTTATTTGAATGACCCAGGCCATAAATGCTCCGTCGCATGCCTTTACTTACTTTCACAAGTCAAATGTAAGCAGCAAGAAGCACAGACACAGTTTGTTGTTGGATTATGGAGTAAGAAAGGGGTCAGTAGAAACCCTACTATAAGTAATACACATGTAATAGATCTCCAAAGAGGAACTTTTCCATCAGACCACTCACTTAGAAACAGGTGTGCTTGTTTTCATGACCTTTGAATCTCATGCCAGTCTAAGATCACTCCCAGCATCTCAGATGACGTTACTATAAACAGGTCACGCTTATGTAAATAAGCCAAGACGTAAGATGCTCACATGGGGGTTGTTTTGTAGTAGTTTCTCTGCTGGTACAATTATTTTGAGGGTGCAAATTGATGCATAAAGGCACCTTTTAATCCCCTAATAATTCAAATTAAATTTGCTCCAATCCTGTATGACTTGCTTTCCTCGGTGGAACAAAAAGGATAGAGAATGTTCATGCTGCTCTTTCCTATACAATGAAAACATACTGTGTATTAATTTTTTTGCAGGAATAGTGGTCTGTATGTGTTTGTATAAAGGTTTTGCACCTCATCAGCATGTGAGCAGTAGCCAAAAAAGCCTCATTGTTCCTTATCACCAACTGGTAGCTGGCAGTTTAAACACGATTACATGCAAACTAAATAGAATTTAGTTATTTACTGATGGAATTGCTTCATTTACATGCTAATTATTCACTAAACACACAGAGACAGTTTCCACAAAAATATGATTTTTTTTTTTTGTTATTTAAATTTTCATTTTATCTTCAGGCTTTTTACAGTTTTATTGATAATAGAGGGAGGACAGGAAATGATTGTGAATTATTGTGCATCTCCCATTTGAGCACCACTGCTTCATGTGTTGAAGGGTTACTCCACCCCAAAATGAAAATTTTGTCATTAATCACTTACCCCCATGTCGTTCCGAACCCGTAAAATCTTCGTTCGTCTTTGGAACATAATTCAAGATATTTTGGGAGAAAACCGGGAGGCTTGTGACTGTCCCATTGACTGTAAATTCAAGTAAATAACACTGTTAAGGCCCAGACAAGTTTGAAAGACATCATCAAAAACTATGTTACATCAAAATTACGTCACTGTAATTTTACGAAGCTACGAGAATACTTTTTGTACTCAAAGAGAGCAAAAATAATGATTTTATTCAACAATTAGTCTCCTCCATTTTGGAGAGTATCCACTGGAAGCAAATAGCGCATACTCTTCTCTGTCAGCTGTGCCATACAGATATGCTGTTTTCGTTCAAATCAAAGCGTAAATAAATGTTGAAAACGTATCCGTGTGGCTCAGCAGACACAGAACTCCCCCGCGTCACCATAGCACCATTTTGGAGAGTATCCACTGGACCCAAATAGCGTATGCTGTTCTGTGTCAGCTGCGCCACACGGATATATTTTAAATGTTTATTTACGCTTTGATTTGAATGAAAACAGCGTATCTGTGTGGCGCAGCTGACACAGAACAGCATACGCTATTTGCGTCCAGTGGATACTCTCCAAAATGGCACTATGGAGGAGACGAATTGTTGAATAAAGTCGTTATTTTTGTTTTCTTTGTGTACAAAAAGTATTCTCATAGCTTCGTAAAATTACGGTGACATAATTTTGACGTAACATTGTTTTTGACGATGTCTTAATATTAAATATTAAATTAAATTGTGTTGCGAAGACAAGCAAAGCTTTTACGGGTTTGGAACAACACGGGGGGTAAGCGATTAATGACAAAATTTTAATTTTGTGGTGGAGTAACCCTTTAATATGTGCACTAACCAAACTATGGCTTCGGCTAACAAATTCCCATTTAAAGGGATAGCTCACCCAAACAATCTGTCATTAATTACTCACTCTCATGTCATTTCAAACCCCTAAGACCTGCAATCATTTTCGGAACACAAATTAAGATATTTTTGAGAGCTTTCTGACCCTCTATACACAGCAACACAACTGACATGTTCAAGGCCCAGAAACATAGTAAAATAGTCCATGTGACATCATGTGACATGTATGTGTTGTGGTACTCTTGTGAACACGCATTGAAGACTGACACGGAAGAGAAAAAATTGTTGAATAAAGTAGTTAATTTTGTTTTCTTTGAGCACAAAAAGTATTCTTGTATCTTCATAAAATTACGGTTGAACCACTGATGTCACATGGACTATTTTAACGATGTCCTTACTACTTTCTGGGCCTTGAACGTAGCAGTTGTGTTGCTGGCTATGGAGGGTCAGAAAGCTCTCGGATTTCATCAAAAATATCTGAAGATGAACGAAGGTCTTATGGGTTTGGAACAGCATGTGAGTAAGTAATTAATGACAGAATTTTCTTTTTTTTTAACCCCTCTCACAGGTGGCGGCTATGGAGGGTAACCTGAGTGAGACGGGGCAGAAGTACTCCCTGGAGATGGAGCAACTGCAGGCTACCCTGGCCCAGCTGGAGGAAAGCCTGTCGCATCTGCGTCTTGACATGCAGCGCAACAAGACGGACTACGAGCAGCTTCTGCGCATCAAGCAGAACCTGGAGATGGAGATCGCAACCTACAGGAGGCTGCTGGAGGGCGAGGAAACGTGAGTGCAAGAGATTCTTGCAGTTTACCAACAATGAAAATTGGCACTGTTCACTTACCATAATGTCCTTCTAGTCTCTTTGTTGTTGTTTTTTTGTGACACTGATATTGATGTCTGAGATTTTAGCAGCTTTATGATTATTTTGATACTTACATCAGGTTTCTTTTTTTAATTTCACAGGGTTAAAGAGACTCCGCCACCACCTAAGAGTGAGTACTCACTCATATAGAATGTGTCACATGCTACATTCAGAAAATACTAGAACAAATATGCACAACCTGATCTTACAAGTTTTAGTCAACAAACATAGCAGAACAATTTGCATAACTCTAATAAATATTGCATAAATTAATTTTAATTTTTGGATAAAAACTTCACCATTCCACCACTCATGCAAATTGATAAATAATGTATCAGGGTTGACAGATTTATGCTTTAGCCATGAAACTACAAAGTTATTTTTGGAAATAAAAATTCAGTGGTGAAATTTCTTCATTTATTAGTTGCTTACTATAGAAAATCATGGTAAGAGGGGTGACATTTAAGATTCTCTACTGGCACACATCATAAAACATAAGATAAATTGCTAAAAAGGGGAGACCTTTGCATGTCCTTGAAGATTTCACTTATTGAAATCATAATAATGTCAGTATTATAGGATTTTTGATTTATGGAATAATGTGTCACTTTAAAAAGAGAATAAAATTATGGTAAAATGGTTGATGCATAAACTGGGCACAACCTCCGCTCTTTTTAATAATGCATTAAAAACATACAGGAAAATGAAAACTTTTATGGACTACTTTTCAAAAGTTTGTAGTCGGTTAGATTCTTTGATGTTTTTAAAAGAAGATTCTTATGTTTATCAAGGCTGCATTTATTGGATCAAAAATACAGTAAAAATAGTAATATTGTGAAATAGTATTGCAAATAAAATGAATTGTTTTCTATTTGAATATATTTTAAAATGTAATTTATTGCTGTGATGCAAAGCTGAATTTTCAGTCTTCAGTGTCACATGATCCTTCAGAAATTACTCTAATATGCTGATTTGCTGCTCAAGAAACACTTATTATTAAACAGTTGCGCTGCTTCATGTTTTTGTGGAAACTGTGATAGTTTTTTCAGAATTCATTGATGAATAGAAAGTACAAAAGGGTATTTATTTATTTGAAATAGAATACATTTTTACTGTAATTTTTGATCAATTTAATGCATCCTCGTTGAATAAAAGTATTATCTTCTTGAAAAAATCTAATCTTACTCTAAACTTTGTTTTCATCAAAGGTGCATATTTGCTAATAAAGCAAAAAAGTGCTGTCAAATCGATTAATCACGACTAATCACATCCAAAATAAAAGTTTGTTTACATAATATATTTGTGTACTGTGTATAGTTATATGTATATATGAATATAAACACATACATGCATTTATTTAAGAAATACATGTAATATATACATTTATTTTTATATAAAATATAATTCATATATATATATATATACACACACATATACATACATGCATACATGTAAATATTTCTTAAAGGGGTCATCAGATGCAAAATTCACTTTTCAAGTTGTTTGAACATAAATGTGTGTTGGAAGTGTGTGTACACATCCATCCTATAATGATAAAAATCCAGCCAGTGTTTTTTTTTTAAATCCCTATTTTAAAATCCCCTTTCTGAAATCATACTGTTCTGAGATTCCTGTCAGAATGACGTAGTTCTGTACAGGCCCCTCCCACGATAGTTGATTGACAAGACCGTTTTACCTTAGACCCACCCTGAGTGAGCTGAGCGCTGTCTGCCTCCGGTGCAGGGGAAGACAAGATGTCTCCAATTAAGCGATTGAAGGGTTTAATTGTTGGATTTAATAATGAATATAGCAGTCATCATTTACTCCCGATGTCTGAGCCGCTGAAGACACAGAGGATTAACGTTACTTTCATTTTAAAGTGAATGCGCTGATCCCCAATCTACATAAATGCATCTATGTTAGCGCGAATCATTCGTGATCCAGCTTTTTCTACAGAAGAAGTGAGTATAAGGGTTTTTATGAATCTTTGCAAATCGCCTTTCCTAATAATGCACTAGTTAGCCAGTTTCGCGGCTGAAGTTTAGTAGGCTCCATAGATATATATACCTAGATGCCTCATCATCGACTGTTTCTATGGGCCGCGATATGTAAGCCATCTGCCATTTTTGGAACGGTCTGCGAATCTTTGAGCGCATTGACTGTGTGCGTCTACAACATAGACATATATAGGTGCCCTATTCGACCGCTCCAGGCACGTAGATGCGGCCGCCATCTTGGAACGTTTTTTTGACGTCACTCACCAATATTCAAAGATTGAGTCTTAAAATCTTTTCAACTATGTATTTTTTGTCAAGGTTAGAGAAGGAATTTGACTGTATATTACTATACTATACTATATATCATGTAAACAGTCGATAAAGAATCATCAAATATCAACTTGTGTAAAATGGGCATCCGATGACCCCTTTAAATAGATGTATGTGTATTCATATACATATAAATATACACAGTACACACAAATATATTATGTAAACACAAACCTTTATTTTGGATGTGATTAGTCGTGAATTGACAGCACTTAAAAAAAATTCAATAAACTGAAGTGGCAATAAAGTTAGAAAACTGCCGATAATAACTAAAAGACTGCAATCATTTTTTACACATTTCAGGGACACAAATGTCGCCCGTTCTGTAGAACGACACATTTACAGTATGATAGGGAGCTGATGCTTAAGTATATTTGAAGCTGACTGAACTGTTGGGTAAACATTGATCAGATATCCGTTTGTGGCTCTGGAATGTTCTGGGAGTGCGTTTGTCCTCTCACCTGAGCTGCACACATTAGACACGGCCAAACAGAGGCAGCTCTCATAACAGAGCCATCCACAGAGCCTGTCTGAAAGGAATCTGGCATATCGCTCACACCGCTCTCTCTGTCTTTCTCTCCGCAGAGGAGCCTGACGTTCGTACCCGTAAGATAGTGAAGGTGGTAACGCAAACCATGATCAATGGCAAAGTGGTGGAAGAATCCAGCGAAGTTGAACAGATTGAGGATACAAAGAAGTAAAACAAGAACAAGACTGTCTGTGTGATTCTCTGTATAAAAGCTTCTATTGTCTATTTAGGAGCCACATTACCTTGGGCCCACACAGGGCCCCTGATTTTTTTTCATTCCCAGTCTTTCAAAGAGATCATCTTTCCTTTCTCAAGCAACAGAAGAGCTGAAATTACTAGGAAGGCCATCAGATTTAGAGCTGAAACTGAAGAAGAAACAAGTGCTCCTGTTATTGCTTTTAGGGACTTATCAGACCACAACTCTTTATTCTTTCTGCATGCATTTAATATTTATTTCCAAATAGTGTAGTGTGAGGACGAATTTATTTACTTAAGTGTTTGCTTATCTGTTGTTTCTTTCACTCTTTCTCTGTAATAAAAATATTAAATGCAAATGACATTTTTTATGACCGTTTATGGCGTCCAATCTTCAATTTTTTTTTAATCCAAAATATACTACAGGTATCTTTATTCACATATTTGCATTGCACACCAGATAATAGTATTTTTTTTTTTAAATAAACATATATTTATTTGCATCCATTTTAAATATGTAGTTCTTTGCAGAAACTCTATATTAATATTAGTTTATACAACAAGAGCTCATTATTTGGTTTAATTAACATGTTCTTTATTTGTTTTAAATCACTTCTGTCAAAAAATAGGTCAAGGTAAGTAAAATAAAAAATAAATACATGCATACATAATTTAATTATTTAATAAAAATACATTTTTTAATTATTTTAATTACAATTTTTTAAACAAAAATGCATCTCAGAAATTTGGAACAGTACAGTTTGGTAAAAGCCAAATCAAAATGAATTATTTTGGCATTAATTAAATTATATGCTTAACAAGTTAAGCATTTTTAAATAAAAAATTATAATTGTTTAAATATTACATTTGCCAGTCTGCAATAAAACACAAAGATGTCTCTATGAACGCAAGTATTTCTCATCAGATTCTTCCAAGTCTAAGTGATACAAGCTCTGCATCCACATTACTTATATAGCGCTATAATTTTATGGTATATCAAAAATTGTCTCAATTGTTTTTTGGTTAATGAATTGCAGCACAAAGATCTGAGATAACATTATGCGAATGAAACTTGAGATTCCTGATCTATGAAAGAGCAACCTATGAATAATAACCTTTTTATCTGGGCAGCTTTAATAAGTGTGCATTGTCTCAATCAAGTCCATTTTGATCATTTGATATTTAAACACGTCTGTCTTCTGTACAACAAAAAATATCAAAAGTATGGATTTGTATAGCAGGTATAGTAGCCTGGAGAACAAGATAAATAATACAATAAATACAAAATATACACATAACAGAAATAATCACTAGTATTGAGACAAGTACTGAAAATACCCTAATGTACTGTAACAATACCTGTGTGATATTAATTTCATTTTGCAAAGCAAAGTTACTTTTAAATGACATGATTTGAATGTAAAACATGTAAATCAAGTTGTTGGTTCCCATCAGGACAACAGAGCTTTCCATTTATTAAAGGTTACTGTATTACTGGACTTGGCATTTACTGTTGTGCTGTAAGTAATAAACTCAGAGGCATCCAGGAAATAAAATGCCTCTTTATTCTTTCACATGGCACTATTTGAGGATTATGGTTAAAATGGGATCTGATTGGTGACGCCATCCTGATTGTCCTCAGCTTCACATAAAAAGACTCATTCAGATGATTTGATCTACTGGCTGG
The DNA here is from genome assembly GCF_936440315.1 of Barbus barbus. Taxonomy (NCBI): domain Eukaryota; kingdom Metazoa; phylum Chordata; class Actinopteri; order Cypriniformes; family Cyprinidae; genus Barbus; species Barbus barbus. Next base: position 6,181,020 of record NC_136725.1, on the reverse strand, counting down.
TGAACGCCGCACTGGATGGGCTGGTGAGGATTGAAGAGCGATTTGGCATTTGTGGTCGTCTAGAGACTTCAGCAATCTGAACTCATCCCTGCATCGATCTGTCAGAGGAGAACAAGAGGATGTTCACTAAGAAGCCCTGAAAAAATGTCCTGGATTCATTTAGAAGTCTGGACTAGAGCGCTCTGTTACATGCCATTAGAGTTTGTTATAGAGGAATGATATATGTATATATAATTTAATTTTTATTTAGTATGTGTGTGTGTGTGCATGTGACACTACCAGTCAAAAGTTTTTGAACAGTAATGTTTTTTTAAGAAGTCTCTTCTGCTCACCAAGCCTGCATTTATTTAATCCAAAATACAGCAAAAACAGTAAAATTTAGAAATATTTTTCTATTTAAAATAACAGTTTTCTATTTGAATATATTTCAAAACGTAATGTATTCCTGTGATCAAAGCTGAATTTTCAGCATCATTACTCCTGTCTTCAGTGTCACATGATCCTTCAGAAATCATAATTATATACTGATTTGCTGCTCAAGAAACATTTATTATTAATATTATTATCGTTTTTTCAGGTTTTTTTGATGAATAGAAAGTTCAGAAGAATTTATCAGCATTTATCTGAAATAGAAATCTTTTGTAACATTATAAATGTCTTTATTATCAAATGATAATTAAAAAAAAATTTTTTTTATTAAACTGACTCCAAGACTATGAATGGTGTAGTGTATAATGTTACAAGAGCTTTTTATTTCAGAGAAATGCTAATCTCTGGATCGTTCTATTCATCAAAGAATCCTGACAAAAATGTCCTCAACTGTTTTAAATATTGATAAAAAATAAAACATGTTTCTTGAGCAGCAAATCAGCATATTAGAATGATTTCTGAAGGATTATGTGACTAGAGTAATGATGTTAAATATTCTGCTTTGAAATCACAGGAATGAATTGCATTTTAAAATATATTAATATACAGTAGAAAGCAATTATTTTAAATAATAAAAATATTTTATAATATTATTGCTTTGCTGTATTTTGGATCAAATGCAGGCTTGGTGAACAGAAGAAACTTCATAAAAAAAATCTTACTGTTCAAAAAAATATATATTAAAAATAAATGTCAAAATATATTTGAATCTTTTCTTTATATTATATTTCTTTATATAAGATATAATCTTTATATATAAATAAATATATTAAAATAAATGATAAAAATATAACAATATATAAATTATAATATAAAATATATTATTTATTTTTATATTCAAAATATATACTTTTTATTTTAAATATTTACTATTTTACTAGCGATGCCTGCACAAACATATTTCTCAAACTTTATCTATTTTTTGTTTGCAAAATAAAATAAAATAAAATAAAAAAATTCTAACCAGTAAGCAACAACTTAGCAACCAACCAGAGCAAGTTTTGCATGAGTAAACACCACTCAGATTTTTTTCAATGTAAAAATATAGTTTTGGTTGTTTTGTTTTTTTGATGATTTGGGCCTGTTGGCTACTTGATTCAGATGACCAAGAACGTCCTAAAGAACACATTCGATTAGCTTCACTATTTATTTTCTTCACACTTTGGCCCAATTCCATAACAGGGCCAAAATAACACTCTAAACCCCTTGGAAACGGGACCAGGAACATTAGACAACAGCACAGCTGTGGCAAAGTGTGGAAAAAATAATGTTCCACAATGATGGCTGAGATCATGCATTTCACTAACCACTGTCCTAACTCCATATAATTTGTTGTTCCTCACAGTGAAAGGAGTCTCTGTGGATACTAATCAGGGTCAAAAATGATCAGTGCAATTATGACAAAAAGGCTTTCTTGTTTCTTATGAAGAAAGTGCATTCTTTAACAGGGGATTTGTACTGTAGGAATAAGGTGAATGTACTTCCCCTTACACACCGGCAACCTAAAGCATACAAACTGACATGCATGACGCCTCAAAAGCTCATTTATACATCTGTCAAACTCCTCCATCTGCTTTATCTTTACACAGCCTGTCAGTTCTCGAATGCTGTGATTTTTGTAGATAGGATGCTGACTGTCTTTTTTGTGTTGTCTCTCAAAGCTGTCTAGCTTGGACTGATGGATTGCTATGCTATAGCCAGAACCTGCATTCTGTATATTGGTGTTTGTGTAATTATTGATGAGTGCTGACCCAAAGCTGAAGTCTTGATCTCTGTGCAGGAAAGAGAAGTGATTCTTTCTGGTTTAGTTCACTGATGTCTTTAGTGCACAACTGGATTGCACTCATTTTGATGAAAACTTTGGGGAAAGTGCAAAAATGTTAAGCAGAAAAACACAGTAAATAGGTATGTAGGTCTAATAATACAGATGCAAGCAGCAATTACAGGGCCAAGCACATCAATGACACACACATTATAGGGCTGAGTACATGTTTTTGGTCACAGCACTTCTCTTGGTGATTTTTAAGACGGCTATGAAGAGACTCACTATAATTTTAACTTTTCTGTCATTGTCATCAAAATTCATGGGTTATTTTGGGGTATTATGTCAATGATACTGTACATTACTATTCCAAATTTTTTCCAATATTTCCATATTTCTAAATGTGCGTTCTGTGTAAATATGTCAAAATGTAGTGAAGATATGTCCTTACAATCAATTGCCATTATACTATAAGTTGCACACAAATACTTTGCTATAGGATGAATTATTCAGGAGAAGTTAAAACCATAGGGTGGCTTGCCATAAATGAAAGAATCAGAAATAAAGCCTTTGTAAAAGGTGCCTTCATGTTTCTATTGCCATGGACTGACTCGCCAGTGAAGTCTGACCTGAACAATAGTATTAATGATGCTAAACACCACTAATTGTTCTTAAGTCCACTTGTGGAGTAGAAGATAATGCGCATGTATGAACTTCTGCCAAAATGTGACTTGACTCTTTTTTAATACGATTCGCAAGAGTGAGAGAGACATTTAGCTAGGTGATTAAAAACATATGAAAGATCACAGCTAAATGACGCACACTAACCAGTGAAGCAAGCATAATTAATATCCGTGAAAAATAAAATCACCCAGCGTGACACAAGCATGTCCATGAACCGTTGAGATACAAGAGTTACCATTAATCTTTAACTCTCTGGCTGCACTGAAACGAGACAATGAACTTTATAAGGGAAATATCCCTCATCCATCCATACTGCCCTATCAAAACAACATGCAGAATAAGGACTATAATACAAATAATCTGCAAATTATTGTTGCTAAAGAGCTTTTAAGCCTTTAAGAGCCACTGGAATTGTTAGCTCCACCGCTAAGATTAGCACAGGCTTATGCTATGATAACAGTCTTACATAAGCACAGTCTAGACAGATGTGCAAGATAAACCATTATTTCAATTGTGAAAACTGTAGCTCCAAAAGTTAGTGAAGACTCTACATAGACAGCATTTTAAGGCATGCATACGTGCATAGTGCAAAGGTTTGGGAATAGCAGCCACAATGAATGAATGAGTCCTCTAAATGTTCAGTCACTTAAAATTATATAACCACAACAATGTTAAGGTTTGTAAACAAGATACATGAATGTCTACAGTCCAAAGGGGTCATGACATTAATTTTTTTAATTATTTTAATATACAAGGTTTACTTATAATGTAAATAAGGTTTTTTGCACAAAAAAAACTAATAAATACGTGGAAAAAAGTATTATATTCAACCCTCATTCTGAACCTCTCTCTGAAACAGGCTGTTTTTAAGGGATGTGTCCTGTAAACGAACTCTCCACCTTTTTTGGAAATAGGCTCATTTTACAACTCCCCTAAAGTTAAACAGTTGAGTTTTACCATTTTTGAATCCATTCAGCCGATCTCCGGGTCTGGCGGTAGCACTTTTAGCTTAGCTTAGCATAGATCATTGAATCGGATGAGACCATTAGCATCTCGCTCAAAAATGACCAAAGAGTTTCGATAATTTTCCTATTTAAAGCTTGACTCTTCTGTAGTTCCATCGTGTACTAAGACTGATGGAAAATGAAAAGTTGCGATTTTCTAGGCTGATAAGGTTAGGAACTATACTCTCGTTCCACCGTAATAATCAAGGAACTTTGCTGCCGTACCATGGGTGCCGCAGGCGCAATGATATTACACAGCACCTGAAAGTAGTCCCCAGCTATATCATATCTAGTTATCTAACTGTGAACTACTTTTAGGTACTGCGTAATATCATTGCGCCTGCTGCACCCATCATTGGTAGCTAAGTTAAAAGTGCTACCGCCAAACCCAGAGATCGGCTGAATGGATTCAAAAACGGTAAAATTCAACTGTTTAACTCCAGGGGAGTTGTAAAATGAGCCTATTTCCCAAAAAAGTGGAGTGTTCCTTTAAGGATTCTCAATAATCGGCCACTGTTATGATTGGCTAACATCATTGCATTTCAACGCCCCCTCATTATTGAATGTGTGTTTTGACAACATAGTAAACACAGTAAATTATGCATAATTACAAGCAAATAACCCTAATTATAATTGTGTAGTAAGTACATGTAGTTAATTAATATTTCTCAGTACTTAAATGTACAATCTTACTGTAACAAGGAGAACTGTTCACTGAAAGGTTCTTTGGGGAACCCAAAGTGTTTCTTCTATAGCATCGCTGCAAAAAACCCTTTGGAAACTTTATTTTTTAAGACAGTATATGTAAAGTTCATGTTGTGGAATGTCAACCGCAGACCTTATTTTACACATTAATCCAAAACCAGGAAGTACAAACTCATTAGAACGCACAGTGATTTAGCAATGATCTCACATCATGACTGAACACCTCTCTTCTCACATGTAATATAAGTATAATATAAAAAACATAAAATACATATAAAACTAGAATATAACACAGAATAGCTCTGTTATATGCTATCACATAGGTATTTGCTCCTAAATATTTCCTGATGCATTTCCACCTGAAAAACCTGTCTTGAGGGACTTAACAGAGATCAAATAAATTACCAGGTTCACTCCCATAAACACACAAAGGACCACTATAACTCTATAATTCTATAGTCTCTAGACTTGACAGCTCTTTGCAGTTTATATAAGATCTTAGCAGGATCAGATTGTTCTGTTCTAATGATTTGCCTGTGCACATCCTTCAAGCTACAAGACAACAAATGCAAAGCTGTGTTCTGCGTCCAATCAGGTTGTAGGCAACATTGGCTTCCTCATAGCGACTGTCTTCAAGTTCAAGTTCAAGTTCAAATTGAGCTTTATTGTCATTCTGCTACATGTGTGGACATATAGTGGAACGAAATGTCGTGTCTCGCAGGACCACGGTGCTACATACTAGTTAAACATAAGATAAACATACAACAATGCAAGTATAAGAAAAAAAAAAACAATAGAGCATCTGACTATAGACAAAAATAAACCATCTGACTATACATATACTATAAATACTATAACTACTATACCTAGTTGCCTAGACATACACAAACTGAGACTGTACAATAACTTTACATATACTGTACATGAAATTGTGCAAAAAAATAAAAATAAAATTTTATATATATTTTGTACATTAAATTGTTGTGCAGATTTGTGGGAAGCAGCGCATAGCGCAAAAAGATTTGTAGTGCAATGCTCAAGTAAACATTATTTTGTAGTGCAATGCTCAAGTAAATATTTTCTTATTGAGTTTTGAGTTTGCATATAGTGAGATGAGTGCGTTACTACAGGTGGTTTGTATATAGCCCACTCACCTGTGTGTAGCACACTCAGAATTGCACTTAGGAAAAGTTGTCAACTGTATTAATGAGTTGGGTGAGTGGGGGGTCAGAGGGGGACAGGGAGATTGGAGTTAAGAGCTCTCACAACCTGGGGAAAAAAGCTGTTGAGCAATCTGACAGAGCGAGCTTTGATACTCCGGTACCTTCTACCTGATGGTAGGAGCTGGAAGAGGTTGTGGGAGGGGTGGGTGGGGTCTTTCACGATGCTGGAGGCCTTGCTGGAGCATCGTGCAAGGAAAATGTCCAGGATGGAGGGGAGAGGGGCACCGATGATCTTTGCGGCAGTGTTCACTGTCCGTTGTAGGGTCTTGCGGTCAGCAGCACTGCAGTTCCCATACCAGACAGTGATGCAGGTGCTCAGCACACTCTCAATGGTGCCCCTGTAGAAAGTGGTGAGGATGGGTGGCGGGAGACTTGCCCTTTTCAGCCGAGCACACATGTGTCATTAGCGCTCCTGTGACATTCCTCAAACTGATTTGAGGAGCTCTGTAATTATCTCTTGTCCAGCTCTGAATGCCTCTGCTTGGCTAATGACACATTGTCATGGGAATCGTGAATAATGGGCTTGGAAAATTATTGTGGTCAAGAGAGAGAGACCGGCCACCAAAACGTCCTTTTACTCAGCTATTAAATTACAACTCGTATGCTAAAATATCATATTCTGCGAGGCTTTTATATCTGAGCACTGATTGCCCAGATTAATTGTGAATGTTTGGTGCAACTAATGTTCTTAAAATAATTCTGTTAATGTTTTTGTAAAATGTGGAAATAATCCTAACATAGAATAGGAGAGAATGAGGATAAAATTTTCACAGCTAAAAGAATAGTTTACCCAAAAATGAAAATTTACTCACAGGCGATCTAGTCAGTGAATGGGTGCCGTCAGAATGGGTATTGTCTTTTGATGTAGCTTCTGCTTCCCAGAGACTGAATGAATATCTGGCAATGGGACATCCAGTCAACCGTTTTAGATATTATCCATTAAAGGACTAATTTACCCAAAGAATTACAATTTGCTGAAAATTTACTCACCGTGAGGCCATCTAAAACGTAGATGAGTTTGTTTCCACATCTGACTAGATTTGAAGAAATGTATCATCATCAATGGATGCTCTGCAGTGAATGGGTGCCGTCAGAATGAGAGTCCAAACAGCTGATAAAAACATCACAATAATCCACAAGTAATCCACACGATTCCAGTCCATTACTTAACATCTTTTGAAGTGAAAAGCTGCATGTTTGTAAGAAACAAATCCATCTTTAAGATGTTTTTAACTTAAAATTTAATTCAAACTTTAAACTGTCACTTCTGGCCAAAATACCAGTCCATAATCCATAATCACACTTCCTCCAGTGGAAAAAGTCCATCCCCTGCTGTCCTTTCTCATCAAAATCCATTTTTTTGGTTTACATATTTGTTTAGCATGGTTCATACTGTTTTCTCTTGTAAACAGTGCTTTATCTGTGCATATTTCTCTCCTGATTCAGATGAGATTACTTTTTCACTAGAGAAAGCAATATAATGGATTTTCTTACAAACATGCATCTTTTAGCTTCACAAGATGTTAACTGATGGACTGGAGTGGTGTGGCTTACTTGTGGATTGTTGTGATGTATTTATCAGCTGTTTAGAATCTCATTCTGACGGCACCCATTCACTGCAGAGCATCCATTGGCGATGATGAAGTTCTTAAAATCTGTTCTGATGAAGAAACAAACTCATCTACATCTTAGATGGCAAGAGTGAGTAAATTTTCTTGAGTCATAAAAGAGTCAAACTAACCTAAATTAGTTTGAAAGACCAATTAGATGTTTCATAGAAAAATAACATAGCTCATACAATATGAGCAACATTTTAAAAGCCTCCTTTCAACTTTTTTAAGACATTAAGGGATCTCAGAGATTCTTTTTAAGAGATCCAGTTTTTTAAAACTATTCGTTGTACCGGTTTGTGTGTGTGTGTGTGTGTGTGTGTAAAGAGCCTTTCATTATTGCAAATCAGTAAGCAATTTAAAGAACACGAAACTGAAAGATGCGTGTTAGCTTCGGGTAAATAAACTACGGTTATTGAAATCTGAAACAACAAAACTTGAACTATTTAGCAGTAAAATCCTGTAAAATATGTACAGCATTTAAATATGTGCAATATGACTGCAGTGTCTGTTTATGGCCAGATGGTGTCGCAAACGTCCTTATCAATATTGTCTCTCTGACTGGGGCTTCACTGTAGCCTAATATAAATGAAAAGTGTGTGAATGAGGGGAAATGTGTTAACCTGGTGACAGTCTGAAGAGCAAAGGGTGTGACTTTAAATGCAAAGGGAAAGCTTTTTTTCTACTTTTTTTTCACAAAAAGACATTAATGAATATCCTGAACTAAATGAGTTATTTAAAATAGGCTACATGTAGAACTGCACTAGCACTAGGCCGTACACACGTAAAAGACCATATTACATCAGTCAGAATTTTATAAAATAATTTTGCACATAAATCATGTTATAACATAGGCCTACATTTGCATCACATATTTCCCCAGAATTGTGCAGCATTTTACATAAATAGTTTATTTATGTGTATTTAAGTGTATTTAAGCACACAGCTATCTTGCAATGCACCTGTTACTGTATCTAGTTCTCCATGAAAGAGATCTCAACTCATCAGTGAAGCAGGAACAGAAAGTGTGAGCTTGTTTTCACACACATGAAGAACATCAGCGTGATTTTAAAGAATTTGCTCCCTCAAAAGAGCCCCTATAAGGACTGAGTATTACATTTGCAAAAGAGCACCTTGGTCAAAGGATTCTTTCCCTGGCAGTAGATTCCCATGAGGATGCTCTTTGTAAAACGCAGAATATTTCAGCTTTATGGAGCATTTCAAGATGTTCAAGTTTACTAATCGATCCGGTACTCATTACACTTCCTATTTCACCAAGGTGCATGAACAAACAGATCCACATGATCCCCTATCGTTCAAAATGAAGCATATCTCTGTCTCTTTAAAATACATGCAGCCTACGCCTCGAAAAGCGGCTTGTTCCGGCTTTGCCCCTTTACATCTTTATCCTTGCCCCCTACATGAAAATAGTACCCTGCATAATAATCAACAACAACATCCTCTGCGATATTCTGCTGAAAACAGCACAGTCTCCGGATCCAACCGAGTCATTTGAAGTTTAAACAAGCGCATCCACAACTCAATTCGGGATGCGAGCATCCTCGGCGGAGTGATATCGAGTCTGACTCTCACTGCTTGACGGATCTTTGAAGTTGCGAATCCTACTATGACGAAGGCTTGGCTGATGAATATTAATTAGGTAATGAGAAGGTTGCTTGGTAACTTTGGAGAGTAGCGCAGCTGGGTATGGTAAGGAATGAATAGGGATTATAGTTCTGAAAGATTGCGGTTACATAAAGGTTCATCAATGAGTAGGGCCTATTTTATTATATGTGACCCTGAACCACAAAACCAGCCATAAGGGTCCATTTTTGAAAATTGAGATTTAGAAATCATCTGAAAGCTGAATAAATAAGCTTTCCACTGATGTATGGTTTGTTAGGACAGGACAATATTTGGCCAAGATCTGGAAAATCTGGAATCTGAAATAAAAAATTTAAATACTGAGAAAATCACCTTTAAAGTTGCCCAAATGGTGTTCTTTGCAATGCATATTACTAATCAAAAATTAATTTTTGATATATTTACAGTAGGAAATTTACCAAATATCTTCATGGAACATGATTTTTACTTAATGTCCTAATAATTTTTGGCATAAAAGAAAAATCAATAATTTTGCCCCATGCAGTGTATTTTTGGCTATTGCTAAAAATATATCCCTTAAGACTGGTTTTGTGGTCCAGGGTCACATATTTGATGAGGAAAAATAAAAATGCAACTGGTATTGCATCTGCCGCCCTACAGATATTACAGATATTAACCAAAGAGATATGACAAATCCGAAAAATGTAATTCTTGCAAAATTCTTGCTTTTTAATGACTTTCCAGACTTTATATATATATATATATATATATATATATATATATATATATATATATATATATATATTTATTTAGCATAAATGCTAATAAATAGGCTATGTATTAAAATAGTTATTAAACAAACAAACAGACCCACAGTATTCATTAATTTATTTATTTTACATAATACTGATTAAAAAAACAACAACCACACGTTGTCATTTAAATAACCAATAACTACACCAATATCAGTTTCATTACCTCAAGTATCATGTAGCTTTCATTTCAAGTTACAAACTTTAGTAACATTTAATGATTAATTTGTACTCCGAACGTAATAGCTTACTGTGTTGAAAAACACTCAAAAAAAGGCACAAAACTGTCACTATATGTAGGCTACACTTTAGGTAGGCCTACTAATGTGTAGCTACTTTTAAAGTAGCCTACTAATATTTACCTGTAAGGCACTAATGTAGAGGTAAATAAGGTACAACGGTGTATCTTTCAGCTTCTAGGATACCGCCCCAGTGAGGCTGTACCTTTTTTTTCTTACAGTGTAAAGGTGAATGCTTGGCTCATGAATATTGATTAGGTAACGCAGACGTCGGGTTGATGTCATCCAATGGCAGAGGCTTTGCATTTTAATATTCAAACAGACGTCTTCGTCATAGTAGTTTTCGTATATTCGCTGACGGTCATGGGAGTGTACCTGCTCGTGCTGAACATGTCGCGCTGTCAGGGAATGCGCTCCCAAATCTCTGGAAATTACATATATGATTTTATGTGATGTCCGGGCGGAATAAAAGGACGCCAAAAAATCGAGAAAAACAAGTTCGGCTCAGCTGTGAATAAGTGAATGCGATGAAGAATTTGGTCTTGATGGCGAAGTGCATATAAACTATGGACGGTTATGATGATACTCTGTATCGCCTGCGGTAAGTACAAGTCGCGCTACTTTGACAGTATTGGGAAGTATCGCTGCTGGTGTGGCGCGCGCTGCTCAAAGATGTGAGCGAAATCATTATGCAACATCATCCTTATAATAAATAAAATATTTTTTTTTTCAAACTTTTTCCTTGAAAACAAATAGCTAGCGAATGTACAGTGATGCATGAGCAACAGCATGCCGCGTTGCTTTAAGTTTGTTGCACAGCTGTTTATTTGCGCGAATGCTTATTGCGTTTGGAGTAGGCTATTCTTGCTGTGCATTGAATATTATATATTATTTAATGTCTTTATTTCAATGCATATTATAACACATGGTCAATAATAATTGACCATAAGCAACGATCAGTCAATTTCATGATGATTTTGTGAACCTGCTGATCCACGCTGTAAGAAGATAAAGTTGATCTGCACTAGAATAATAGGCTATATAGGTGCGCAGCTGTCAGTAAAGTTGCACAACACAATCAAGCACAATTCGCGCTCAGACAGACTTCCGCGTCTTAAGAACAATTGATTCTTGCATGTTTCATTCATTCGATCCACCCAAAGCATTAGACAGTGTTCATTTTCAATGGATACTAATCACAATGCTCGCATTTCTTCACGTTTGAAAGACTCATTATACGAAAACACAATATTTTCAGACAAAAGCCAATCATTTTAAGTAGTTTTAGTTTCGTTATGGGACTGTAAAGTGTAAATGCACTATTGTTACCTTGATTGTGGTTTCTACCTTGATGGAGTTTCTGCCTCATTTCCATTCTGAAATCGCTGTAGTCTCGAGCTCATTCAGGCATATTAATTTTTTGACTTGAATAAAACATATTCATTTAGGCCTTGTCATCTCCACATTTTACGTTACCTGACAAAATATTTTTATAATCATTTACAAGTGTAGCCAACATGGCAAGCAGCATCAATACGAAAAAAACCTGGCAAGTTCTTCTAGTAACGTTAACAGATTTTTTTTATTCTGAAACGTTTTAGTTGGACGTTTGTCTGACATTTTCTGTTACTGCTTATATCAGAACGTTTAGAGAACTTTTAAAAGTAATGTTCCCATAGAATCTGCAAACTATCTTTCAGAGAACATCCAATAACTTTTTCAGAACTTAATGGGAACGTTCTTAGAACATGCTTTTTTTAGATGTTCTGATATTCAGACCACAGCATGACTGCAGGTGATTTCTACAATAATAACAGAAGTTGTGAAATTGACCCATCATTTTGGTGAGCAATTTTTTTATACTCCATATACAATTTTGGCATTGCAAATTAAAGGTAAGGAGTGCAGATTTCCTTTTGCTGTCTATTTGAATGTGTGTCTGTTGGTGGGGCAAAATAGTGTACGTTTGTAGAAGTACGAAGAAGACAGAGGAGGTGTCTGGGATGACAAGGACAGGATGTTCCAACTTTGGGGTCACAGTGACCTAAAGATATACTCAAGCGCACATTTGCACCCATAACCCTCAGCTTTCCTGGGGTTCAGGTTCAGGTTCTGGGCCTGTCAATATATCGGAGCAAGTGCTTTCCATGAAACACAAAGGACCATCCAACAAGGGACTAGTACTCTGTGGCACCAGGTGCAAACTGTGTTGTTAAAAGTGATAATTTTTTATGTTTTTTCCTGGGCTGAGTTGTTGTCTGTTTATTATGGTGATGTTGGTTGAGATGTGAAAGGGTTGAAATAACTAAATATTTATGTCTTTGTATGCTCATGTGATATATACACTTCAGTGAAATATTTAGATGACAAGTTCAGCAGTGTGTAGTTCCCCTGAACTTTTATCTCTGTTATGCTTTACTGTAATTTGTTCATACTGTAAAAAAAATTCATAATAATGTTAATAGTTGCAAACATTTTCCTGTTGAACTTCAGAGTTTCTATTTTCTGCAGTGGCCTAGTCACATGGTCACAAGACAGTGAAGTGATTTCCTGTTTATGAGCTTGAAGTGATCTTTTGTGTGGGACTGTTTTTGTATTGCACCACGTTCCACACACGACGTGCTTAGTTCAAACAAAATAATTTTAGCCTGTATTATTTCAAAACCTATTATAAATTGACTGCTGCGTCATTTAAAAGGCAACCTGCCAAACACTGTCCTTGATATGTAATTATTTTGTGAAGCAACTTTTAAAAACGCTATGTTAATACATTTGTAATTAAGTATGAATGTAATATCTATAACACCCACACGCCCGCACTGTACTGTAGCCTAATATGTAAAGTGTATTTATGATGTTCACTCGCGTGATTCGCCTGGAGTGGGCGTGCAAATAACAGAATTCCCTCGAGCATCGTGATGCTCCTCGTGACCATGACCCGAGACCCACCACCGCAACTGCCTTCAAACCCCACGAACGCGTTTTGTGAACCCAGCGACATTAAATTCAGCAGCAGCGTGGAAATATGACTCGCGCGAGCGGAATCGAGCTACGCTGTGGATGTTTCACGCGCGCGGTCACTTACATGGTGCGTAGGCTACTAGGTGCATAAATATTTAATGTATGTGCAGTAACTTACTATCTACTCCAGGTGTTACTTTATTCATCGCATGTTGCATTTAATATGCTGAATTGTTTAGAATAGTTGGCCTATTTAAAACTATTGCCGTTTTCCATATTGCATTGTGTTTTATGGTTGCGCATAAATTCAGTCTTACGTTGAGAATAAACTTATACCTTTTAGTTTGAATATTGTATATGATGACTTTCTTTTACTTAAGAGTTAAGATGTATTGACATTCATTGTCATGCCTTTACAAGAAATTTGGCTGGTGTTTTTGTTGTACTTAAGAGTTTGATTAATAAAACATACTGAAAGAGAGTAGTGCCCACATGGCCAAAGGCATGAGTTCCTGCCAGACAAATGATTGATTCTCAACAGCAGTCGGGCCCTTGCATAACTTTGCATGACATGGTGGTTCTGTCAGGGTATGAAGTGTCACCCAAGCCTTTCCTGAAGGAACAGACATCAGTTGAGGGATTCGGTCAGCAGGTGCTGGAACAGCAGTTTGTGGCAGCTGAAGCTCTGTGTGGTGTCCAAGTAGGGGAATGAATGATTTCTTTTGCCACTCAAATTTTACACCTTTCGGCAAGAGCCTTCCATGAGGCGCTGGCGAGGATAAAGTCCATTTACAGCTGTCCTTTTAATATGTTCCTCTCCTTGGCTTTTTGCAGGGGTTTGTGAAATGTGTTTAATGTGGGGTTTCAATCGACACTGTGTTGATGGCTGTTTCACGCTTATCTGCTCCACCTTCTGTCCTACAGGAAGTCCCTGAAGAGCACAAATTCAGAAACAAATAAAGGGATGTAGAGAAAGCGTGAGGGAGGAGTTGAGTGAATGGAGATGTGAAGAACATGAATGAGTCTGAGTGCAAGACAGTTTATTCCTAGAGCTGAGAGGTGATGGCGACAAGAAAGGACATCAGACGGAGAGAAAGTGAGAGAGAAAGAATATCTCTAAAGATAATATGAGCACCATGGTGTCTGAATGTTGCTGGGCAGTTGCTAAGGGATTCTGGGTGGTTTCTAGGATGTTCTGAGGGGTTGCTTCCTTGCACAAGTAAAAATAAACAAAAAAAAACTGTTACACCGAAAAACAAACAGCGCTGCCTATGTAGTCTAATTCTCAAACAAAAGACTAATTAATTGGTTCTTTTAATGAATCCAGCAACTGGCACAAGTAAAAATTAAATGGTTCTCTTAATAATTCGAGCATCTGGCATAAGTAAAAATAAACACGTTATATACACAAAAACAAAGAGCGTAACCTATGTAGTCCAATTCACAAAGAAAAGATTTGTAAGTCAAATGAATTGATTCTTAAGTGGAAATATCCCACCTTGTTGGCAAAGGCTATTGACACTAACTCTGCCCGCTAATGTGTGATTGGGTTAAACACTAAAAAAAGACGCCAGATCAGTATCAGTTTCAGTGGTGTAGATGGTAAGGCGTGTGCTTTTGACACGATCGACCCGAGTTTGAGTCCACCTTTTGTCAAACTTTTTTCTCCCTTTTCAAATCTCATATCGCATCAGAAAAGCATTTATTTTCAATGAAAATGAAGGAAATAATCAAAAAGTTGAAAATAAAGTATTGGGTAGGGTTAGGGTAGGTGCAGGGAGGGCCTTATTGTCCCAATAAGGTGGCATCCATTTAATAATTTGAATTAAAACTATAATTTACACTCAATACGTTATTATTGCGTACTGTTTTATAATGTACTATACTGAGGTGCAGATAATTGCCGCTATTTGCAATAAGTCGTATAAATAGCAGAAAATCTTGCTATTTTAAAATAGTGTAAGTAGAATCTATAGCTATTTGCACTTAGTGAAAATAGCATGTATCGCTATTTACACTTGGTGCAAATAGCCGCTGCCAAAAAAAAAGATCTGTTTTTTAATGTATTGAGCAACTGGCACAAGTAAAAAAATGTGTTATACACAAATAAACAGCACCACCCTATGTAGTCTGATTCACAAACAAACGACTCTAGTCAAACGAACTGGTTCTTTTAATGCATCGAGCAAATGACTCTGCCTAACACATGCTTCCGCATATTGAAGTTGTTGTTAACCTCGTTCTAATGTTGAAGAATTTAGAGTTCTTTAAATAAACAACTGTGTGCCTAAAGGTTAGTCATTTGCATAAAAAACCCCGCCCAAATCATCTCCATATAAGGGCTTTCCTCACAACCTTTCGTCAATTTTAGCAAACGTATGAAACTCTAATGAAAAGCTCTCACCTGAGAACACAGCAATATTTTTGAGCAAGGCCAAGTACATGTGCTCAAAACCAGTTCAATCACAGTAAACCCTTTTAATACAAATTAATCATGTTTTTTTCAGGAAAATCTTTGTATGCAGAATTCACACATAAATTTGTGCGTATGCATGATAAGAGAATGAGACTCAATGTCTTCTTCTCTCCTCAGGTGTATTTAAGGCGCCAGGGCGAGGCGTCATGCGATCTACCTGAGCGTGATTGTTCCACCTGGAGGTCACAGGATGCCGGTGCAGGCAGCTCAATGGACTGAGTTTCTATCCTGCCCCATCTGCTATAATGAGTTTGACGCCTGCAGTCACAAGCCCATCAGCCTGGGATGCTCGCACACCGTCTGCAAGACCTGCCTGCACAAACTGCACCGCAAGGCCTGTCCTTTTGACCAGACGGCCATTAGCACTGACATTGATGTGCTGCCAGTCAACTGTGCCCTCCTGCAGCTGGTGGGGGCGCCGGTGAGTGGGGCATGCTGATTTGATTGATACAATTGCTTTTGAGGTTTCGAATAGTTCAGGATATCCAGTGTTGCTGTCTTTCTGGGCAGTGTCTTAACTGTGCATACAGTTTTACATGAAATTAATTGAAATGAAAAGTACACTAACATGAGAAAAAAATGAAATTAGTTGCTTGATAAAACAATTAACAACGGTGTTTATCACTTTTATTTCACTATTTTTATTTTTAAATTCTGAGAAAATTTAGAATTGCGAGGTAGGAACTTGCAGTTCTAAGAAAGAAAAATGAAGTGCAAGGTATAAACTCAGAATTCTGCAATCTGTTTACATGTCACAATTTTGAGTTTATCTTGCATTTCTGAATTTATGTCTTTCAATTTTAAATCTCTCAATTCTGAAATTTTTTCTCGGAATTCTGAGTTTATATCTCACAATATTGAGTTTAGGGCTGGGCGATATATCGCTTGTCATATGCATGTGCATCTCGTCAGTAAAGCCGGTTCCTTGATTAGCGGTAAATCTCCACCACCTGCATTTAGGCGTTATATCTGCGATAATGAAAGCGATATTGCGTAGCTTGTCTGTGATCTATGGCTCTGTGTATTAAATGCTGCTCCATTTGAAAACAGGTGATGGAGATTTACCGAGTTTTACCGAGTTTATGGCCCTGTTTACACTAGTGCGTTTTCATTTTAAAATGGCGTTTTAGAATGAAAACGATCCTCGTCTACACTGGCGTTTCCGCTGCGTTCCTCTGTCTACACTACACAACCGAAAATGCATGTCACATGACCCTTCATGCAGGTACAAACATAGATATGTATAGGTAGATACGCCATCGTTTTCAAAACTCTCCGTTTTGGTCCGTTTACACTGAAACGCAACCCTGGAGTTTTCAAACTAAAACAGATTCTGCAGCGTTTTCAAAAGTCTCCGTTTTCGACCTCAAAAATGCTGGAGTAGTGTAAACGATAGGCTTAACCATAGCAGAAGTTCTGCGTTTTAAAACGAAAATGCACTAGTGTAAACGGTGCCTATATCTCACAATTCTGAGTGTACATCTCTTATTTCTGAGTTTATCGTTCAATTCTTGCAATTCTGACTTTTTTCCTCAGAATTCTGATTTTATATCTCATAATTTTAATTGTATATCCAACAATTCTGAGTTTATATCTTGCAATTCTGAGTTTATATCTGACAATTCTGAGTTTATATCTAATAATTCTGAGTTTATATCTGACAATTCTGAGTTTATATCTAACAATTCTGAGTTTATATCTTGCAATTCTGAGTTTATATCTAACAATTCTGAGTTTATATCTTGCAATTCTGAGTTTATATCTAACAATTCTGAGTTTATATCTTGCAATTCTGAGTTTATATCTAACAATTCTGAGTTTATATCTAACAATTCTGAGTTTATATCTAACAATTCTGAGTTTATATCTAACAATTCTGAGTTTATATCTAACAATTCTGAGTTTATATCTTGCAATTCAGAGTTTATATCTAACAATTCTGAGTTTATATCTAACAATTCTGAGTTTATATATCTGACAATTCTGAGTTTATATCTTGCAATTCTGAGTTTATATCTAACAATTCTGAGTTTATATCTAACAATTCTGAGTTTATATCTAACAATTCTGAGTTTATATCTGACAATTCTGAGTTTATATCTAACAATTCTGAGTTTATATCTTGCAATTCAGAGTTTATATCTAATAATTCTGAGTTTATATCTGACAATTCTGAGTTTATATCTAACAATTCTGAGTTTATATCTAACAATTCTGAGTTTATATCTAACAATTCTGAGTTTATATCTAACAATTCTGAGTTTATATCTAACAATTCTGAGTTTATATCTAACAATTCTGAGTTTATATCTGACAATTCTGAGTTTATATCTTGCAATTCTGAGTTTATATCTAACAATTCTGAGTTTATATCTTACAATTCTGAGTTTATATCTAACAATTCTGAGTTTATATCTTGCAATTCAGAGTTTATATCTAACAATTCTGAGTTTATATCTAACAATTCTGAGTTTATATCTAACAATTCTGAGTTTATATCTAACAATTCTGAGTTTATATCTAACAATTCTGAGTTTATATCTTGCAATTCAGAGTTTATATCTAATAATTCTGAGTTTATATCTGACAATTCTGAGTTTATATCTAACAATTCTGAGTTTATATCTAACAATTCTGAGTTTATATCTAACAATTCTGAGTTTATATCTAACAATTCTGAGTTTATATCTGACAATTCTGAGTTTATATCTTGCAATTCTGAGTTTATATCTAACAATTCTGAGTTTATATCTTACAATTCTGAGTTTATATCTAACAATTCTGAGTTTATATCTTGCAATTCTGAGTTTATATCTAACAATTCTGAGTTTATATCTAACAATTCTGAGTTTATACAGTATCTCACAATTCTAACTTTTTTGTTTAGCATTTATTTTGTTTATTTTTCACAATTCTGAGTTTATATCTCACAATTTTGTTTTGGCTTCCGCCGCAAAATAAAAAAAGTAACTGTGAGTGTATACCTCAATTATGAATTTCTTCTGAGAACTGCAAGACAAAAACAGAACTGAGATATAAACTTAGAATTGCATGAAAAATGTCAAAACTGTGAGAAAGCTTTTATCATAACAAAAATATTTTCACTTTGCTTCACTCCAAACAGATACTGTAAGTTTCATCAGTAATCATTATGCTGTTTAACATTGACGTCACAGTGTCATAAATAGAGCTCTTGGTGGTGTTTCATATCTGCCAATGGTTGTTTTTCTGCAGGTTCCGGAGGGAGAAATTGTGAGTGTGGGCAGTGTTGAAGACACAAGACATTATGAAGTGTGCAGGATCTGTGTGGAGGAGCTGGCGCTGTATCTCAAACCAATCACTGGAGGAAAAGGTGAGTGTGTGAAGAAAGTGATACAGGTACATCAACAACAATGACTGTGAGTGCTGCATTATTGTTTAGGCTTGCGGCTGAATGAGCTCACATTTAAATAGCGCAACATTTCCTGTTGTTCAGTGGGTACGTGTGCTTTATCTGTCTGTGGTTGGAGATGTTTGCATCAGTGGGAAAAACAAAAAAACACAGAAACCCAAAGGCCACTTCAGAAACAAGAGAAAAAACATGCACGTACAGTATTTTATATGCAATACATGCAATGAAATACACTGAAAAAGTAAATGTTTACAATATACATTCATGTTTAGTAATGCTTAGTAAAATTAAAATAAAAGCAGTAAGCACATTATATCCTACCCAGTGCATTTTCTTACATTATTGCATATCAGATGCTGGTGTTACTTATTATTCATGGAATAATTTCCCACTGTGTTAAACACGAGAACAGCTCTTTGTAGGCCAATAAAACACTTGGTCTCCATGAGCAATAAAGCTTCAGGCCACTCGTGGTCTCAGCTGTTGTGAGTGGAAAAGTCAGTTTCAGGGCTCAGTTGAGTGTTTTATTGGAGTAACAATAAAGTTTACTCATCACAGTGGACTAGAGGAATGCTAAAGGCTAAAGCTTTTAAACTCCTCATTGAGCTGTGAGCTCATAACAGCTCCTCTACCAAACCTCCACAATTACGCTGTGGTGTAGCCATAAGACTGAGACTTTTACCCTCAAGATGTTTAGCAGCTCCTGGAAGTAGGATCAGTAGTGGATATAGTGTATTAGTAACTTCTGTAAAAACTAAAAGAGAGGCCATTTAAAAGCATTAAGGATAATTTGATTTCAGACCAGCAATATAATAATCTATATAATATATCATATAAAATATAACAATATAGTTTAACTGTAAATACATATATAATACACATTATATATACATATATATATATATATATATATACACAGTATATACACACACTGTATGTATGTATGTATGTATATACAATTGCAATTACTGTTGCAAAAATAATGTCGTTAGATTAATGGGTTTTTAACTGGACTTGTTTTTTATGATTATGGAAATATGAAATAATGTTTTTTTTTTTTAATGAAATGATACTCTAAATAAGAAATTAAAACTGCCAGTAGGTGGCGGTAAATGTGTTATTGAGTCATTCATTTATTACATTAGTTCAAACGGCTGATTCACATTTGCACAGTTATGTTAGCAGCACCTTGTTGAGAAAGATACGTTATCTTTCTCAACAAGGTGCTGCTAACATAACTGTTTCTAAAGCAATTAAAGCCACAGTTTCACTGTTACGGTGGTAATTCATACATACACAGCATCTCTCTCTCTCTCTCTTTCTCTCTCTCTCTCTCTCTCTCTCTCATAAGTGAACACTTGATGAATTACACTTTTCTGAGAATAGAATATCAAAGTGGAGATTGCTAAACTGCAAGCTAGCCAGTGTTTTCAGAAAGCAAGCCCGTTTATCCATAGTGGAGAGAGCGTGCGTACATATGGCTGCCAGGTTGACAAAGATAAGAATCACACTTAGCAGATATTTCCGTATTGTGCAAGTGGGAAGCTCTGTTTTGGGGATTACGTCTCTTTATATCAGGCAACCCAGTAGTGTTCCTCTGCGGCCAGATTAAACATTGTTGTTAAACATTTTAAACGGTGTTCTTGTATTTAAATGTAGTGCGGTCCACTGCTGCACACGTGCCACAATATTGATACAGGGCCAGCTGTATCGATACTCATATCGTCAAATCTCTGTGACGATACATCGTCGTATCAATGTATCGAATACAGCACTAGTGTACTCACTTTTGTGGCCAGCGGTTTAGACATTAATGGCTATGTGTTGAGTTATTTTGAGGGGACAGCAAATTTACACTGTTATACAAGCTGTACACTCACTACTTTACATTGTAGCAAAGTGTCATTTCTTCAGTGTTGTCACATGAAAAGATATAATTAAATATTTACAAAAATGTAAGGGGTGTACTCACTTCTGTGAGATACTGTGTATATATATATATATATATGTATATGTAAGCGTGCATGTTCCTCTCCCACACAGGTGTAGTGACCCTCAGTCAGAGCACGCTCAGTAGACCTATGCAGAGGAAGCTGGTGACCCTCGTGAACTGCCAGCTGGTCGAGGAGGAGGGGCGTATGCGGGCGGTCCGGGCGTGCAGATCTCTGGGTGAGCGCACCGTCACTGAACTGATCCTGCAGCACCAGAACCCACAGCAGCTCTCCGCCAACCTATGGGCCGCCGTGCGGGCACGCGGCTGTCAGTTTCTAGGACCTGGTGAGTTTCTTTGCATTTCTTCATTTTATTATCATCATTAAAGATATATACAGCACCTGGTTATTTTTGCATATTTTGGGTTATTTACAACAATTCATGTCATGACCAGAAAAATGTAAATCTGATTACTATGAAGGAAAGTGGAAAGAATGTGACATAAAGGAGCAGGGTTCTGGAATTATATCTGTAACATATTATCAGAACCTTTGGAGAAGTAGTTCCACTTCAGAACGACAATTAGATGAGTTTACAGCAAACATTTTGTACTGAGCTTTAAATTTATTTTCTTTTAAAAGTGTCAACTATGTTTTTCAAAGGCCAACGCTGATAGTGAAATCTAGAGAGCAAAGTATAATGCAGATAACACATAATAAAAAAATATGACAGTGCATGAGATTTACACAACTTGGAAAAAAAGAAATAGTTTATTATTCACTGACAAGTCTGTCGGTAGATCAGTAGACTAATGGGAACATTGTTTGTCCTAATATAATATAATAATAATATATAATAATATAAAGTCCCAAGTGGCTAAAGTTGCCAGAGTGCTCTTGTAGTTTTGTTTAGTATTAAATATATTTGAGAGTTTTTATTTAGTTTATATGTTTTATTTAGTTTATATTTTTTTAAATAATAAAAAATAATATAATAAAATATAAAATACCATTCAGAAGTTTGAAGTCTAAAAGATTTTTTTTTTAAGAAATTAATACTTTTATTCAGCGAGGAAGCATTAAATTGATTACAAGAGTAAAGATGTTTCTAATGTTTCTAAAATATTTCTTTTTTTTAATAAATGCTGCTCTTTTGAACTTTATATTCATCAAAGAATGCACAACTGTTTTCAACATTGATAATAATATTAATAAAAATAATAGTTTCTTTAACAAAAAAATCTGCATATTAGAATGATCTCTGAAGGATCATGTGACACTGAAGACTGGAAAAACGATGCTGAAAATTCAGCTTTGAGCACAAGAATACATTACATTTAAAAATATAATACGTAGAAAACAGTTATTTAAAATTGTAATAATATTTCCCAATATTCTGAATTTTTTAAAAACAAACAAACAGCCTTGGAGAGCATAAGATTCTTTCAAAAACATTAAAAACTATCAACCTCAAAGTTTCGAATGGTAGTGTATTTTTATAGTGTTTGTTTAGTATAGGCTAGTTTCAGATATTTGTATTTCTTTTTACAACTTTTTTTAGTATTTTGTTTAGATTAAATAGTCTAACTGATAATGTTGTGTGTCACAAATTGTAGCCTAAATAATCCGAAATATATTCCTTTAATGCATGTAAAGGGAATATCCAAATGTGTGTTTGTGCTTGGCTGTCAATGATGATTACTCATAGGGCAGATTCTGACTGGGAAAACACTGATTCTCCCATCTGATCTCACTTTGAGTTTTCCAGTCTGAGAACATCCAGAGCATGAATCCGTTCATCTGACGTGACCAAGCACACATCGCTCGACCCCAGCACTAACTGTGTCCCTGTCCGTATGTATTGCAGCCATGCAGGAGGACGCTCTGAAGCTGGTGCTGCTGGCGCTGGAGGACGGCTCGGCTCTCTCACGGAAGGTTCTGGTGCTGTTTGTGGTGCAGAAACTGGAAGCACGCTTCCCTCAGGCGTCTAAGACCAGCATCGGTCATGTAGTTCAGCTGCTGTACCGCGCCTCCTGCTTTAAGGTCAGAGCTAAAATCAGCTTCATGCAGCCATTGCGCTAAAACCGCTGATCACTTAACAGCCATTACGCTCAGTACTCCTTCTATGTTGACTAGGAGAAGAGTGATCTGATGTGTTAAGCCTGCCGTAACGTGATATCATGTGGACATAAAGTGCTTAGCAATGGGAATATCTAATAAACTCTTGATATACATCCAGACTGCTTGATATTTGTAAATGAGCTTGAGTCCTTTACTGGAGCTTGATTTACTGTGGCACCTTATGAAATCAATCATCTTAATGGGATCATTTACATGAAATGTCAATCAGCGGTACTTGTTTGGCTCAGTTGAGTATGGTAATTATGGGGCTTGTGCTAAACTTATATGCACACCGATATGCATTTCTCTTGATCTATTTTCAGGTGACCAAACGTGATGAAGACTCCTCACTCATGCAGCTCAAAGAGGAGTTTCGCACTTACGAAGCCCTGCGCCGTGAACACGATGCTCAGATCGTTCACATCGCAATGGAAGCGGGACTGCGCATCTCACCAGAGCAGTGGTCATCTCTGCTGTACGGGGATCTCATGCACAAATCTCACATGCAGTCAATCATAGACAAGGTACCACATGTATATTGCAAAAATCTTAAAAATAATATAATATAATAATAAATATATTGTAATATTTTTTGTAATTAAATAACTAAAATACTACATCAAAATTTGGAATAATAATTTAATGCATTTTTAGTCTCATTTTAGTCTACATTAATTTAGTCATTTCAAGTCTCTCATGCTAACCAAGGCTGCAATTATTTGATCAAAAATACAGTAAAAACAGTAATATTGGGAAATATTATTACAATTTAAAAGAACTGTTTTCTATTTTAATATATTTCAAATTGCAAATGTATTCCTATGATGGCATAGCCATCTTAAATGATCACTTTTTGTTGCTTAATATTTTTGTAGAAACCATGATACATCTTTTTTGGATTCTTTGATCAAAAGAACAACATTTATTTGAAATATAAATCTTTTCTAATATTGTAAATGTCTTCACTGTCAGTTTTGATCAATTTAGTGCATTCTTGCTAAATAAAAGTATTAAAGGGGTCATATGATGCAATTTCTTGTTTTCCTTTTCTTTAGCGTGTTATAGTTAGCTGTTTGTGCATGTATAAGATCTGCAGAGTTACAAAGCTCAGTCTCTCACAAAATGGTTTATTCTATCTAAAAGAGAAGGCTGATCCAGACTGGGCTGAAACGCCTCATTCAAACACGCCCCCACATGTCTATGTCACGGTGTGGAAATATTTCACCCAAATGTTCACGCAAAGAAAGAAGGAGTGGTTTCAGTAACCGAAGTAGTGTTGATGCAGCCATGTCAGGGAGACGCTGTGTGTTTCTATGTGAAAGCAAAAGTACTTTATTTGGCCTTCCGAAAGTAGATGCAATTAGGGATCATTGGTAAAGATGTGTTTACAACAGAACAGCAGAACCCAAATGTTTGAATTTGAGCGCATTTTATGGACAGTTTCGTGAACCTAGGAGAGCTGGCTGTGCACAAAGGCTATTTCTAAAAAAAAGGGTCAGTTCCGACTTTGCTATGACAATCTGGTGCTTCTGAATCAGCGACTGTAAGTATGTTTTGTTATTAGTTTACGTATTTGCTATTGACTGTTCAAATGCGTTCTGGAGTTTTGCGCGTAACGCGTCGTGTGTGTGTGTGTGAGGGGAACAGGGTATTTTTGTCATATAAATGCAGCCTTGGTGAGCATATCAGACTTCTTTCCAATCAAAAATCACAGTTATTCCAAACTTTTGACCAGTAGTGTAAAGTATAGTAAAGCAATTTTTTATAGATTTTTGTTGAATGCCTTTGGAATTTTTGTATATCTGCTGCAATTCTGAATGCATCCGTCCTTTTCACCCCATCGCCACAGCTTCAGTCCCCAGAATCCTTTGCAAAGAGCGTGCAGGAGCTCACCATAATCCTGCAGAGAACAGGAGACCCAGCCAACCTCAACAGCCTCAGAGCTCCTCTCGAGCGACTGGCCGGCATTGACCACAACCCTGGTGAGGACGCACACTCACACTTCCACACGGCTGCAGACGCAATCAGATTACACAGCAATAACCTGTGTGTGTGTGTGTGTGTAGATGCAGCCGCTCCATCCTGGACTGAGCTGGAGAGTGTGTTATTGGCTGTGAAGGTTGTTGTCCACGGGCTGGTGGAATTCATCCAAAACTTCAGCAAAAAGAGCAATGAAAGCCCTCAGGTACAGCATGAGTTCTCACTACACTGTTTCAGGGTGTGCTCTCCTGAATACATTCATTCCACGTCAGCTGGTCAAAATGCAGACATTTCTAAAAATGTCAATTTTATCAGGAAAGTCAATCAATGAATGTTGTTTTGACACTGTTCACCCAAAAATGAAAACTCTGTCATTAATTACTCACCCTCATGTGGTTCCAAACCAGATATATTTGATGAATTCCGAGAGCTCTCTTACCCTCTATAGACAGCAAGGGTACTACTATGGTCAAGGCACAATGTAGTAAGGACATTGTTAAAATAATCCATGTGACATCAGTGGTTCAACCGTAATTTTACGAAGCTACGAGAATACTTTTTGTGCACAAAGAAAACAAAAATAACGACTGATCACATATCTTTACTGAGAGTTGGTTAAAAAATAAAGTAAAGCTCACTAAAATATCTCTTACAAAATTGCCCAATCAATGTTTTTTCGCTGGAAGACTCTAATGTTATAAAAGTTATCCAGTGTTCATCTAATATCTAGAGAAGAGCATAGCAATAAACTATAAAATATAAAATTATATAATTCTATGTGTATATATATGTATATGTATATATATATATATAAATAAAATATCTAATTTTTTTTATTATTGAAATTGATATTTAATTATTGATATGTAAACTGATGTTTTATTATTGATATGTAAAATATATATATATATATATATATTATATAAAATTTAAATTATAATTAAAACATTCACAATATATTTAATAATATAATAATAATTAATAATATTTATATAATTAATTTATTTAGTTTATAAATATATTTTTATATAATTAACATTTCTAATATATGTGTGTGTTTGAAAAAGCCTATTAGTAATTGATCAAAAATACATTAAAAACTGCAATATTGTGAAACATTATTACAATTTAAAATAAATGTTTTCTATTTAAATATATTTTATAATGTAATTTATTCCTGTGATCAAAGCTGAATTTTCAGTGTCACGTGATTCTTCAGAATTCAAGAAACATTTCTTATTTATTTCTTAATTTTTTATTAATTTCTTATTCTTATTATTAATGGTGAAAACAGTTATGCTGCTCTGATAAAAATAACTGTATTATTGTATATATTTGAAATAAAAATCTTTTGTCACATTATTAATGTCTTTTCTGTCACTTTTGATCAATTTAATGTGTCTTTGATTAGCAAAAGTATTGATTTATTAATAATAATAATAATAATAATAAACCTTATTGACCCCACACTTTTTAACGGTAGTATACATACATACATACATATATATATATATATATATATATATACATTGGATTTATTTATTATTAAAAAAAAAAAATAATACATATGTTTTACTTTTTATCATTGTGTATATTTAAATAAATCTAATTATATTTTTTAAAAAGTAACAATAAATTATTATCTCAGTTTGATGTAAAAACATAATAATTATATAATTTGAAAACAGACTTTTTCCTTCTGTACATAAAGCTCTGTTATATTTAGATCGTATGTAGAAATAACAATATTTTTTGGTCAAAGCAGCCCCAAATGATAGAGCAGGTCATAAATAATCATAGCCACACTATCAGCATTAATTTAATAGCTCTGTACTCATACTGTATGTCTACCAGTTGTCACATTTGTATCTATTTTTCAGGAATTTTGACACTTAAGTTTCCTAAACTACGAAAGAGCAACCTATAACCAGTTTATTATTTTTTGGGTCATTCTGAAACAGTCTGCAATGTATTATGCTCCTCTTTCTCAGGCTCAGCCCAACAGCAAGTACAAGACGAGTATGTGCAGGGACTTACGGCAGCAGGGCGGCTGTCCGAGAGGGGCCAGCTGCACCTTTGCCCACACGCAGGAGGAGCTGGAGAAGTGAGAACACACAATCTTTCCCTTTCACACACATACACACAATCATGAGAATCACACAGTCTCGTGCTGTAATGCGCAAAAGAGCACCTCCCCGCCTTCCCACGTCTCCCGTTCCTCATTCTTATTCAAGCTCACCCACACGATCCCTCCAACACAACAGAACGCTTTACAGAGCACTGGCACGACTGTGGCAGGATCCGCCGTCACCCCATTTCCTCCCCTCCTCTCTCATGCTCTCTCCGCATCTTTCTGTCTCTCTCAGGCACAGAATGAGGAACAGGAAAGTCAGTGGGGCGGTGAGGCCCTTCCCATCAGTTCCAGTGATTATGCCCAAAACCGGCACCAAAGGATCAGAGGTGAAGAACCACGAGAAAAACGCCCCCGAGGACGTGTCTCCCACTCAGCTCATCCCTAGAGGAGGAGACCACCAGGAGGACAAAACGCTCCCCAGTAGTGCGAACGGACTGCATGCTGCCAGCCTCGAACAGTAAGTGTGCTTCACTATTGCTGGAGCTCATTTGAACAAACTCCTAAACCTAAATATTCAGCTCTGGTGCATAACTTCTGCAGCGTTTGTGCTACAGATGTGAATGATGCCTCAAATCATGTGGCTTGTTGAGGAGACGTGTGTATTGCTTTCCAAATGGTTGGACTTGCGATGGTCAGGGATGTAAGAAAAAAATCTGATAACAATTCCTTTTCAATTGCAAAATATGGCATTTGAATGCAAACATTTAAATGCAAAGATATTTAGCCAACCAAATATATTACTATTGTAATTTTAATGTCCTTCTGTAAAATTATTATTGTTATTATTATAAATAGTCATTATTGTATTTTATAGGACAATAGTATTTTACTCTAGTAATGTATTTCTTTCTTTATTTGTTTAATTTAATAATAATGATAATAATAATAAAATATATTTAATAATGATGATTATAATGATAATAATAATTGTTATAATATAAGTATATTTCTTCATTTCTTTCTTTATTTTTTCATTTTGTATGTGTTGTTCTCTAAAATTATTATTATTATAAATACTCAAAATTATTTTATTTTATAGGACAATAGTATTTTACTCTCGTAATGTATTTCTTTATTTGTTTAATTCAATAATAATAATAATGATGGTAATGATAATAATAAAAATAATTGTTATTATATAAATATATTTCTTTATTTTATTTTTATTTATTTTCATTTTGTAAGTGAAAAATGGTTTGTAAGCCATAAAATCAACAGTGTGAATGTGGCCTAAAACAATTTTTTTGGGGTCTGAGTTTTGCATAGGGTCTGAATTCTTCCTATACCCTCGTGCAAAAATAAACTGTAAATAGGACTGTAAATAAACATTTTAAAGCTGATAATTAAATAATCATCTTTGCCACCTTCTTCACCCCTTTGTCAGAACTCAGATGATAAAATGAGCAGATGATATTATATATATATATATATATATATATATATATATTATTTGAGGAGGGACCTCAGAAAGTACTTTTCACATTCTCTTTAGAAAATATAAAAATTAATTCATTATCATTAAACTTCAACAAAAGTGAACTTGCCATGAAGCTAAGTGAGGGATGCAGAAGACTAATATGTTGGTCAGCGGTATAAACAACTTTGCTCATGTAAGATTGATTAGTGTTTTAGTAAAAGAGTAAAGATTACCATCAAAATTAATTAAAAATATTATTCTTACAAAGAAATGGCATATTCATATTTATCTTTGTTTTTTTTTAATAAAGTCAACTGATAGACTTATTTATTTATAAAAAATAAAAAAAAGACAAATATGAATATGCCATTTCTTTGTAAGAATCTATTTGCTCACTTTTGATTCTTATGGGAATTCTTATTATTTCTTATTTATCTTTAAGAAATCTCATGAATCAGAGCCAGTCATCTGCGATAGCTTTGGGATTGTGTACAGAGGACGACTGCAGTCTCCTCAAACACGGACCTGCCCTCATGAGGGCTCATCCTAAGATTTACTACCCTCAGGACCAGAGACCATATGACCTGTCACCCTACCACCAACCTGCCAGTAAGTGACATCCTGAATCGCTTTCCTGTGACATGTAATCTTCCATTACACTCACTCGGTTCTGTTTTCCACAGTTCCTCCTCACAAGTCATGCAACGCTCGCTTCCATCGTTCCAGCAATGTCCCTGAGTCCATGTTACCCCCGTCAATGGGCCCTCTGTACCCAGACCAGCACCCTTCTGTACTTCCTGCTGACAGATTAGGCCCCGGTCCGTACGGGCCACCCTCGACCTACGCCTCTATGTCCCACGCACACAGCATGTACACCCCGGTCTATGACAGTCGGCGCGTGTGGAGGCCGCCGCTGTACCCCAGGGATGGCGGAAGGAGTAACTCTCTCCCTCCAGAGGTTTTTCACTCCACCGTCTACCAGCCGCCCCTCCGGGAGCGCTTCAACTCGCTGGACAGCCCCTACTGCAGCACCGCGGAGCAGAGAGCACCAATGCACAGGGCAGGTTTCATTGTCTCATGTCTTACAGGCTCATTCAGTGCCAGTTAGAAATTCTCTTTCATGTTAATTTGAGTTATAATCAGTTGCAACTCAGCAGTATTTTTTGGTCTGTCACTTGGTCCAAAATCACTTCACATACCTTAAATATCAGTATAGCATTAGCAATCTCAATCAAAGGCGTGAGTTTGCTTCAGTCTCCCTGTTTAACCGAGTAATGGAAGACGGGAATGTTTGAAACTTGTTTTTGAAAAGTCATTATTTTCACGCTATTTGTTGCTCAGAAATTTCACACTTCATTTTTAAATGTAAAATAGGTGACTAAGTTATCATGAGAATGGAGAAGTTAAAAGCCATTTTCCATCTTTTGTATAGGATGCGTACACACGTGTTCCTCTCGGCTATGAGGAACTCTATCGCCACAAACAGGAACAGTGGGTGCATCACCACGGCAACATGAACAGGCCCTCTCAATCCTCGCCGGTCTTCACTGTGGATGTGTGTCCAGAGGTACGGCCCACCGATATGGTGTTTTTAGAGGTGTGTGTCATGGGAAAACTACACCACATGTCGGCACCGTGCTAAAGCGGTGTTAAATCAGATTTGTTGTTTCTTCGATTAATAACTTTGGCACCGAAGCCGCTGTCACCCTTCTGAGGTGTGTTAAGCTATTTTAAGTGGGTCTGTTGCTCAGCAACTGATAAATCCAAAGCAAGAAGCAGTTCTGTCCTGAAAATTGCTTGTGAGCGCACAAGCGCTTGGAAATGCATGAACTCTCAGAGAAAGATTTGGCACCACGGAGGCTGAGTCACTTTACATTGTTTCTTTCCACCCCCATTTATTTTAATCTGGCAGCCTGTTGCACACGGGTGGGTGTGAGATAGAATGTTGTCATCTCACTCTTTCTCCTCCTTTAGCATCCTGAGGGTGTAGGTGGTGGGCGTATAACTTGTAAGTGTCATGGTGGAGAAGAGAGTCTTGCCCACTACTCGCCCTGGTCGTGCAGCACCATCAGCCCATTTGAGTCCGAGCCCCACCATTTGTCAACCCACTCCTGTTCCAAACAGCTAGTAAGTGGTCGCTTCACAACGCAATTGCACTCATTTACTTTTATAATGGCTTACTCAGTAACACATTTCTATTGATTCCTTTGAAGGCCATCAAAATTAATATGAAACAGGTGGAAGTGGAGTCACTTCAGGTCACATTAACACTGATATACTTTTAAATGTGCTTATTCTTTAACAGATTCCTGTCGATTCCCTCAAACTGAATCAACAGTGAATGTATAGAGGGTACAAATGGAGTCACTTCAGATCAAATTGACACTAAAATACTTTTAAATGAGGTTATTCTTTATCAGATTCCTATTATTTCTCTTAAACTGAATCAATAAAGAACAAACAAAGGGTACAAGTGGAGTCACTACACATCGAATTTGCACTGAAATACTTTTAAATGTACTTATTCTTCAACAGATCAACCCTCAAACTGAATCAACAGTGAATGCATAGAGGGTACAACTGGAGTCACTTCAGATCACATTTACACTGATTTTACTTTTAAATGTACTTATTCATTAACAGTCTCTCACTGATTTCCTCAAACTGAATCAACAGTGAATGTATAGATGGTACAAGTGGAGTCACTTCAGATTAAATTTACACTGAAATACTTTTAAATGTGCTTATTTCTAACAGATTGCTATTGATTCTGAATTAACTGAATTAACGAACGTCGTTAACGAACATGTAGAGAGTACAAATGGAGTCTCTTCAGATTGCATCCACAATGATACACACTTGATCAGCTTACTCAGTGACATATTCCCATTATTTCTATCAAACTGAATCAAGATAAATGTGTAGCATAAGTGGAGTCACTTTAGATTCATACTAATTTATTTTTTAATTTGTTACCATATACTTAACACATTACTGTTAATTCTCTCAAACTGAATTAAAAATTAATGTGTAGCATGTACAAGTGAAGTCGCTTTGTATATTCACATTGCTTTATTGCTAGTTTTACTTTATAACACTTACCTAATGATTAACTCAATCTGATTTAAAAATGAATGCTTAGCAGATACAAATGGAGTCACTTCAGATCACATTGACACTGATTCTCTCTTACACTGGCTTGCTCAGTAACATATTCCAAATGATTCCCTCAAACTTAATTAAAATACAACAAATGTGCACACCACATTCAACTGTTTGAGCTACAGGTACAAATTGAGTCACTTCACATTACATTCAGACTGTTTGACTGGTAAATTGTTTTGCCCTATAACACTATAATAATTATTTAAAACAATCAAAATTAATGTTTAGCATGTAGAAATGGAGTCACTTCACTGTAATGTGAGTGTGACTGTAATACAGACTAATTTATCTCACATTAAAAGTACCCTTTTATAAAATTAAATAGCACATTTTCACATGTTATGATAAGTGACCAGTTTATCACACAAAGCAGTGCTTTATAAGTGTGATTGGGATACGATTCATAATTGAGATCTAATTATCTGTCCTCAGGATGGGGAGAGTGGCAGCAAACGGTGGCTGCACTTGTTTGAGCCCTACAGGCGACTGAAAGAGGAAGATCCCATCATTCCTTTTGGAGAGGGGCCCATCATATCTAAATGGGGAGCCATCTCTCGGGCATCCCGCACTGGCTTTCACACCACTGACCCGGTCCAGGCCACTGCGTCGCAGGGGTGCGCCGGCACCACATCAATCAACTTCAGAGGTTAGAATTCATATTGCTTTCTATGCTTTTGACTCTGAATTTCTTTGGCTTTGAGAGTGATTCCTGTTCCATTCTCTTTACAGACTATAGCTGTCATATTGGTCACAGTGACCTCAGATGGGGCCCACGTGGATCTGATTCTTCTAGTCACTCCAGCTTTCTAGAAAGGTACCAGTTCAAACTGAGACATCTTGTGTAGAAACTTCATTTCTAAATGCAAATGCTTAGTATTAAACAACAACAACAACATAAATCCCATAGACTTATTTTGAAACAGACATCTGAGGCATACTGTATATAGAGACTGAAATATATAGAGACTTGGGGATGGGTCCTGTTGACTTGAGCCAGTAAACAATCACCTAGTAACCACTCTAAACAGCTTAGCAACCACATAGTAGTCGTGCATGTACAAATTATTATTAATGTCATTTGTACATTAATTTTACTGGATTGTCAGGAACATTGTAGCAGTAGTTTTCACAGTGTTTCCCCGTCTTCACCCCCACCCCATCCCGCCGTAGTCGTCTGGCTGTCCTCTGTACCGTTCTAAAAATAGAGCAGCTGCCGGAACATAACTCCACTCGTTTTGTGTTTGCAAACACTGCAATGAGGGCTTACATTTCATAGAGTCTCCTTTAACACAATTACAATTACAATGACAAACTCCAGTCTTCAGTGTCACATGAGCTGATTTGCTGCTCAAGAAAATGTGTGTGTGTATTTTTGTGTAAACCGTGATACATTTGTTTCAGGATGAACTGAAAGGTCAAAAGAACAGCATTTATTTGAGATTAAATAAATGCATTAAAATCTTGGATTAAAATCTTGTGTAACATTATATAAGTGTTTACTGTAACTTTTGATCAATTTAATGAGTCCTTGCTAAATAAAAGTAAAAATTAAAACAAAAATGCTGATGTAAGCTTTTGAACAGTGTGTATATATACAATTATTTAAAAAAATAAAACATATATAACTTTTCCATAAATTTATTTATAAAAATTATTTTTAGCCAATTACAGATTAACCTACAAAAATCTATTTTTCCCTGTTACGTGCTCTAATAATATAACATTGTTTTTGGTGTCAATGATGATTACTCATAGGACAGATTCTGAGTGGGAGAACACCTCACCTGATCTCAATACTGAGTTTCTAGTCTGAGAACACAAACAACAGAACCGACTGATTTGTGTTCTTAGCTTCGGTTTGCTTTCAGAGCTCAGCGTGTGCGTCTGTGTGTTTCAGCGATCAGATGGCCGTGTCAGGGCTGCATGTAAGGCACAATTCCTTCAGCAGGGGGTCAATGCAGGGCACAGATCTGCTGGGCAAAGATGGGACGGAGAGTGAGCCTGACAGAGACATCGAGCTGGAGCTGTCCGCTCTGGACATGGAGGACACAGAGACACAGGACTGTAGCTCTGAGGTAACTTTTAGACTCAGTCTTGAAAGCCTAGATTGCATTGGCTTGTTTAGTGTCTAATTGCTTATATAATCTGAAGGACTCTATGGAAACCCAAAGCCGCTCCAAGAACAGCCACCTCTCTACAGTCTTCGGTGATCCAGCAGCAAGTTCTCAGTTGGAAAACAACCTGCCTGACAGAATGGATGCCCACCTTATGAAGAAGATGGCATTCAGGTAAGCAGAACTTTGTTGACACTGCAAACAAATCTGATTCGGTGTTCAAAACCCTATTTTTGGGGCTGACTGTTTGCTTGTCATTTTGCAAGTGATGAAATCGGATCAGTTTGTTTGTTGTCAATACCCAGCGTATCTACATTGGTTGCTGTAGTTATGATGTAAGCATCAGCGCAATGTCAAGATACTTTCTCAAACAACAACTGTCAGTGAAGTCAGTGTGGAAAGAGAGGAAAACGTTGCCAATTTTTATCACGATATGTAGCTGCAATGCTGAATATAAGTGACATACTGTGTCCAGAATTGCTGACTCTTTGACTCATTCACTACATAGCATAATTCAAATAATAGGGTTATTATAGTTTAGAAGTTTTGATTTTGTTTATATATTTTCAGTTTATTTTGTTTTTATTCTTTATTCGAAAAACGAAAATTAATTTATGGCCATTTTTATTTTATTTTAGTTAGTTTTGTGAACATGAAAATGTACTGTATTTAATGTTCACTTTTTTCCTAGTTATGTTATGTAAAAATTCAAACCACGTGACAAATTTGTGAACATCAAAAAGAAGCAACTTTGCAATTTTTCTGAAAAAAAAGTCTGAATTTTTGACACAAAAAGCAGAACCTCTCTATGAATGTTGACTAAACATTTCCAAAAATATTTTATTGAATGCTGAAAAATGTATTCAGATGTATACACTTGTAACAAAAAGAGAAATTCATTATTTGTGAAGTTATTTTGGTTTGAAATAAATATTTAATGCTTTTGTATTGTGTATGATGTGGTGTTAACTGACCTACAGAACACTGTATTTGCTTTATGACAGATTTGACAACAGACATCATGTTGCGACCCAGCACAAAACATAGTACAAACACTGTTCATTGTGTAAAAATTGCAAAACAGTCTTGAAATATATTACTATTACTGCATAGACCTACCAATATGCAAAATAATTAACATAACATGGAACAAACTGTAGATATTGTATTAATATTAGCCATATTATTGTATGACAGGTGAATGTGAACCAACTTACCACGCACAACATTTGACATCAACAACTACAAATACTGGCAGCATTTTCTCTCCCGTTTTAAAAGTTGATAAGCTTGTTGATATATTATTAAGAGATGTAATTATTTATCTTATGGTGATTTATGGTATTACAGAAAGACCCTCTCTCCTGGAAACCTCAGTATGGGAAAGATGTCGATGAGGACATGCTCGCCCAGGCCCGGAGACCCTCCGCGACCCAGTCCAGGACCTGAGATGCTGCTAAACGGGAACTGAGGCGGGCTGAAAATACCAGTCCTCCTCATGTTCTAATTCCATGGGGTCATGCCAAGAATCCACCATCCTCCTTAGGTAGAAGGTAGAGTTGCCCTTATAGGAGTCAATCGAGGCAGCAAGACGCAGCCAAAAGCCTTCTGTATTCATGTGTTCTCTTCATAAGAGCTAGCTATGCCCTGTAATTGTAATCACTCATTGTCTGTTCAGAGTTTGTTTGTTTTTCTTAATCACTGCTTGTGGATGAATGCTCATGTTAAGTCACAACTCCACCTCAGGTAACTCTCGATGTCAGCCAATCAGAACTCTCTCCAAGCCAGGAAACCAGTTACCCATGTCTTTTAGCACACTGAGGAAACCATAATCTACTGTATGATGATTATATAGCAGACGCTTCCAATATATCTTAAGAATAACTAAGGTGCTTGGAATCTATAGAACATGCATTATTATTAATATTATTGCAGTGTCAGCCACTGAAATGTTATGTGCATTAATTGTTTATTGGGCATCATTGTTGAAACAGCCATTCATTGATCATTGTTTAAATGTATGCGTGTGGATTATGGTATATGTCTGGCATCTCTAAGAGACATTTCACAGGTAATCAATATTTTGTAGAAATATTCAAAAGAAACAGTTCACCCAAAAATGAAAGTTCTGGCATTCTGTCATCACCATAAACACAAGGTTAAAGTGGGCCATACGACTTGTGTTATGTTATTACGTTAAACGTTATTTCCAAGTCTTATGAAGCCAGTTAGAGTTGAAAAAGCAACCAGAAGAGGTGCTGAGTCCAAGTCAACACACACATCAGAAGATGGTCAAGTCTGAGTGAAGACCAAGACCAGAAAAGGGCCCAGTCTGAGTCAAGGCAGAAACCAGAAGAGGGCTGAGTCTAAATCAAGACAGAGACCAGAAGAGTGTTGAGTCTGAGTCAAGACAGAGACCAGAAGAGGGCCCAGTCCGAGTCAAGACAGAGACCAGAAGAGTGTTGAGTCTGAGTCAAGACAGAGAAAAGAAGAGGGCCCAGTCTGAGTCAAGACAGAGACCAGAAAAGGCCCAGTCCGAGTCAAGACAGAAACCAGAAGAGGGCTGAGTCTAAATGGCCCAGTCTGAGTCAAGACAGAGACCAGAAGAGTGTTGAGTCTGAATCAAGACAGAGACCAGAAGAGGGCCCAGTCTGAGTCAAGACAGAGACCAGAAGAGGGCCCAGTCCGAGTCAAGACAGAGACCAGAAGATAGATGAGTCTGAGTCTAGACTGAGACCAGAAGAGTGTTGAGTCTGAGTCAAGACAGAGACCAAAAGAGTGTTGAGTCTGAGTCAAGACAGAGACCAAAAGAGAGATGAGTCTGAGTCTAGACTGAGACCAGAAGAGTGTTGAGTCTGAGTCAAGACAGAGACCAAAAGAGAGATGAGTCTGAGTCTAGACTGAGACCAGAAGAGTGTTGAGTCCGAGTCAAGACAGAGACCAGAAGAGTGTTGAGTCCGAGTCAAGACAGAGACCAGAAGATGGCCCAGTCTGAGTCAAGACAGAGACCAGAAGATGGCCCAGTCTGAGTCAAGACAGAGACCAGAAGATGGCCCAGTCTGAGTCAAAACAGAGACCAGAAGATGGCCCAGTCTGAGTCAAAACAGAGACCAGAAGATGGCCCAGTCCGAGTCAAAACAGAGACCAGAAGTGTTGAGTCTGAGTCTAGACTGAGTCAAGACCAAGGCCAGGGCTGTATCCGAAATCGGCCCCTATACCCTCATTCACTATTCCCTACATTAGTCCACTCATACAGTTCACTTGAAGGAGTGAATGAAAACGAGTGAGTGAATTCGGACACTCAGTGCACCGGAAGGACTGCCGCTTTTGCATAGTTTGCTTGCTGTTTAATTATCATTTGATATGGGCAGCTCCAGTAGTAAGATTGAAGGATTTATCTTGAACTCTGTCACGGAAATTATTTATAAACCCTAATAGTCAATTTACAATTAAATTTGTACCTATGTTGTATTACGCCGTATTACGGCGTGGACGAGCGCTTCTAAAATCACTGAATGGATGATGCAGCTGCGGGCGCCATCTTCTGGCGAGACGCGGGAATTCACTCGGTGCGCGACTCTCACAGTGCATTCTGGGGATTCTCTAGCCGTTGAGTGTACATCGGTTGTACACTCGTTTTTGCGGTGCATTGTGGGATTGAATGAGTGCACTCAAGAACGTCCACTATGGTTTCGAACACCACTTAAAATGGCTGTCCCCTCAACTAGTGCACTATTTGAGGGTATAGGAGGCGATTTCGGATACAGCCCATGAGTCTAAGGCCGTTTCTCAATATGCGTACTTGTCTGTACTTGTGTTCTTGTGGACTTGTGAAACGTCATCAGTCGCTGCCCAAGTACTGTTCCAATTCAAAGTTCACATCTAGCCAAGTCCAGTTCAAATCCCCGGATGTGTTCTTGATCCGCCCCTTTTACCGAGGATGCATCGAGAGGTGACTTGTGTGGACTTGATTCCGGCCATAACCCAGAATTCAGTTCGTCCTCCCGTCCTTGAGAGTTCGTTCTTCTGAGTCGAACTTGGCAAGTCCAAACTCGAAAGGACGGAAGTCCAGACTCTGCGAACTTGGTATTGAGAAACGGCGTAAGACTTGGACTTGTGTACTACAATACAAAATTTTGGTCATTTTTGGGAGAGCTGTATCTTTAATAGCTATAAGCAACAAACAGCACAATAGGATTTCACAGTTCAGTCTTGTTTGAGGATGTGGAATTGTTTAGTGTGTATGAAACGTCTAATACAGTGACAGTTCCGTTGTTTACAGTAGTCAAAAGGTCACTTCGGTTTTTGCTTTTGATTTTGTTGATTCCTGTAATTTCAGTTTGAAGAATACAGATGATTAGATTGAGTTTTAGGGTTCTTTAGTTTCCAAAATTCTTGTTTTCCCTTATTTTATTACAAAACATTGCTAACTTCCATGAAGTTGTTGTTGGAATATTTTGTATCAGTTTTTAATTGTTTGGTCAGCATTTTGAAAGTACAATCAACCCTACAGTATCTTCAAACCATCACATGTTTTTGAGGATTATTTCCTGCTTGATTAAGAGTAAGTAGAGGAAAAATAATCACAGTAACTCCAAGATTGCTGGTGCTTTCATGTAGTTTTGTGCACTGTAGTGTTCCTGAAAGGAAATTAAAACTGTGTAACAGCGCATTGAAGAACTCTCCCATTTAAAATAGCATTTCAGTATCTAATTCATCACAGGATTGTTTTTTTGTTTTATACTTTTCTCCGTTCACTGATTTCTCTTTTGTTATATGTATTGCCTGGACCAGTTAAGTGTGTGTGTGTATATGTATGAATGTGCATATTGTCTTAAGCCTGAACAAAATATGAATATGAATGCATTATTACTTAAGACTGTTAATCTTATGTGGTATTAGTGTTTTTCCACTTAAAATGAGAAATGTGGAGTGAATCTTCCTGGTCTCGGCTCAAGCACTGTCTCATTAAATCTCATTTTGCCTCCTGCAGTCAAAGCGTTTTCGACAGGCGATGTTACAGCTGCACCTTCCAGCAAAGACTTTTTTTGCTAAATGCTTTTTGAACGATATACAGACATTTTTAATGGATGAGTCCTAGTGTGCTTATGCATAGCATCTTGTTGATTTAGTGCACATGTAAAGACTTTTGCCTTTATTTTTGGTTTATCTTATATCTGTTGGGCCTCATCTGATACGAGAGTTTCAAAAATGGCGCTGGGTTGGTAACGATCTGAGTTTCCATTCTAAGTTTCTCTCTAGCTATCAAATTGCCTTTAAAATGTCACTTTTCCTATTTTATCACCCGTTGCGATGCAGCAAAGCCTTATTAGTACATGTTTGACTCGTTTATCTGGCCAGCTCAGCCCTGTATTATGCATGCTGCCTTTGGCAAAGAGGTTCTTTGGCGAAGGAAGTATGATTGTGTAGTTGTGTCACACAACACCCCAGTGCTGTGAATGTCCTGCACTGTATCTTGCATTTTACTCACTTCCTATAGCACTTACCGTCTGCTTGTTTGGATTAATATCAGGATTATGATTGTTATTGTTTTATATCCATAGTTCTGTAGTTTTTTCCCTTGGAAATGTCAGTTTTGTTTGCATTTAAATTTTACAAATTTGCTTAGCTGTAATAATGGGGCAGGACGTGTTTGGTTGTGATGATGCTTGTTTTTGTCCTGTATGCAACTGCAAAAACGAACTGATGTGTTGGATATTTTTACGTCTGTATTAGACATTTTATTTGCAAATCTATTGTTCGATTCAATTGTAAATGAATAGAAGATGGGCATCCGTCATTTTATACAACCAGAGCCATCATTAGATGGACATACTGCACATTTTTATGATATATAATCAGATATATGAGGCTATTTATGGTCACAGAGAGAAAGAGTCTAAAAGTCAGGAATATCTTTTGATGAAATAATAGCAGAAAATATTTATATTGCATTCGTTTCTTTTTAAATACCACCAGGCAAAGATTTCCCTTTTGCTTGTGGCAATGCAAGAAATAATATATAGAAATGTAGCCAACGCACAGTCGATTCTTACTGGTTGTTTGTTTGTTATTGCTCTTGTATCTTGGCTAAGCTTAGCTCTGATATATAGGGCAAGCTGGTGAGATGAATCTAAAGGTCATGACATGTAGTTGCATGCCAAGATAATAAACACAGTTACATCATCACATGAGTGTTCAGATTCTTTCTTATACCCCCAGGATGCAGTTTTATGAGTAAGCATGACATCTGCTGGTGTACGGTGGTACGGCATGTAATGGTGGGCTACTTGACTGCAATATCCTCACCTGGACAAACTGAAGACCTGAAATCATTTACAGATTAAAATCCAGCTCACAAAAACGTGTGTGGTCTGAAAATGAGAATGTGTCACAATGCTTTTTACATTTTTTAAACAATTTTCACAAATAGTCACAAAGAAATTAATGTTGAATTAAACATGAAATTTTCAAGTACAAAGAGTGAAACAGTATATATATATATATATATATATATATATATAGGCCCTATTTCTCTTAGTTACAACTTTCAACTACATTTTACAGCAAAAGGCCAATAGTAACGAAAAACCCTGTTGATTGTAAAAGTAAAAAGTTTCCCAAGTTGTTGAAATGACCACATCTATCTAATATTATATAGTTCACATATTTATTTATATTATGTTACTATTTTTGCTAAATTTTAATACAGTAGTAAGAAATATTTTCTTCAGACATCAAATTTTCTTTATACTAGCAAAATATATTTTTGACAACACACAAGCCTCAGAATTTTTTGTAAAGCAAAGTGTATTTTACAGTTATTAGTTTACAGTTAATACATGCTATCTGTCAGAGGAAGTTGTCCGAACCGCATACTGCTTCATGTTCATCTGCATTACCCATATATTCTATACACAGTATATGGAAATTTTCTGTATGCGTGAAAAAAAACAACCTTAGCCAGTTTAGACACCATAATGAACAAAACTTGCAGTCCTTAGAATGGCATGCAATGTATGAAGAGTTTAGATCATTTTCACAACCCAAAACTTACTAACATAGTTACTAACAAAGCATACTAACATTCTACTTTTTTTCTACAGTAGGCCTACGTGTTTAAGCAACATGCTCATGCGTTTTGCCTTATTACTTATTTGGACTGCCAAATATTTCAAAATTTGATGCTAAATAGATTAACAATGTGAAATTGTGCTTATTTTCTAAATTATAAACAGATTTGCTCTTTTCAGGGAAACATGCAACACAATTTAACATGACAACAGTGTAGCATACTACTGTTTGAAATGTTTTTCTTCCACAACTTTGTAAACAACAGTATGCCGAATGTAGTACATACTGCGCAGAATGCAGTACGCTGGATTCCGATTCCATTCCGAAGAATGCCGAGTGCTGCGGCGCATGCGCAGTGCGCGCGGGGTTTGGTTTGTGTTTACAGCAGCACCGTTGCTGGCTAATGTTCATCGCTGTTATGTCAAGCCTCTCTGGAATAAAAAGCTTTTGTGGAAACAGGTAGGATGAGTGGCAACGATGCACACCTCCGTGTTTTTATTTATTCTACACGTCCGTTTCGTTATTCAGTAGTTTAGTCCTTTTAGGAGGAAGATATAACCCAATATATGCAGATTTGGATTTGAGGCTAGCATGCTACAGTGTGTTAGCCCGTTAAAGGCCGTGTGCTGATCTCTGCTTCACTGCATGACACAAACCCTGCAAAGATCTGCACATCTTTGTGACAGATTCTGTTTTAAACGAAGAACAACCGAAAAATCAAGGACGTTGTTTGTGTGTTACTGTCTAAGATTATAATGATTTGCTCGCCTCTTATAGTAGAAACGCATCATCTGCAATAGATGCAAACATAGCTGCATTACTAAATTTTATCTCATGTGTAATGATTCTGAATCTAGTTGGATGTGTTTTGATGGTCATGTGTTTGATTGTACTAGCTGAACCGAATCATTTAACGTTAAATCCGCCAAAAACATCTTTGACTGTTTGTTCAGTGACTCTTTCTGCAGTTTACGTTGTTAACACGCCAATAGGTGGCGACAAGTGACTGTCTTTCTATGTGTAATAAGCAAGTCATTGAATCATGCATTCAAGTGATTTCTTCATTCACCGAGACAAGTGTTATAATTTTCCTTTATTATGACAACAAAGTTACTGTTTCTCCAGTTATCTGTCAGGACTAAGAGCCACAGTAAGTATTTGTTCAGTGCTCTTTCAGACTCTGTTTAGTGAAGGGAAGGTGTTCATTTAGTAAATCAACCAATAAAATGCTCAGTCATAACCTGCGGTCGAATGCTATTGGCTCGTGGAATAGCTAGTATTTTAAGGTGTGGTCACATTGGAGTCAAAACCAGTCCATTTTCTGTTGTCAATAGTGTAGCGAGGAGTGAAGCTCACATAGAAGTCACTTTCAAACCAAGCAGGGTAGCGCCAATTGAATATTAGTGAAATCTGCATGGTGACATTTTTGCACGGGTTCCTATTGAAATGAGCAATTGTAACTGTACCTCAAGGCTGGAAAGCTGAAATAATTAATTGATTTTAAAACAAAAAAACGATTCATTGATTGAAAAAAGTAAGATCACTAATTGTAGCACCACCTTATTCCTCCACCCAGAGGCGGATATATCCATTACTTACTGCCAGCAGTGAGTTTAGCTCTCATAAACGCACATTCATTTTGCTAACATGATTTCAGATTGCCTAACATTTGTCTTTGGAGGAACTGTGTGTCTGGTACGAACAGCCACACCTTAAGATTTAACCTCAGACTGGTGGCTTGTTTTTCCCTGATAGGTGAAGTAACATATTTATTTAATCTATTGTTTCAATAATTACTCAGACATTCATTTGAAAGTGAGCAATGCAACAAAAACCTAGCCTGAAAGCAGTTTGACATAGACCAAAGCTGTACTGTTGCAGAAGATATATTTATTTTTGTTGATTTTTTTTGTCATTATTATTATTAATTCTAGTTATTTATAATTTTCTGTTTAGTATATAGTTATATAATAGTAAACCACAAGTCTGTGTATACACACACACACACACACACACATCAAGAATTTTTGCTTTTTGAAATAAGTACAAGATATATTTGATAAAAAGTTGGTAAAAACAGTAATATTGTAAAATATTACTACAATATCAAATAAATGTTTTTATTTTATTTTAATATATTGTAAAATGTCATTTATTCCTGTGACGCAAAGCTACATTTTCATAAATTTATCATATCAATGTTGAAAACAGTTTTTGCTGTTTTAATATTACTGTGAAAACCGTGCTACGTTACCATTTAAAAGTTTGTGGTAAGTAAATAAATAATTTTAAAAAAGATTTTTATTTAGCAAGGACATTTATAATACAAACAATTTGGTAAATGGTTATCAAAGAGTCCTAAAACATGTATCACTGCTGAAAATTCAGCTTTTAAATTACATTAAAAAATATATTAAAATAGAAAATGGTTATTTTTAATATTAATGTAATAATTCTATATTTTTAATAAAATAAATGCAGCCTTGGTGAGCATAAGAGACTTCTGTCAAAAACATAAAAAAAAAAGCATCATGATCCCAAATTTTTGACAGGTAGTGTCATGAACAGTTTTATATGAAGTCTTTCATTGGTTGAAAAACCTAATAGTAGACTGTAAGTGTTATAAATACATTATAATTCCCAGTGCGCTTGTGTTCCTCAATAATAAACATGCTCCTCAATGGATGTTATGTTGCCAAGGCAGCGATGGCGAAATCGCTCAAGGGTCTGTGTCTTCATCTGGGAAAAATAACTGACTTGCAGCACCACTGCTTTCATATGCACATATTGGACATCATGTTGAATCGTTTCCCAAAACACATGGGATCACGTGAGTTGAGTGATGTGTGAGCAGAGGGCAGGCAGAAAGGCCCAGTGTGTTTAACGGCACAATGACAGATGCTTCTCATCTCTGGGGTATGTGAGACAGCTGGCCCATGTGCAACCGCACCCTGACTCCATATCACTGACAGAGGCCACATGCTTCATTCAGACATTTGAACTACCCACTATAAACCCGTCTTCATGGTCTTTTATTTATTTTTTTTTGCTTATCTTTCCATTTAAAATTAGAGGCAACCACTGCATTTGAATCATGCTCCAAACAAAGATGCTGCATACATGCAACATGAGGAGTTTTTCATCTAAATTAGATTGTGTAATTTCGAAATTTTAGCAAAAACAGAATGGTTTGACTTCAGTTTTGTGAAACTATACATAAAAAATATCTGCATGAAACAGAAACAGCAGACGAGCTGAATGAGACGCAGATTCACTCTCTGCCAGCAGGTGGCGCTTTAAGCGTTTCCTTGTTATAACTTTAATATACATTATACAGAGGCAAGATGAAAATAAAAAATACCATCTAAACTTTTCTAAAGACAGTAAGTTCCCCTCAGATATACTTTCATATAAACTCCTACCCTTAATTGAATCGCGATTTCTTTAGCATCTCAACCGATTTGAATCGTCACATATTTGAATTGATTTTCAATCGGCTCGCGGTTAATCGTTACATCCCTAGTTCGGACTTTATATCTCACACTTTGTTTTTTTCATTGCAGTTCTCAGGAAAAAAACAAACAAACAGAATTGCTAGATGTAAATTCACAATTCAGAATTGTGAGAAATAAATTCAGAATTGCAAGCAAGTTAGAGTTTACATCTCGCAATACTGAATATATTGAGAAGTCTGAATTGTGAGATAAACAGTCAATTTACATTTTTTTATTCTGTGCAAAAA
The DNA here is from genome assembly GCF_936440315.1 of Barbus barbus. Lineage (NCBI taxonomy): Eukaryota > Metazoa > Chordata > Actinopteri > Cypriniformes > Cyprinidae > Barbus > Barbus barbus. Next base: position 6,136,441 of record NC_136725.1, on the reverse strand, counting down.
AAAACAGAATTGTAAAAGAGATAAACTCAGAATTGCAAGATACAAACATTCAATTCTGAGAAATAAAAGTTAGAATTGTGAAATATTTCATTTTTTTCTATTCTGTTGCATAAACAGGCTTCCTGCTGATTAGTACAGCTTTATGTAGGCAAATACCCTCATATTGGTGATTTAACTGCTGGCGCAGCTGTAAAGCTTATTAGTGCAGACTACGCTCACTCAGTGGCGTAACTTTGCTTTGAAAAGTGGTGGGGACACCGCACAACTCGTTTTGCTATTTGTTTATTTAATAACCGAATTTACTTGGGGACTGAGTTCAGAGTTGGAAATGCACTTAATTTTCACTTTGATGTACACATGCATCACATTCACAAATATGTCTATAAACATCCAAATAAGCAAAACGTAACATTCATAATGTGAATGTTACGTTTTGCTTATCACAACACATCCAGGGTAGCTAATATCAATCAAAATACGCAAGATAAATATGGTGAACTTACCATTTCATGGCCAGCTCAGCTGCAGCATATTCATTAATTGCACAATTGTGTGTGTGTGTGCGTGTGTGTGTGTGTGTGTGTGTGCGTGTGTGTGCGTGTGTGTGTGTGTGTGTGTGTGTGTGTATTACGATTAATTCTACTTTGAATTACTTGAATGAATGAATTTTCTCTTAATACCAGCCGGACAACTTGCTAAAAGCAGGTGTGATCGATGCACGTGCTGAACATGGAAGAATCAACATTACGTCAAGAGTCAAGACAAGCCCACAAAATGTTTCCTCATCCAATCACATAATTTAACCAATCCTGAACTACGCAAAACCTTGTGTAAAACATGAATGAGAGTTAATTTGTGTTTAAAATGGTTAAACTACCTTTATTAATTAAATAATTAAATAAATGAAATTGTTTTGACGTTATGACGTTTTTATAAAAGCTCTATTTTTTCCTCCACATGTAAAGGCTAGTTAACGGTAAATGTTGCTACCTATAGCATAAATGTTAAAACATCAACAAAATGTCCAAAAGAAAGTGTGGAAGTGATATAAGAAGCTTTTTAGTGAAGCAGCCACGCACAGTAAAGGCCATCGCATCCGTATAAAGCATTTTGAGATGCTTTGAGAAGGTGTTTTGACCATTCAGAGCCACCGTACAAGCGAAAGCCAAAATCCAAAATAGTGTCAGACAAATTAATACACTTCGTCTTGCAGCACAGAGCACTTTATGACAAACAAATTGCGGAATACAAAGATACAGAATATAAAGAACTATAGCCTATTTTTTTATGCCTGGCGCGCACCTTTCCGATGCCGCAGTTTGGTGTGTGTGTGTGTGTTTCTGTTAGTGTATCCATACCTCAGACAGTCTCTGTTCAGGATAAATTGGTTCACGGAAATTGGTGGTGGTCTTTTTAATATGTGGATTCAGTATCGCTAGCAAAGTATCAAACTGAGGCACTGACATCCTGAAATAAACTTTGAATCTCTCAGGATAATCCCGCTGCTCTTTGATAAGGAGGTGGAACTCTCCTTCCTCTCTGCGCAATCTAAGGATTGGATGGACCCAATATTTCCTTTTTCTTTTTTTTTTTTAAAAAGAGAGAGGACAACAAAATCATCCTCACTGCTTGAAGACATTTTGTATAGTTTTGTGAATTTTTTCGCAACGGATTAATTAAAACGCATCGGACTCAGTGTGCAAGGTCTCTGTGCGTGACGAATTTTTAAGATTGCGAATGCGAAAAAACGCATGCGAAAATTTCGGACTCAGTGTGCAGAGACCTTAAGACTAAAATACAGTATTAACATTGTAGACTACAAATAAATTTTAAAAGAGGTACAGGATCTGTAGACTAATTAATTATAGGGAAAGGAAACTACATATCCCATGACGCATATCGCGTATCTCGCGATAGTTTCACAACGAGACTTAATATTCATCTTTGAGGACGTTGAAAAGCTTCTGACCGGCGGAAAAATTTGTTAAATGAATGAATTAGATTATGAAGAGTGACAATTTGTAGATGGTGCTTTTCCTTTAATATATACCTTACGCAATCTATTTTTAAGTTACTTTTTAAAAGTGGTGGGGACAATATCGAGCCTGGTAAAAAGTGGTGGGGACATGTCCCACCCGTCCCACCCGTAAATTACGCCTATGCGCTCACTGCTCACTAAGTATGTATTACTAGCTGTTTCTGTGTATTTTTGCTAGAGGTGTGCACGAATAGTTGAATATTCGGTCTGTAATTATTAGAACAATAAAAACAATATTTGAATTTTACTATGTTAATTTGCTGGCCGTAAATGCAGGGAATCCATTATAAAGCCTAATCAGTTATAACTACATGCAGTGGGTGGCGCTGTGGAGTGTTAAGTTGATAGTATTTTATCACAGAACGTCGTCATCTGCCTCACGAAGTTTGGATTTACTTTGATCTAAATGATCTGTCGACTGAGAAAGACAGCTGTCCATCACTGCATTCACGACTGCAGGTGAGCGCGGCTGTACTCCGATTGAGCCGAGAAGAAAGTTTATCTGATAGTCAAATTATCTTCAGACATATATAAAGTTTTCTCGAGGGAGAGTGGTTTAACACAAAGCGCTAAGAAACTGTTAGCACACGTTATCTTTGTCAGCGCGTTCTTATTGTTATCAGACTGAGGAACAAACTTTCACCCTAGCATGTGAATATTATTGTCTCTCAGAATTAATACATGAAACAATTTAAACACAATCAATATAGGCTGACTCGAGTATATGTAGCCTACATTCTGTACTGTAATTGGAGCAGTCTGCTTGATTTTTCCATTTGCTGTCCTTGATCTTGAATGCTTTTTTAAATGTATTTTTTGTTGTTGTTGTTTTGTTGTTGTTGTTCAACCAAAATAAAACCTTGCGATATAACATAACGTTGTTGTCGAACATTGAGTAACGGCTAATCATAAGCTTGTTCAGAAATCGTGACAAAAACGTGATAATTAAAAATAACGTCTTTCTCATTAAACCTCATTTAAATAAACAAATATTCGAATATTGTTTTTTTTATGAGCCCGAATATTCGAATGCAAAATTTTTGTAAAGTGCCCATCCCTAATTTTGAACCCTCTTTCTTTCTCGTACTGCCTTTCCTTATTTTGCTTTCTCTTACTGTTTTGTTTCTAGAGTCTGACAACAAAGCGTAATTTGCGTGACTGTAGAGGATTACAGTATTGCTAAAGTATTTAACTATACCTGCATAGCACAGGCTTAGCAAATATGTTGGTCTCCCTCTTCCTCACACACTGAATCTAAATGATCATCAGCTTCTCTTTCTGTCTGATCTGCTCTGCTCATCTCCCTTCATAGGGGAAATGGATTGGTGTTTTGTAGTGCATGCATTGGCTACGTGTGGTTTTTGCCTTTAATTCAGTTTTATCCTCAGTACTGTACATTCGAGTAAAGGACAGGAAACAATAGGGAGTAGGGAAAAATATACCTGAAATCTGACACCAGGCGGAGAACTGTAGACAGCTTCATTGATTATAACAGGATTGATTTATTTTGACACTTTGTGCCGTGCCACCATTATAGTTACTTTGGGTCACTCTGATTGATCAAATGTTTTCTGTTTGGTTTGTAGTCCAGCAGTGAGAGTTGAGAAATCAAACAGCTGGCGTGCTTTTGACCAGGCAGGTGTGCAGTTGCTATGGAGACAGCCAGCTGAACGCTTTCTGGGAATAGAAGATGACTTCTGAGAGAAACCCTACTGCCTCCCTCAGTCTCACCTGTCTCTCTCTCTGCTTCAGTCTCACCTGTCTCTCTCTGCTTCAGTCCAACTGTCTCTCTCTGCTTCAGTCTCACCTGTCTCTCTCTGCTTCAGTCTCACCTGTCTCTCTCTGCTTCAGTCTCACCTGTCTCTCTCTGCTTCAGTCCAACTGTCTCTCTCTGCTTCAGTCTCACCTGTCTCTCTCTCTGCTTCAGTCTCACCTGTGTCTCTCTCTGCTTCAGTCTCACCTGTCTCTCTCTGCTTCAGTCCAACTGTCTCTCTCTGCTTCAGTCTCACCTGTCTCTCTCTCTGCTTCAGTCTCACCTGTCTCTCTCTGCTTCAGTCTCACCTGTGTCTCTCGCTCTGTGCTTCAGTCTCACCTGTGTCTCTCTCTCTGCTTCAGTCTCACCTGTCTCTCTCTCTGCTTCAGTCTCACCTGTCTCTCTCTGCTTCAGTCTCACCTGTGTCTCTCTCTGCTTCAGTCTCACCTGTCTCTCTCTGCTTCAGTCCAACTGTCTCTCTCTGCTTCAGTCTCACCTGTGTCTCTCGCTCTGTGCTTCAGTCTCACCTGTGTCTCTCTCTCTCTGCTTCAGTCTCACCTGTCTCTCTCTCTGCTTCAGTCTCACCTGTCTCTCTCTGCTTCAGTCTCACCTGTGTCTCTCTCTGCTTCAGTCTCACCTGTCTCTCTCTGCTTCAGTCCAACTGTCTCTCTCTGCTTCAGTCTCACCTGTCTCTCTCTGCTTCAGTCTCACCTGTGTCTCTCTCTGCTTCAGTCTCACCTGTCTCTCTCTGCTTCAGTCTCACCTGTGTCTCTCTCTGCTTCAGTCTCACCTGTCTCTCTCTGCTTCAGTCTCACCTGTGTCTCTCTCTGCTTCAGTCTCACCTGTCTCTCTCTGCTTCAGTCCAACTGTCTCTCTCTGCTTCAGTCTCACCTGTGTCTCTCTGCTTCAGTCCAACTGTCTCTCTCTGCTTCAGTCTCACCTGTCTCTCTCTGCTTCAGTCCAACTGTCTCTCTCTGCTTCAGTCTCACCTGTGTCTCTCGCTCTGTGCTTCAGTCTCACCTGTGTCTCTCTCTCTGCTTCAGTCCAACTGTCTCTCGCTCTGTGCTTCAGTCTCACCTGTGTCTCTCGCTCTCTGCTTCAGTCTCACCTGTGTCTCTCTCTGCTTCAGTCTCACCTGTGTCTCTCTCTGCTTCAGTCTCACCTGTCTCTCTCTGCTTCAGTCCAACTGTCTCTCTCTGCTTCAGTCTCACCTGTGTCTCTCGCTCTGTGCTTCAGTCTCACCTGTGTCTCTCGCTCTGTGCTTCAGTCTCACCTGTGTCTCTCTCTCTGCTTCAGTCCAACTGTCTCTCGCTCTGTGCTTCAGTCTCACCTGTGTCTCTCGCTCTGTGCTTCAGTCTCACCTGTGTCTCTCTCTCTGCTTCATTTAATCTTTCTCTCTTTCTCTGCCTGTCTCTGTCTCAGTTCCTCTGTCTGCTTATCTCTGCCTTAGTCCACCTGTCTATCTCTGTTTGGTAGCCTTAGTTTGCTTGTCTCTCTCAGCTTCAGTCTACCTGTCTTTCTCTCTACTTCAATTTACCTGTATTATTCTCTGCTTCAGTCTGCCTGTCTTTCCCTCATTGCCTCAATCCATTTGTCTCTCTCTCTTTCAGTGCCTCAAGTCTACTTTTCTGCCTCAATCCACCCATTTATCCCTCATTGTCTTAGGGTGCTTTCCCACTTGGTTCGATTGCCTGGTCCGAACCCAAGTTCATTTGCTCCCCCCTCCCCCTGCCCCCTGCTGGACTACACTCATATTATTTTATTTGTGTCTGAACTGCGGTTCGTTTGCGTCATCAAGCCAGCTGCTGTTTACCCCGTTGCTTAGTAACGACGTTGCGGGAGAAGGTGGCAAAATGCATAAGATTGCTCTCTGCGCTTTTATATATTTACGTTTTTGAACCATTCGTTTTGTTTACAAAGCTTCAGTGCATAAACCACTTACTTCTGTCTTACGAATGTAGTGCTAATGCTCTAAAGAACGCTGAAAACAAATAGAAATGAGACATACAGCTTTCTTTTTGCAGCGCGTCAATCACACTCGTCAGGAAAGTAAGTGAAACACACACAAACACAAATTTTTATACAATAATATGGCATTAATAGCGGTTCACTTCCGTGATTTGGTACGATTGCGTTCACATCAGCATCGAACTGTACCGGAGTTCCACCACCCTTTTTAAGCAGACTCGGGCACGGTTCGCGGGTGCGCACCCAAGGTCGGAAGACAGCGTTCACATCATCCAAACGAACCGAACTCAATCGAACCCGGGTGCGCATCAAACGTGCTATTGTGAAAGCGCCCTTAGACTCAGTTTGCCTGTCTCTCTCTTCTTAAGTCTGCCTATCTGTCTTTGCCTCAGCATGCCTTTTTCTGCCTCAGTCTGGCTGTCTCTCTCTCATTGTTTCAGTCCAGTGCTTCAGTCCACCCGTATCCACCTCAGTCTACCAGTCTTACCTGTACCTTAGTGTGCCTGTTTTACTCTCTACTTCAGCTTACCTCTCTTTCTGTCTACTTCATTTTACCTGTCTTACTCTCTGCCTCAGTCTGCCTGTCTTTCTCTCATTGCCTTAATCACTTGTCTCTCTCTCAGTGTCTCAGTCCACCTGTCTCCACCTCAGTCTACCTGTCTATCTCTGTTTGGTAGCCTTAGTTTGCCTGTCTCTCTCTGCTTCAGTCTGCCTTTCTTTCTCTCTTCCTCAATCTGCCTGTCTCTCTCTCTGCCTCAGTTTGTCTGTCTCTCTCTTTTCTCTCCTCCTCTTATCTTTTTCCTTTTCATTTTGCCCCAAGAGAGCCTAAAAAACATCATCTTGTGTTTCACTCCTCATTTGGCCATTGCGTCCTGAGGCAGAGAGAGAAGAAAAATGCCGACAAGTGCCATTATAACAGTGCAAAAACAGAGCGTTGGTGTGAGGTAGCATCTTGTGTGTCTATTCCACGCGAATCCATGCAGATATCTGTGAACAAGGCTATGAAGTCAGTCGTCTGACCACTAGTCTGTGTGAGGAGCCACTCCTCTGTCTTAAACCAGTAGCACAATACACACGGCTCATTGTTGGAGCTCTGTGAGGTCTGTGTACCGCTGGTTTCTGGTCATTGCTCCCCAGGATGTAGCGCTGAGCCTGGTCTCCATTAGGACAGAGCACAATATGCCCAGTCAGGAAAACCAAAGCTCATTCACAAAGGAACAACCTGCCATTTAACATCCCCTCTCACAGTATCCCAGCAGCCTGAACCCACTGACCTGTGAAGCAACACACGTTTCTCCTGCTACTGTTTGTGTAAAGGGATAGTTCACCCAAAAATAAAAACACTGTCATCATTTACCCACTACAAAAGAAGTTATTTAGCAGAATGACCAAGCTGCTCTTTTCCATATAATGAGTGTGTGTGTTGACCACATCAATAGCTTGCCTAAAACGTTGTCTAGATTGTTGTCATCTGTGATTCCCACCAGTCTCAGTTTCATTTCCGTTTGCAGAAGTTGGTAGGGACTAGTAATCAAGAGAGCCAATAATAAAACAGCAAAAACAAACATCTGTGACATGCAAATGCATGTTGAGGCAGTCAAACTGTTTTGCAATATTCTGCAGTTTGAGCAAGTCAAAGCGGAGCACCTGGTTTGTTTCAGGTGGTTTAATTAATCCAGACTGGGCAAGAATTGCAAAATGCTAATATTTGCCTGGCATTGTGTGGTGACAGCCAGGTGGCTGTCTTTGACTTTGAAGTAAAATGGGTGGATCTCTGTAGCTTCCTACATAGTAAACTGCCAAAACAGGTGTGTCCAAAAAGTTCCCTGCATGGCTCAGCAGAACGGATGCCATTTTTATTTTTCCACATCCAACTTTAACAATAGATTGCATCATTCATTAGCAGTATAAGCCAGTATTCTTTTGAAAAGCTTTGGTGTTCAACCACATTCAGTAAACAATTTTTCTGCTTCTTAAATCAATAAAAAACAGAGATTGTTTTGGTAACCTACTTTGATTTACCAAACTTTACAAAGTTAATGCAACAACTTTTACAGCTTTTATAACTCTAGGTTAATGCTGTTTTTGTTTGCTTATACTTTGTTATTATTGCAAGTTCAAATTAATGGTTTCTAAACAAACATGAATTAACAATGAACAATAGTATGTTTTCTGATCACAATAAGGACGTTTTGTTTCTTTAAACCTTATTATAAAGTTGTAATTAGCTCCTAATAGACACAACTTATTTGAAATAAATTCTTGTATTCAACAAGAATGCATTAAATTGTGACTGTAAATACATTTATAATATAAAAAAGTAAAAAAAAAGTTCCACAAAAATATTAAGCAGCAAAAATGTTTACAGCAGTGATAATAAGAAATGCTTGAGAATAAAATCATTAGAATAAACATCAGAATGATTTCTGAAGGATCATGTGACACTGAAGACTGGAGTAATGATGCTGAAATTTCAGCTTTGCAATTGCAACACAGGAATAAATTACATTTTACAGTGTGTTCAAACACAAAACAGTAGTTTAAAATAGAGATAATATTTCACAGTATTACTGATATTACTGTATTTTTGATCAAATAAATGTAATGCTCTGGACCCTTACTGGATCCTCTTCAGTTTGCCTACAGAGCAAACAGGTCTGTGGACGATGCAGTCAATATGGGACTGCATTATGTTCTGCAACATCTAGACGTACCAGGGACTTATGTGAGGATCCTGTTTGTGGACTTCAGCTCGGTCTTTAACACTATCATTCCAAACCTCCTCCTGTCCAAACTAACTCAGCTCTCCGTGCCCACCTCAGTCTATCAGTGGATCAACAGCTTCCTGACAGACAGGCAGCAGCTAGTGAGGTTGGGAAAATACACATCCAGCACTCGTACGATAAGCACTGGAGCTCCTCAGGGCTGTGTTCTCTCCCCACTGCTCTTCTTCCTCTACACCAACGACTGCACATCTAAAGACCCCTCTGTCAAGCTCCTGTAGTTTGCAGACGACACCATACTTATCGGCCTCATTCAGGATTGTGACGAGTCTGCTTACAGACAGGAGGTTAAGTAGCTGGCTGTCTGGTACATTCTTAACAACCTGGAGCTCAATACGCTCAAAACTGTGGAGATGATCGTGGACTTCAGGAGAAACCCCCCTGCACTCCCCCCCACTCACCATCATGAAGAGCACTGTGACGCAGTGGAGTCATTCAGATTCCTGGGCACCACCATCTCCCAGGACCTGAAGTGGGACATTCACATAGACTCCATTGTTAAAAAGGCCCAGCAGAGGTTGTACTTCGTTCAACAAGCTGAGGAAGTTCAAACTGCCACAGGAGCTGCTGAAACAGTTCTACTCCGCCATCATTGAATCCGTCCTCTGCACTTCAATAACTGTCTGGTTCACCTCAGCTACCAAATCTGACCTCAGAAGACTACAGAGGGTAGTCCAGACTGCTGAGCGAATCATTGGTACAACCCTGCCCACTCTCCAAGAACTGTACTCATCCAGAGTGAGCAAAGGCCTCGCAAAATCTCCCTGGACCCCTCAAATCCAGCACACTCCCTCTTTGAACTGGTGCTCAGAACTCTGGCTGACGCTACAGAACTCTGAGCACCAGAACGGCCAGGCACAGAAACAGTTTCTTCCCTCAGGCAATCCATCTCATGAACACCTGACAATAATTGTGGAACGCACACTATTTATACACTTATTTATCTAACACACATACTTAGTCTACATTTCAATTTGCACATAATATACCTGTACATACAACTATCTATTGTTATATACCTGTAAATAAAATTGTCAATTTGTATATTGTTATTCCTTATCTATTTTTTAATTCTTCTTTTTATTATGTGTTTTTTGTTCTGTCACTGTCATTCTGTTGCACTGTGGATGCTTCTGCCACGAAAACAAATTCCTCATATGTGTAAACATACCTGGCAATAAAAGCTCATTCTGATTCTGATTCTGATTCTAGCCGTGGTGGGCAAAAGAGACTTCTATAAAAATCACCCAAACCTCTGAATGGTAGTGTATAAACCCAAAGTCTTTCAAGAACATGAATTGCATTTTCATTTTAATTGTGGCTTTACTTTATGGAACAATATAGCTGGTTGAAAATAAATAATAGTAGATGGAAGAGCTTTTTTTTTTGAGGAGCATTACATTGGTTCTAAAATATAGCTAACTGTAAATTCCATGAGAAGGGCCCATTGAAAATGACTCTTGTCTGCAGATCTTACAACATTTGTCACAGGTCTATAACTCACTGTTGTGACTTGAGTTCATTGTATCAACATCTTCTTTGTACAGGACGTCTAGGATTGTGACACATTGGAGCACATTGTGTGTGTGTGTTTGTGTAAATGACACATGGGTTCTGGTCATTCTTCGACACTTCCTCTAGGGATCTGCAGAAGAATCAGTATGTGAAATGATGCAGCTGCTTTTGTTAGTGTTTTCATGTCTGGACCTGTACAGTCCCGATTATTTCCCCCCCGTATCCAAATATAGTTCAGCGTTGACCCTCTGCCAAACCCTCTCAGCCTGTCCAGATACACGCAGGTACAGCTCTCATAAACACAACTATCATTCGTTCTTCAGCTTTCTTTTCTGTTGCAATAGAAATATAATAAGTTTGCTTGTCTTTCATTGGAATACAAATAATAAATAAGTTTGCATAAGGATAAGGTCAATCTGAACAGTGTTGTTGTACCCGGTCATGTGCATGGTAATGTAAACAGCACTTGGCAGTAGAGTGCGGGCTGCTAAGTTTACAATCCACAGCAGCACCAACTTTGTTTGTCATTTGACTGTTGCCGTGGAGAAAAATGGATTTTTGCATGTTGTGTACAATTGGCTGCTGTAGAACAGAGCCAGGCCCATTTCCATCATACATTATCATTGCATAAATGCACCACAGAATTATACAGAGCTAGAATAGACAGGCATTTGGATATTAATGTACCATGTCATATTTCAGACCTCAATCTAAAAGAAGAAAATGAAGCCTATTATTGTAATGTACTGACTAAATAATCTTTTAGCAGATATGCACATTTGAGTAATTTTTAAATTTTTTGGGAAAACAGATCAGAAATATTGATGGTTCATGTACTTCAGACTAACAATAACAATAGCAAATCTCATGGCTTTGACGTACCTAAAGCTGATTGGCTAATTATGATATGCCCCCCCCCCCACATGTTTGGAAAGGCCGAAAACTATTCAAGTTTAACAACTAAAATGAAGCTGAAGTAAAAATACAGTATAGTTATTAGATAAAAAACTTAAAATGTAAAACTTAAAAATTTTGCTATGATGATAACTAAATGTAATAAATTAAGCATAAAAAAAATGTTTGAAGTTGACATACTAAAATGACCAAACTGAAATAAAAATAACTGAAAGCTATATAATATATATATATGGCACATAAATTCAAACTTAAACTTAAACTTTACATAAACAATAGATAATTAGGGGGAGCATTGGATCAGCGTTCTCATCGCGCTCCCTGTCAACTCCGACCTGGTTTCTAAACAGGATCTGAAGTTGCAATGATCCAACCAGCAGACCGAATTCTAGCATTGAATCCCGGTCATGTGCCACAACCATCATAAGAAACCATGCAGCACATTGTCAACGAGTGTTGACTCACTTCAATGGTGGACTTGATGCTCTACACCTGGCTGAACAAGATGCTGTTCTGTGGCTGGGCACGCAATGCAAACGCTAATGAAACAAAAATGAAAACTAATTCAAAATATTATATACACACACACACACACACACATATATATATATATAACTCAAAATATTTATTATAATAATAATGCAAAAAATAATGCATTTTGGATGCCTTTTTAAAAAAAAAAAATTTTTATCATAACACCCACAAATTGGACTTTTACACTGCAGTTTCTAATAAAGTTAACAGGTAACGCTGTGCTTGTATTTTTCTACTGTTTGGTTAGTGACTGTTCGTTTTTGACCCTTGATGTATGCCTACAATAATAGCTGGTAATAAATTTACAATTACCCAAATTTACCTGCCATTTCTTTAATATCATTTTACAATATACTTCCACACACATCTCTGCCTCTTTTTGTCAAAGTGTTGAATTTTATTTTGCTCTGCAGACACCATGTGCCCATAAATAGCTGTGCATGTAAGTGCTGCCACTTGTAGAACAGTTGATTGAAACTTGCTGCATAAAGAACCACAAACTATTTTTGCAGTTCACAAAGGATGCATTCAAAATAAGAATGGGCGTGCAAGCTCCTCTCATGTTTTTTTTTTTTTTTTTCCTTTCCTCATTGTTTTTTTCACCTCTTTGTTTTCCAGGTAATTTTGCTCATTAAACTGCCATTCATGAGCACGTCTGGCTTGATTTAGCAGTCATGGATGACAAGGCCTCGGTGGGGAAAATTAGCGTGTCCTCCGACTCTGTCTCCACCCTCAACAGTGAGGACTTTGTCCTGGTGTCCCGCCTGGGGGACGAGACCCCCTCGACTAATAATGGTAGCGATGATGAAAAGACAGGACTGAAGGTAAGAGTAGACAGAAAACGTATAGGGAGAAATTATACTCTGTGAACTATAGATGTGAGATTCTTTCATTAAGGGCTCGTTTAATTACTTGGAATTTTGAAAAACCAAACGTCTTCAAAATAGTTTAATATACATTTGAAGTGATTATCACATGTTTTGAAATAGTCAGCTTTTTGTAACGATTCTTTTGTAATGATTTATCGCATTTTAAATTGTAACCACATTTTTATTAGAAAAATCATAATTAGATTTCGTGTAGCCCTAGATTGTAATATAATGAGAGAAGATACACCTTAGATTTGCTAACACAGCAGGATAGTAAGCTTTAAATTTACTTCCATTTTATTTATTAATAAAATAAAAATTCCCTTTGAATTAAAATTCTCATACTAACTAACTTTAACAAATTTTTTTTTGGAAAAACTCATTTTTCTCTAAAATGCTTAGGGTGATGTTTATGACAGCAGTATTGCAGACAGCAATTCTTTGTGAAATTTTTTTACCTTTTTTTAAGTTCTTTGGAAAAATACAACAGTTTTTGACAGAACACTATATAATTTTAAATTAAAAGACTAGATGTGAACAGGCTTAAAATAGAGAAATTATAGGAAAGATTTCAACAAACTTAAAAATGAGAAAATAGTAATTTAAAGAGATTTTTTTAGTCATCCTAGGTGATGGAATATTCCCCTGATTGAAAAATCACCCCATTAATTTAATTAGCAAGTACAGTTTGCACCACCTAGCTCGTTTGTTAAAAAGTGCTAATAAGATTTTAAATGTTCACATCCTATTCAGTCACTGTCATGAGGACAGGCAGACTGCACACTCTCATTCCATGTTTTGTTCTTCTGCTTAGCCTGTGCCCTGACTTGTCCATTTCTCACATTTATGTCTAGTTCGTATCACCTTTTATTTATTTATTTATTTTTTCAAACATTGATGTATCGGCACTGCAGTGTGTTCTTTGTCCATGTACCACTTTTGACAAATGCACTTTCAGCTTTATGTACAAATGTTCACAATTCGTTTTAGTATTATGGTGGGCCACAATAAGATGTTGCATCCATACAGACCTCATTTATTCATGGACCAGAAATCATGGAGGTTTCAACCACGCCTCACCAGTCTTGACTCTTTTTAGATCTTGTGGTCATGATTCTTGTATGCCCATTACACCGTCACTCTTGCTTTCTGATTTGGTGGATTTGTTAATTTTGTTGGCTTGTGAAGTCTGCTCCTTCAGATTTGCATTTGATCATGGCTATGGACCAGCCAACTTTGAAGTTTTGTTCTCTTTTTTTCACATTATGCTTGTCTTTTGTCACCTTCTTAATTAAAGGAATAGTTCAACCAAAATTTCACCATTTACCCACTCATGTTTTTACCAAAAAAAGAACTACCAAAAATTTACCAAGAAATAAAGTCACTTAATGTATGAAAAAGGGCAGCGAGAACATTCTTCAAAATATATTTTTTTGTGTTCTTCGGTAGAAAGAATAGACATGGGTTTGTAATGACATAAGGGTGAGTAAATAATTACTGTGTAATAATAATAATGGGCAAAAACACTTTCTATTGCCACTAGAGGGCATCGTCACCTACAGTGGCAGTTAAAAGTGAAGATGTTTCTGCTGGTTGTCAGTTTTTCACAGTCCATCGGTAATGAAGTAGAGAACACTCTCTCAGTTAACCCATTCATTACCATTCTCTCAGCTCTGTGGGCTTCTCTTAAACACTCTGTTTGTTACACAGGTGATTTCTGAGGAAGGGGTCAGCTTTAAGGTCAGTCTTTATCTATCTATTCCTCTCTCTCTTCCTCTGTGGCTTTGTGGTCGTACTGTGTCTCTGTGCCTTGTGTCTGATTGGCTGATAAGTTTGATTGGCAGCTTCACTGGCCTGTACAACAGCTGAATGTGGGAAATAAGGGGGACTATGATAGTAGAGTGTTTATAGGCTTCTGTTTTGTGTTTGGTGCTTCCACTGTTTCCCTCATTCCAGGCATCTTAGTCTAGTCGCCTTTTGGTCCCAGTCCAATCATATACACTAATCATATTGAATGCTCGGGTAAAATGGGGATTTAAATTTGGGACAGCCATCTGTGTGTTGTTTTCTTGCATTTGTCACTTTCATTTTTCTTCTTGTCCTATCAGACGTCGGTTCAACATGCTCAGTCTGCTTAAACGTCATAGAGGTGTGACTATTGTCAGTGGTGTGGAACATACCACGAAACTGAGCTTGACAGAAGGCCCAACTTTGGCCAATGCTGACCATCAGCATGTTGTTGTCAAGTATTTAACAGCCAAGCAGTTCACCTTCTTCAAAAACGCACCATAAGGTGCCTTTATACAGACAAGTTAAGGCTGTTCTGTGCCTGCTCAAAATTCTATGTAAAGATGCAATGCCACATTAAAAGCCAGACTAAATTATGCCTGCTTTGAGCCACCCCACCCCCTAATATCAAAGTATTGTATAAAGATGCAAATGCTGTGTAAATTTATTCATGCCACTACTAAGCAGCATTAATCAGAAATGACGCCTAAAGCCTGGAATACGCTACACGATTTTTGCCCTGATATTCCACCAATGGAGAAGTTGATGATAGTTGCTGAAAGTCAGAGTCAAGGTCTTTGCACACGGAGTCCGAAATTTTTGCACGTTAAAAAATGCAACACGATAGATAGTAGACAAATCAGTGATTTGGTCTGCTCTTGGTGTGATGTGTTGAGTTACAGACAGTTCACTGACAGCCCGTTCTCTTTAATGTAGCTACTCCAGGTGCTTACGCTACTTCCGACATCAGGACAAATGGATTTGGAACTTTGCTTTGATGCTTTTAGTGTAGACAACCTCAAGCGCAACCAGCATAAACCAGTTAGTCACAGTGGACACCATATTTAAAGGGATTGTTCACCCAAACATTTAAATTCTGTCATTAATTACTCACCCTCATGTCGTTCCAAACCTGTAAGACCTTCGCTCATCTTTAGAACACAAATTCAGATACTTTTGATGAATTCCGAGAGCTCTCTCACCCTCACATAGACAACAAGGGTCCTAACACGATCAAGGCTCAGAAACGTAGCAAGGAGATCGTTAAAATAATCCATGTGACATCAGTGGTTTAACTGTAATTTTACGAAGCTACAAGAATACTTTTTGTGCGCAAAGAAAACAAAAATAACGACTTTAACAATTCGTCTCCTTCGCGTCACCCTATGGTGCCATTTTGGAGAGTATCACATACGTAAACCATGTATGTACGCGGATACGTTGTTTACGTTCAGATCAAAGTGTAATGTAAACAGCGAATCTGCATACGGTGCTGCTGACACAGAACAGCAAACGTTGTTTACGTATGTGATACTCTCCAAAAAGGCGCTATAGGGTGACGCGGGGGAGACAAATTGTTGAATAAAGTCATTATTTTTGTTTTCTTTGCGCACAAAAAGTATTCTCGTAGCTTTACGTACGTAAATACGCTATGTCTGTCCCTCAAAGCTTTGTTTCATTCGTGAAATTTAGAATATGCCATTTTCCCTGACTTCACTCTATGGTCCGATACTGTCCAGTCTTTTGCTTGTTCATCGTCTTGGGTCTATATATGCAAGTGAACTTACATGAGTCATTAAATGACCGTACTGATGTGTGTGTGTCTGTGTGTGTGTGTTCAGATCGTGGGCAACGGCAGTGAGCAGCAGTTACAGCAGGAGCTGGAAGATGTGCTGATGGACCCTTCAGTAGCTGAACTGGTGGGCGGACCGGACCATCTGGGAGGGGCTGAACATGGCTATCCCACTACAGCTGTGCCACCGCGGTCCGGCCCAATACCCCCTAAACTTGAGATAGTGCTGCCTGTTCAGGGAGCTCAGGAGAGTGAACTCAACGAGAGATCTTACAGGGGTAAAAATAAAAAAATCAATAAATCACCGTTTCCTGTATGTGTGTATATATATATATATATATATATATATATATATATATATATATATATATATATATATATATATATATATATATATATATATATACATATATTCAGTTAAGTAGTTTTGTCTAAATTCAACACTAGTTGTTTAAAAAAAACATATGTTTGTTCACATTTCAAAACCTTTTTTTTTTTTTTTATTATCTTTTTTTCATTCAGACAATAAAAAATAGCTAATTTCATTGAGGTTAAAACCTAAAAAGTGTGCAGACTATATAGTATAGTATAATACATATACAGAGTGCCATCTTCTGGTCATTTGTTATCAAGACACATACCTACCTGTTTAATTCTAGTCATGAAAATTCATACATAGGCACTATTTACTTTGGTAAAAAAAGAATTTCAAGCATTTAATTAGAAGTAGTCAGATCAAAAGAGTTTTAAATCAAGTGTGTCCAAAACATTGACAGTTTCATTTAGAGTCTCTCTTCCCATCACTGCTTCTAGATGAGCCCTCTGACTTGAGTCCCGGGACCCCTGTCCCAGATGAAGACAGCGTGGTGTTCAGTAAGCTGACGTATTTAGGCTGTGCGTCAGTGAACGCCCCGCGCAGTGAAGTGGAGGCTCTGCGTATGGTCAGCATCCTCCGCAGCCAGTGCCAGATGCCCCTTGACGTCACCCTCTCTGTGCCCGGAGTCTCAGAGGGCACCGTCAGGTACTTTAGGAAGCTAACGACAGCAGTAACCAAGAAAAGAAATGATGGTAATTGAAAAAGAGATTAAAGCATCTTGCACTTGAATATCTCATCAGGCTGCTGGACCCTCAGACCAGCACTGAGATTGCCAACTACCCCATTTACAAGATCCTCTTCTGTGTTCGTGGCCACGACGGCACGCCAGAGAGTGACTGCTTCGCCTTTACCGAGAGCCACTACAACGCTGAGATCTTCCGCATCCATGTCTTCCGCTGTGAGATCCAGGAGGCGGTGAGACAAACACAACTGCACACACGCATTGCTTAAAAGAGTTTGTGGAATGTGTGAATTTTTGGGTGATTCTTACAAAGACCGTCAAGAAATGTCCAGGTTATATTTTGAATAAATGAAAAAATAAAGAAAAAGAAAAATACAATATATATATATATATATATATATATATAATGCATATTGTGCGTGAATGTGAAAATGAATCCTGTTTTGGGGCCATTAAGATTTCTATGCATTGCGACATATATTTTCATGACAGTTAAGCTAGTTTTTTCAATACTGTAGTGACTAAAAAAAAAAGAAGATATTATAAAATGCAGTTGTCCGTATATACCCTGATAGTATTTGTTGTGCTGTATTTAATTTTTGCTGACTTAAAAACAAATAAATAAAACATTAGGATCAGATGAGTTTAGTATTAATTATATAATAATATGTTGAACTAATAATTATGTACTAATATGTTATACTAATATGTAGAACTAATTATGCTGAAATTATTTTTCTTAATGAGATTTCTTGGGGACAGTGTAAAAATCCTAATTGTTCTGAAAATAGGTATATGGTTTATTGTTTTTCTTTTCCTATCTTTTGATTTTGTGGTCAAATATGAGACTCTTGATTGTTGCATCGTAATTTTTTTTTTATGGAATTGCAGTTTCCTGGATTAATCTGAAGGGGGGGCACTTGTTTTTAGTATTTTTCCTATGATATCAGAAATGCTCACATATCAAAATATTGCATATATATGCAATATATGGCACAAAACCACTTATGTGCATCCAAGATTCAAAATGATGTGCATTCAAGTGTTTATAGCTGTTAAGTTATGTTTAAGCCAATAAATACTGTACTTGGGTGTCGTGGGGTTGATGAGTTTAAAAGATGAAACTGTTTGTATTGCTGACTTTGTTAGCACGCTAAAGTGTTGCAATTGAGATTTTGGAGAACTGAGATTTGCGATGTTTTGAAAGCACTGTTGCAAAAAACCATTCACTAAATGACTAGTTGATTGTTGGTCAGCCAGTCAACCATCCTGACACGTACCAATTGTGTGCGGAGTAAAATGTTAAAACAGCAGGGATGCAGCTGTCAGGTGTATTTGTGTGTGGGTGTGTGTGTGTGCTAACCTGATAACCTGAGACTGAGTCACTGGAGACTGTTTTAACTCCAGTCACTGTGTGTGTGTGTGTGTGTTCGTCTTTGCAGGTCAGCCGAATACTCTACAGCTTTGCCACAGCTTTCCGCCGATCAGCAAATAAAGCGCCACTCGCAGCCAAGGCTCCGCCCCTTACGCCAGACAGCGACGTCTTCACCTTCACCGTCAGTCTGGAGATCAAAGAGGATGATGGGAAGGGGACATTTAGGTGAATCACTTTGCTTCTCTCCCTCCATTAAAGTCGATTCAGTTCTCCAGCACATATCTGCGTTTAACCCCAGAGGTCTCATCTCTAACTGAATAATTCAATTAGGTGTTATTTTCTGGAATCCATCCTTCGGAAGTCATCTGCCCAGTTTCGATGAGGGAAATGATAAAAATAGCTAAATCTGCAGTTCCTCCACCTCTTCGTCTCTTTCTCGTTCTCAGAAGTGTCGACATATGCTTCCTGTCATTTATCATCCCTTACATCTTCGCCTCATTCCTCTGCCCTACACAGGGTTCTGATAACACAGACCTGCACTGGAAAGATCTCACTTCAAAGGAAGAATATCCTTTGTTGACTGTAACTAAAAAAAAAGCATTGTTCAGTGTAACAAGCATTGGCATGCAGAACAACACCACAGCGCCATATTAAAATGTTATAACTATTATTAATATTGTTATATTGATTTATTAAGGGTATATAAATTAAATGTATATTGTAATATTACAGTTAAGTAAAATGAAGTAAGCGCCCTGTGTGTTTACACCTGCTTTTTAATGATGCACAGAAAAGGCTAAAGAGAGAAAAGTATTTAAGGAAGGGGCTAAAGTGCCCAAAATAACTGCACTGTCTCCATCAGCGTGAGCTTGATGCTCCAGAGAGACTGTGCCTGTTATAAATGGACTGTAAGTCACTTTGGATAAAAACAACAGGGAAAAATGACAAAATTACCTTGAAAGGCTCTTTCACTCCATTTGGATGCAAGAAATGCGTGTTCATTTTGACAAACAATTTTGTTTTAGTCTTTTGGGCTTATTTTTTACAATGCCTTTTAAGTTTAGTCATTATTATCAGTCTTAAGTACTGTATATATTTAAAATCATAATAAATATAATCATCAAATATTTATGAAAAAAATACTTCTAGATATATAGCGTAAATGTGCATATATTTTGTTTCCACAAAAAATATGAAACAGCACAACTGTTTTTTTTTTACACTAATAATAATCAGAAATGTTTCTTGGGCAGCAAATCAGCATATTAGAAGGATTTCTGAAGGATCATGTGACACTGAAGACTAGAGTAATAATGTTGAAAATTTAGCTTTGCATCACAGGAATAAATGACAAATTACATAGAAAACAGTTCTTTTAAATTGCAATAATATTTCACAGTATTACTGTATTTTTGGTCAAAAAATCGCAGCCTTGGTGAGCAGAAGAGACTTCAGAAACATTTAAATATCGTTTGATTAGTAGTATGTGTATTATTTGAATAAAGAGTCATCTAATATTGTAATCATTATTTCTAATGCTAATAAAACACATAATTTTTTGACCAAAATGTCACAGTTTTAAATACCATCAAGAAATATGTTGCTAACAGTAAACAATTTCTCTTTGAATTGTTGATTTACGCCAAGCTTTTACCTTTAATTTATGATTATTTAATACAAACAATTTTGGTAACAGTATAGGGACCAATTCTCATTATGAACTACTTGCTTATTAGCATGCCTATTTTAAACTTATTGGCTGTTTATTAGTGCTTATTAAGCACATATTCTGCATGACCATATTCTACATCCCTAATCCTAGCAATACCTAAACTGAACAACTACCTCACTAACTATTAATAAGCAGCAAATTAGGAGTTTGAGGCAAAAGTCATAGTTAAAGGGTTAGTTCACCCAAAAATGAAAATTAGCCTGTGTTTTACTCACCCTCAAAGCATCCTAGGTGTATATGACTTTCTTCTTTTAGAAGAATCCAATCGGAGTTATATTAAAAATTGACGTGAAAAACAAGTGCGCGCATCCATAATAAAACATGCCTCATGTGGCTCCGGGGGGTGAATAAAGGCCTCCTGTAGTGAATCCATGCGTTTTGTAAGAAAAATGCCTATATTTCAAATGTAATAAACACTTTTCTATCACTTCCGCTGACTGTCGTACGCAGAAGCAGTCCCGGAGGATGTCGGCGTGATTAGTGAACGAACGCGTAGAGAGAACAAAACAAAACGCCAATCATGAATGAGAAGCACAAAACGAGGATTTATAAAGGAAAATGTAGGAGGCACAGACTTCGATATAAGCCAAGAGGAGACTGGTTTTCTTTTGCTAAAGTAAGGAAACTTTGCTTCCTTTGCTCCTGTAAGCAAACTCGCGAGACTAGCACATCTCAGAGGAGTGCACGCGATGCATACGTCCTACGTCATCCACCCGGAACGACTCCTGCATACAACAATCAGCGGAAGTGAGAGAAAAGTGTTTATTACATTTGAAATATGTATATTTTTCTTACAAAAACGCATGGATTCGCTACAGGAGACCTTTATTCACCCCTCGGAGCCACGTGAGGCATGTCTTATTACGGATGCGCGCACTTTATTTCACGTCTTCTGAACTGTTGACAAAAAGCACCCGCTTACCCCATTGAAAGGCTTGGAGGGGCCAGGACAATTTTTAATATAACTCTGATTGGATTCGTCTGAAAGAAGAAAGTCATATACACCTAGGATGCTTTGAGGGTGAGTAAAACACAGGCTAATTTTCGTTTTTGGGTGAACTAACCCTTTAATGGTTTTAATAGCGAGAATTGGATCATAAAATAAAGTGTGACCAATATGATTTACTAAAGTAATGAGCATCTAATAAGAATCACCACTGAGAATAATGTGAATTCTCAGCTGTAAAATTTTGAGACACAAAATAGGCTTAATTGTCATCAAATGAACTAAATCTTTAGATTTTTTGGTGAAATCTGGACATGTGAGATTCACCTAAAACTCTCTTTGTGACCAACAGTGCCGTATCAAAGGACAAGGACAGACAGAGCTTCAAACTGCGGCCAGGCATGGACAAAAAGATTGTGATCTATGTCCAGCAGATGTCCAACAAAGAGCTGGCCATCGAGAGGTACGTGCTTTCTCTCCACAGAGAGGACATCCTCATCCAGAAGAGCCTTGCGTCTCCCATTACAACCAATAATTCATTCATTAATGATAAACATGTGCTGAATTATGTCTTTTCTGTGCTTAAGTGTTCCTTTCGGGCCATGAGAACATGTAGGATGGTTTTTCTCTACGGTGACTGATGTTGTGTTGAACTGAAGCCAACCCTGCCTGAATGCCCAGCTGTGCTTTTCTGTTTATATGCGTTTTCTCAGGCTCTGCACACGCAGCTGGGTGTGTGGATATGCAGTTTTACAGTCGATATGTGTAGTTCCTGTGTGGTTCATATTTGTGTTTCAGGTGTTTCGGTCTGCTCTTGAGCCCAGGGAAGAACGTAAAGAACAGTGATATGCACCTGCTTGACCTGGTAGGTGACGGAAGACATACCTGCATCTCTAGTTTTGAATTAACTCCATTTATCTGTCCCTCTCTAGTTACCTCCCTCACCTTTGCTTTTTCAATCAATCACTTTATAAAACAAATTACTTTATAAAATGAATATCTTTATAGTATCCTAGATTTGAGTGAAATTGATCACAGTGTAGATCAAATATGTGTAGAAATCTAGAAAATCTTAAAGGAGTTCAAAAACTTTCTAGCGCCACTCTGGAAAGTAAAAAAACAGCGGCCGTGGTTGCCAGATATTCACTATAAACTGTACTGTGACACTGTTTCAGGCATATTGGTGCCTGTAATGTTTTACAACGTACAGTATATTTCAGTAATTCATATAATTTAATCAGAACTACCAAATCTACTGTATACAGACAAAAGACTATCAGGGGAAATTAATTAAAAATTAACTAAATAACTAAAATTGTAACACTTTAATATACATTACTCCATAAAAAAGAAGAAAAAAATTAAACTTAATATAAGATGTAATCATATTTTTGGACCTTCTTGGTATGTTCTTTTACTATTTTTCAACATAAATTAATACCATAAATGGTATAGTTTTTTGCAAAAACCATCAATTTTACAATATTTAACAATTAAACTACATGTATTGTTCTATGGTACAGTAGCTAAAAGTTAACCAATTAAAGGTTTTCACAGTAATATTTTTAGTTTCTTAAGAAAAATTACAGTCTACTGGAGCTATATTTTAGCTGATAAAGGAAATTACAAAGAAATTATAGTTATTTAACATTTAAAAAAATGAAGTGTCATGTTGAAATAATTTCTAATGTTAATTAACACATCTGAAATGTAAAAATTGTTGTTGAAAATGGCTGAAAGTCTTGGGGCCTGCATCTTTAAACTTAATGTCATTTTGTGAGTTTAAACTTGTTTTTAGATTTTACAAGAAGTGATTTTTTTAAACAAATAATAAGTCTGCACCCAAAATAGTGTATACAGTTATTTCATTTTTAGGCTCTGACCAAATCTGTAGACTTTTCCCTGCATATCCTTCACTGATGGTTTTTTATCAATGTCAGACAATCCATTTCTGTGGAAATTTGCGTATCTTTCTGTGGCCATTGACTGGGAAAGCTGGCATTAGGGTCAAGCAAGGATGCACAGGGACAAACAGAAAACAAAATGCTTTTTCAGAAGTTAAAACGCGCCTGTAGCTCCAAAACTAATCTGTGTAACATTCATATTACCACAGAGTTGTGAAATGGCTTTTGCTTGGCCCATGTGATGTTGTCATGGGTCTGGAAGTTTTGTCCTCCATCCAGTTAGTTCTGTAGACAAAGCCAACTATCAGCAGTTAGGATTTTGGCCGGGACTTTTACCCGGTGGTTAATTCACCATGAGTGAATCACAGCCGCAAACAAAATTTCTGTGAAGTAATGATTATGTCTGAATTTATTTTTGTTTTATGCTCTCTTTCTCTTGGCTCTCCTTATCTGCCCTCCGCCCATCTGTTAGGAATCAATGGGAAAGAGTTCTGATGGGAAGTCTTACATCATCACAGGGACCTGGAATCCCAACACTCCTCAGTTTCAGGCCGTGAATGAGGAGACGCCCAAAGGTACAGATCCATGCACATGCTCGGTTTACAGACTGTGTTCCAAATCATTGTTTGAGCTCTTCTGATGCTCAGGGCTTAAAGTTCTCCGGCACCGTGCCGGATCTCCGGCGTGCAGCGTTTGGTTGCAAAAAATAAAAAAAAAATCCTACATTTAAAAAACAAAAAACTTGATATCACTTCCGAGTCCATGAGTTCGCCTACCAATGGTATGAGAGGACAGCTTTCACTCTCAACCAAAAATATTTCAAATTGCAACTGCATTGTATGACGTTTTGTAATTAAAAGACAAACATTTTATTGAAAATTTCTTAAAAATAGTATTAAAATATTGTCTCGTTGTAGTGAACCAAGTATCTGTATTTTGTCTCAAGTGTTTTGTCACACCCCTAGTGTTGATAAGCGGTGATATAGCCCATAATTTTCCAAGTGTATGATATAGCTTTCATTCTTCAGGTCAACCATATATTCATGAAAAAAAAATCTGTTTGAATAAGGAAAGCAATAACTATGCCATAGTATCCTTTCAAATGTTTAAGTTTCCACCGTCATTGAATGCTTTGCATGTGCTGCCCGCCTGCCCTGGCCCGACCCGGAAAAATGTTCAGGCTCAGGATTTTTTATTTTTTTGCTTTAACCGCTGGAATATTATTAGTGAATAATAATAATTGTTTTTGTATAATTTATTATTATTATCATTATTATTATTATTATTGTTATTAACAACAACAACAAAAATGTTGCTAATAATAAGAATAAGAAGAAATGTAACAATTTTAACAATACTTAGACCTGTATTTGATTTTGCGTTTGATGTGTGAAAGGTGCTATACAAATACAATTTATTTTTATTTAATAATAATTACAATAATAACACTTTTTTTTAAGTTTCTCATATTTTTTTTAAATATTTGATGCTGAAAGGCTATGTATTAAAGGTTTTATACAAATAAAGTTTTTTATTTATTATTTTTTTATAATAATGATTATTATTAGAATTCATCATTACTATTAACAACAGTTTTGTTAATAATAATAATAATAATAATTTTAACTATTTTAACAATAATTTGAGCTGTATTATGTATGAAAGGTGCTATACAAATAAAATGGATTTTAATTTATTAATAACAATAACAATTTGTTATTGTTAACTAATATATATATATTAGTAAGTATTTTGATCTGCATCTAAGCATCAAATTAGATGCTTAATTATTTAATAATAATAATTATTATTGCTATTATTAACAGCAACGATGTTGTTGTTAATAATAATAAGAATTTCAACAAAAAGGTGCTATACAAATAACATGTATTTTTATTTAATAATAATAATGATGATGATGATCAAGTTTCCCTGATTTTTAAAAAAAGTATTTTGTTCATGATTCAGTGTAATAAAGGATGTATAAGAATAAAATATATGTATTTAATACTTAGGCAATTGGATCCGATATATGATGTGCTATACAAATAAAATAAAATATAATTTCTTCTTAGACAAACTTGAAATTCAAGAAATGATTGTGAATGACATCATGCGTTACCGCCACTAATATGAGAACACTGTGATGACCTTTTGAATGTCTGCTATTCTTTTACTTGTATGACGCAGATAAGTTCATGTACATGACGACGGCAGTGGACCTGGTGATCACGGAGGTGGAAGAGCCTGTGCGGTTCCTGCTGGAGACACGAGTTCGAGTGTGCTCACCCAACGATAGGCTCTTCTGGCCCTTCAGCAAACGCAGTTACACCGAGACCTTCTATCTCAAACTCAGACCGGTGAGGACGAGCTCAATGCAGGGCCTCACTTTTCAACTGACTGATTTGCTAGAGAACCAAGTCTGTGCCTCAAAATCCTCATGTTTTGGCCACAATGTCACATTTTCGCTTTTGAGATAGCAATCAAATTCAAAGTATGTAGCTTGGTATTTCACAGTACCTTCACTCTGCTTTCAGATGGAGAACAAGGAGAGGAAGAGCAGCTCAGACACGCTGTATGAAGTAGTGAGTTTAGAGAGCGAGACCGAGAGAGAGAGGAGGAAGACCACAGCGAGCCCCGGCATCTTGTCGTCCACCTCTCACGGCTCTATGGTGCCCTCACCTCCTGAGGATGATGAGGAGGAAGGTGAGCGGCCCTCAGCTCTCATTCGTATCATCATGCACATGACCTCAGGAGTTCTTCTTTGAAAGTCCTCCAGCAATTCATGTTTGTCATATGTGGAGATTTTGAGATATATATATATATATATATGGAGATTTTACTGAACCCTAGAAGCTGGTAACATCTCTCTCATTCTTTATCTCTCACTATCCTCCCAGATAATGACGAGCCGTTATTGAGTGGATCTGGAGACGTGTCTAAGGAATGTGGTGAAAAAATTCTGGAAACTTGGGGAGACTTACTGTCTAAATGGTGAGTGCATTGAAAACAAGTGGAAATGAAGGCTCAGGGTTTGAAGCAGAAAAAGTTAGGGATGTTAATTTTTGTTAATTTTCCTGACTGACAACTGATGCTCGTTTACTGATCATTAACCGTTAACCGACAAAATTAGAACGGAAAATTAGAACTGCTAGCAGCACAAACATCAGAACTATAAGGATTCACACATCGTCACATCACACACCTACAGCACTTCTGTGTAAGGAACAAAATAAATAGTCCTAAACTAAATATATTACACTTAAATAACGAACATATTAATGAAAACAAAAATAGCAAACACACCGAGTTCTGTTTCATTTTTGTGACCGCGTCACAAGTTCAATGAAACCGAGAAGGCAGAAAGCGCACCCTAATTTTTTTCTTTATTTTACAAAAGCACAATGTTTTGTTTTTATTATGAGTATACACAAATAAAAGTGAACCCTTTATAGTTTAATACTGTCTTATTCTTATGTATATGACCAAATATGTGACCCTGGACCACAAAACAATAAGTAGCCAAAATGCCAAAAATCAGTAGGATATTAAGTAAAGATCGTGTTCCATGCAGATATTTTGTAAATTTCCTAGCGTAAATATATCAAAACTTAATTTTTGATTAGTAATATGCATTGCTAAGGACTTAATTTGGAAAACTTTAAAGGTTTACCCTCAGATTGCAGATTTTCAAATAGTTGTGTCTCAGCAAAATATTGTCCTCTCCTAACAAACCATACATCAATGGAAAGCTTATTTATTCAGCTTTCAGATGAGGTATAATTCTCAATTTAAAAAATTTGACCCTTATGTTTTGTGTTCCTGGGT
Organism: Barbus barbus; assembly: GCF_936440315.1. NCBI lineage: Eukaryota > Metazoa > Chordata > Actinopteri > Cypriniformes > Cyprinidae > Barbus > Barbus barbus. The sequence continues at coordinate 6,109,643 of NC_136725.1, read as the reverse complement.
CACAAATGACAGTGTGTTTTAAGTCGTTTCGCTGTTCGCCTCTCGTGGGAAACATTTGTACATTGACGAGAGATGAAGGTGCATTTCAATTTCTCTTTAAATAAATTAGTTTTGGCTAGACTTTTATGATTATAGGGCTGTGCAATTAATCGCATGAGATTGTCATTCGCATCTCGTCAGTAAAGCCGGTTCTGTGATTAGTAGTAAATCTCCTTCAAGTGCTCCACACAGAGCCGTAGTTCACTGACAAGCTACGCAATATAGCATTCATAATCGTTCATAAAAGCATGCCGCTCCATCTGAAAGCATGTGAAGGAGATTTACTACTAATCACAGAACCGGCTTTACTGACGAGATGCGAATGACAATCGCAAGCGATTAATTGCACAGCTCTAGTTGTTTATAACAAATTCCATTATAATTAGTTAATTTTATCAAAATAAAAAAATGGCATATATGTACTTTGTTCTATAATTGTATAGCTGCTTAAAATTTCAGATTTTATCTTGCTCTTTCTGAATACCGTAAAATTGAAAGGATTTGCTGCAATGCAATTTTGTCTTATATGTGTATATAACATAATTATTATTTATTATTTTTTTAATCCATGAAGAAAATGCTTTAAAAACAGCTTGAAAAAAAAAAAATTACTTTATTGCATTGCAGTTGTTTGTAAATAACTTTTTATTATGACTTTTATTGGTAGCTTGAATGTAAAACATTGTCATGAATTCATTGTATTACCATTTGTAATGAATTTTTTTAGGCTAATCCGATCTCATGAAAGTGTATAGCACAATTTTCTGTTTGTATTTGGTGTAATACACATAAGTTGACTGTGGTGTGCATATGATAGGCTACGCAATAGGTAGGATTAGGGGTGTGGGGTTGGTGCGTATTTTATGTATACGAAACCTGCATGTTATATGCATGCCAAACTGCATGGCAAAGCCAATTTATGCAAATAAATAGTACGCCAAATAGAAACAGAAACTCGTTCTACTGAAACACATTTTCATGAGACCGGGCTACTGTAGGATCAGTGAGATTTATTTGAATTACGCATTTATTTGAATATAAATCTTTTGTAACATTTACAAATGTCTTTGTTGTTTTTATCAGTTTAATACATCCTTATTTGCTCTCATTTATAGAGTGTTAATTTTAGACCCTGACAAGCGACAGGTGTAAATTTATGCAGCTTTTTGCAGGAAAAAATTGACTTTGAGCCGCAATCCTGTTGTTAACAAGCCGTGGGTTGGATGTGAAGCTTGTGTAGATTCCTGTAGAGATGAATTGTTTCACATTAGCATATGCACATTTAGATTAGAGGTTGTCTTGTCCACCTCTTTCTTCCTGACACTGTTGTGTTGAACTGCTGCTGTATGCCTTTCTATGCAGGGAAGCGCTAAAAACATGCCGAAAATCAAGAGCTTCCTGTCCCACACGTTCTTTTCTTTTTCTATCTCCCACCAAAAAATATCTCCACACACACACACACCATTTCTAATTTAAGAACTCATTCATGGGAGGGAAATGAGAGAGATATTTTAATGTGGAGCACTAGAAGAGAGGGCTAGAGAGACTGGGGGGATGGGGAAATGGTCAAATTCAGATAAGGGTCTTATTAAGATTATTTCCCGCTCCTATTACTCTTATTGTTGTTAATCAAAACCTTGAGATGAATTCAATTAAAAATCCCAGGAATTTAATTACAGGCTTGCGACTCTCTCTGCACCATGAATAACACAGCTGTGTCTTTGTGTGTCCCTAGTTGTCCTCCGCTTTAAACCCTTGGCTTTCCTTGTTCAGAAGCTGAGGTTTACAGTTGGTCTGTTTTTACATTAAGTGACTTAATGTGCTGTGTATCGAAGACCCTTGATTTAAAGACAAGGTATTTTTCAAACCACTTAACGTTGTAGCTCTAGTTTTTGTTCATATTTTGGTAGTTTGTGCCTTTGGCTCTGTAAGTGTCCTTCGTAATTGAGTTTATGCTGAGTAATTGAACATCCTTTCTGCAGAACTGCTGTGATTCCTTCTTTTCTTTGCAAACTAAAGTTCTGGGTGGTTGCTTGTAGTCCTAAATCAAAAGAAGATGATAATGTAATCCAGAAACGTACAAATTGGGCCAAAATGTGCTAGAGAGTTTATGGGACATTTGAGAAGAGGACAAGATTTTATATATATGTATATATGTGTATATGTATGTATCTGAATATATATATTATTATTATTATATTATTTATATATATATATATATATATATATATATATGAATGTATGTATGTATGTGTGTGTATTTAAAATAAAAATAAAAAATTAAACATTTTTTTAAAAATATTTTAATTAAGTAATATTTATATAAATTTAATAATATGATATATATTTATATATTTTATAAATTTTTCAATTGAATTTTTTTTTTCTTCAGGTTTATACTAATGTTAGTGTATAGAAAAAAGATATGCTGTCCACTGAATGGATGAATATTATGGAAATAAAAGTACTTTTTTTTTTTTTCAAATAAAATTGTAATATTTACTTTGACTTTAATTTACAGGGACAATTAAAAACATAATTGTAGAAACAACTACATTCAAATGCTTGGGGTCAGTAAGACTTGCATTAAACTGTTTAAAAGTGACACTCTAGGCATTTACAATGTTGCAAAATAACATAATAATAACAATATTAATAATAATAATAATAACATAATCCATAAAAAATAAGAAGCAACACAACTGTTTTCAACTGTTTGTAGAGCAGCAGATCAGTATATTAGAATGATTTCTGAAGGATCGTGTGACACTGAAGACTGGAGTAATGATACTGAAAATTCAGCTTTACGTCACATGAATAAATTACATTTTTACAATATATTACAATAGAAAACTGTTTTTTAAATTGTAATAATATTTCAAATTTTTTACTGTTTTTACTGTACTGTTGTTGAATGTTACATGACTTCAAAAAAAAAAAAAAAAATGGTACCAACCCTGTGCATGAAAATGTACAGCTGTCTTTATTATTATTATTTTATTTATTTATTTGATTTTTTTTGGAGTGGGGTCTCTCACAAGAGGATCATCAAATTTTGAGTATCCTTGTAAAATTCATAGATTCACACACATGACATTTGCAAACAAAATTGCAGAATTTTTGATGACTAGGTAAAATGAGTGACTGCTCACTGGCTGGGGCTCCTTTTGTTTAATGTTTATTAATTGCAGATTGCATTAATAAACACATTTGATGTTTACTACAACAAAAACTGACTCTACAGATTTGGATTTGCAAAACACGTCTCACGCTTATGACAGTATAATGTCACGTTATAAAAAGCAATGTGTTGCACTGAACAAAGTTCTTCTTATTGACGGAAACAGTTTGCAGTAATAATCCCAATTGTGTTTGTCAGTTTTGAATGATTGGCAGGATAAAATCAGTGGTAAAAATCCCTGAGGGAAACGGTTTGTACATATTACAACACAGTGGAATTATGCACTTTCCTTTTAATCAGGAAGGAAAATGGGCACCAGTGACATTTAAGACATTCCATAAACAAATAAATGCTGGTAAACGTGCCGACCGCATTCAGAGATTATGCCTCTAGCAGGTTAAGATTGTTTTATATAAGCCTCTCCTTTAGTAAAAGGTCCTATGGAATAAATTACACACCAGAAGGTCACTTTTGTCTGTGTGGCAGGCCGAGGATCACTAATGCCATACAGTGTATATAGTCTCGAGGAAGTCTTGGGGAAGCCCGTCAGGCTTGCTCATACTATGAAAGTCAGAAAAAGAAAAACCATTACTTTATTTTTTTTTTCTTATTCACTAAAGAGTTTGGACTCCACAAATCCACAGTCAGACAGATTGTGTACAAATGGAGGAAATTCAGTACCACTGTTACTTTCCCAAGAAGTGCTCGACCAACAAAGATCACTCCAAAGCAGAACATGTAATAGTCTGCGAGGTTGCAAAAGTTCCCAGGGTAACTTCTAAGCAACTAAAGGCCTTTCTCACATTGGCTAATGTTAATGTCCATGAGCCCACCATCAGGAGAACACTGAGCAACCATGGTGTGCATGGCAGAGTTGCAAGAAAAAAGACCCTGTTCTCCAAAAATAAAAAATGCCTACTAAAGATCATGTGGACAAGCCCGAGGACGATTGGAGAAAGGTTTAATGGATGTATGAAACTAAAATAGTACTTATTGGTTTAAATGAGAAGCTATTATGTTCGGAGAAAAGAACATGTACATAGTAGAACATAGTATCATGGTTTGGGCCTGTTTTGCTGCATTTTGGCCAGGACAGCCTGCCATCATTGATGGAACAATGAATTCTGAATTATAGCAGCAAATTCTAAAGGAAAATGTCAGGACTTCTGTTTAAGAACAGAGTCTCGAGAACGTGGGTTATGCAGCAAGACAACAACCCCAAGCACACAAGTCATTCTACCAAAGAATGGTTAAAGAAGAACAAAGTGAATGTTTTGGAACGGCTGAGTCAAAGTCCAGACCTTAATCCTAAGCAAGCAGTTCATAGCAAGGTTATTATAGTTTTGAATTTTTAAATTTGTTTTATTTTAATATCGTTTTCAAATTTGCTAAGAAATTCAGTTTAGTTTTTATTAGTTTCATTAATATTTTTGTATTTTGGGAACACATTTTTATTTAGTTTTTATATAGTTTAGTTTCCGTTTTAGTTTCGGTTTTAATGAAAGTTTGGTAGAATCAACAGATCACTTCCAGAGCGAAGGCCAAAGAAAGACTTAGCATAATTTAACCTTAGCGAGGAAAACGTTTAGCGACAAAATGAACCCATGCTGAGATTAACCAGGTTTCCATCCAAGATAAAATATTTAGTGCTTTAAAATATTTACGATATAGCTGATGGAAATGCCAATTATCGATTAAATTTCTCCTGTGTCGACAAAATCTTTTTTCCGTTTAACTTTAGCGCATAAATTCCATATCGATACTTCAAATGTCGCAAAAATTAGTTTGGAAACTATTTTTGTCTAGAAAAGGGGCTTTAACGCAAATAAATGTGGAGTCACGTGACAGAATTAGCCTATAGGCAGTGTCCGTGTTCATGGTGTTGCTCACATTAAAGCACCGTTTCCCTGTAGTTCAAAAGCGCATTAAATCATATTCATATTATTAAATTGTATCTCAAATTATTTTATACATGGTAAAGACGAGTTACCTCTCAAACATACTTATCTTAATTTGGTGTTAGCAGGCTAGCCTACGTTTACATGATTATTATTATTATTTTTTTATAGTGCACTGTTCAGTTTAAATAGCCTGTAGTCCGTGCCTTTCAGCTTGACCACCATAACCCCGTGATATTATGCCAAGCACAATTAGTTTTACATGAACGTGAAGTACAAAACTTTAAATTAATTTGTTTTGGCTTCTTAGCTTCTTATACTTTTATTCTTGCTTTGTTCTGAGTTCTTTCTACCGTTAAATTTGTTGATGGAGTGAGGGGAAATAAAATATTTTTTTCATGTTTCTTCAATATTGTATGTATTTTATTATGACATGAACAGGCTGTGTTGTGGAGGCTATGCTTAACTGCACGCGAGGCGCCGCCAAGATCGCTTGTTTTTTTTTTTTGATTGTTTTTTTTTTTTTTTTTTTTGATTGTAAAAGTGGAAACGACTTGCACTAGCCTTCTCCTTCATTTGTGGTCATATAAGAGTAAGACATTATTTAAAACTATTCAAAATATTTATTTTGTTTGTGTACATTCACAATAAAAAACAAAACGTACTTTTGTGAAATAAAGGAAAACTGCCGCTTTCTCAAGAGTGCATCACAAAATGAAGTGAAATTCTGCATATAGGCTGCTAATTGTTGCAGGCTTTTTTCTTTTGTTTGTTAATTCATTAATTATTTAGAAAAATATAATTTGCATATGGGCCTGTTTCTTTTATATATAATAGCTTATGTTTTTCTCCATTCGCAGAAGCGCTGCAGGTGCGTGAATCCTCACCTTCATGTTGTTTATGCTGCTTTTTGAGTGTATAAAATGAATCCCTGGAAAACAAATTTAGGTATTTGTAATGCGTCAAGCCACCTGTCAATTTAAATTTTATTTAATTGTAATTTAACATAATCTTGCTTGATTATCAACAGTGACCTATCTATCTAGTCTATAGCAATGTACAAAAAAAAAAGACACTTAATAAAAATTATTTTATGTAGGCCTATACAATTTAATTTAGGCTTTTTTTTGTTTATTTCAAATGGATGAAGAACAGCTAGCCTAGCCTATAAAACACCAAAACTTATGCGACAATTCGGTTTTTTAGGGATGACGTCATGACGCACACCATTATATTGGTAAAAGGCCAGTTGGTCTTTAAAAAGTTTTTTTAACGCATATCTCTTTGCAAAATCTGGATGGAAACTTGATAGACGGTGAAAGTATACAAATATACACCAAAGGAAGTAAGCCTTTTTACTACATAAATCTACACAAGTTGCGCTTAATGTCATATCTAATGGTGTGTTGAGATATTTAATATGAAAATAAACGTAGCCTAATTTGGTTATATGTCTTTTTTTTCTTATTTAACCATAATCATGATATTGTAACTGTCTTGTCTTGCGCACTTTTCCGTGAACATCCGCGCATAAATCATAACTGCGTGGGACTAATGAAATTCAATAATAACGGCAATCGTAGGCCTATTTAAAGGCTCACATTTGAATGTTATTTTCTTTATTTATGAAGAATTATAAGCGTGTGTATGATGTGATTTAGCCTATGCATATTTATTTGTTCTAAAGTTTGGCAGTGATCACAAGATGCTAGGGCAAGTTTTGTATTGTTTACAGAAAGGTGCGTTCTCATCTTTTTTTCTGTTAATTATCATGTTGCATGTCTGTTTTTCTTCAAAGCACCAACTTGCCTAATGGTGGTTTGATTGCTTGTGTTACATGAGAAAATAAATAAGTTTGCCTTCCTGATGTTGTAGATTAATGTGGGTCCGGTTCGGGTCGCGACTCTCGGTCTTTATGTCAAACGGTTCTGGTCTGGTAGGCTACAGAAATAAATATATAGTGCTGCTGTGGGATAACGGGTCGGGTGTTCTGTTAAGTACTGCTGGTGCCGCTTTGCGTCTCTCCATCAGAGATGCGCCATTTACAGGTATTTCCCTAAACCGCCACACAGCTCATATATTTTTCAGCCAAGGGGTGAGAACTTAATGATTACGAAAACGATTATTTATTTTTGTTAATTATTATTTTATTTCAGTTAGTTTTTCAATAACTGTTGTTAGTTTTGTTTCGTTTTAGTTTTTCAAATATTTTGACATTTTTATTTTATTTCAGTTTGCGAAATAGTTTTTTCATCAATCGTTTTCGTCTTAGTTTTAATTTACGAAAATAACCTTGGTTCATAGGAGGAAACCCACCAACATCACAGAGTTTAAATGGTTCTGCACTAAGGAACGGGCTAAAACTCCTACATGTTATTGTGCAGGACTGATCAGCATTTACAAGAAACTTTACCTTCAGTTACTGCAGCAAAAGGGGGTCCCACCAGATACTGAAAGCAAAGATTCACATACTTTTGCAACGCACAGATATCTAACACTGGATCATTTTTCTCAATAAATAAATGACATAGAAAATATTTTTCTCTCACTTGTTTGATTCGGTTCTCTTTGTCTACTTTCAGGACTTACATTAATCTGAAAATATGATGATGTTTTGGGTCATATTCATGCAGAAATATAGAAAATTCTAAAGGGTTCACAAACTTTCAAGCAGCACTGTACATGCATGTGTGTGTATTTATATATAAATAAAAAATTTAGTACACAGTACACACACATATATTATGTAAACAAAAACTTTTATTTCGAATGCGATTAATCATTTGTAAGTTCACCTAAAAATTAAAATTCTGTCATTAATTACTCACCCTCATGTTGTTCCAAAACTGTACAAATTAAAAATTAAGATATTTTTGATGAAATCCGAGAGCTTTCTGACCATGCATAGACGGCAACACCACTACCACGTTTAAGGCCCAGAAAGGTTGCAAGGACATCGTTAAAATAGTCCATGTGACATCAGTGATTCAGCTGAACCCGGATGCACTGCGCCTTGTTCACAAGCAGAAGAATGCACATGCATACGTCAAGGTACTCTCATGAATGGTGGCAGACTGACCCGAAAGAGAAGAAATCATTGAATAAAATCATTATTTTTGTTTTCTCTGCATACAAAACGTACTCTCGTAGCTTCATAAAAGTATGGTTAAACCACTGATGTCACATGGACTGTCTTAAATGGAAGTACTGTAATTAATTTATGACCATGAGTTGTAATGTTTCATCAGGCATCTGAACCTGGCCGTGCGACCCAAACAGCTCCCGGCGCTGGTGCGCAGTGGTGTCCCAGAGGCCTTGAGAGGGGAGGTGTGGCAGCTACTGGCCGGATGTCATAACAATGACCATCTGGTGGAGGAGTACCGTACACTTATCACTAAGGTAGGCATACAGTTCCCATCCTCCACTTCAGTGCACCAGAGGCACATTTGATCACGTAAGGCGAAACAAAGTATTGACTCTAATGCATCTTATCCGTTATCAATGGATCATATATCTCAATTAATTATTCATATAATTGTTTTTTCAATCTCTAACCTTAAGTAGGCCTTAGGCCGTCTGTCCACCAAGTGTTGTTTTTTTACCCTGAGACTAGTGTATTTTTTCAATTGTTTTCAATGGGAGTGCTGCGTATGTAAAAATGTATGCGCTTGTTTCACGCTAAGCACAGCACTTGGTGTAAAGAGTTGAAAAGAGTTCAAATCTTAGTAAAATGCAGAACTTGTAATTTTTTACTCAGCCGTCCAATCACAGTGAAGAAGGGGCAATACAAATGCCACACTGGTACTACATCCTACTGAACAACAATAGAGAAGTTAATATTGCTTGTCTCATGTAGTGTTAATGTCTGTACCAGATGGCACCCACAGACTACCACAATAGTGATATGAAAAGTAATGCTTAAAAAAGCATTTAATTTGTGATTCGTCTGCCACGCCGCAGGCGTTATGTATAATAGCAAACAAAGCGTTTTAACTGAAAGAAACTTTTTGTCTCTGAAGCGCTCTCAAACACACAAAGCTAGCTGTTTTGAGAAAAGCACATGGGATTTTTTTTTTATGCTTTGGAGGACACATGGCCTTAAAGAGACATTTCACCCAAAAATTCAAATTTGCTATTATTTTTACTCACCCTCAGGCCATCTGAGATGTAGATGACTTTTGAGTAGAATAGTAAAGATAATTTTTAGCTAAAAACTGTGATCCTTGGTGAAGAGCATATCAGGCAACACAAAATTAATACGTGTGGCTCCTGACAATTTATTGAGGTCTTATGAAGCGAAACGGTCGGTCTGTGCAAGAAACCGATCATTATTTACAACATTATTTCCTGTAATCCAGAGCCTCAGGCAAATAGTTCTACACAGATCTACAAATTACTAAATAAAAACTCACTTTCAGATGTCCAAGAGTCACTCCGACTTGATATGAGCCAAAATATTGGCGTATATGATCCTGTAATGCTGTTTTTTGCAAACTCATTCAGCACTTCAGTTCCTCCAACAATCACTGAAATTAAAGTTTTTATGGTATCTCATGGTTTATGTGAAAATGTGAGCTGATGAAGACTAGTTTATTCCCTTTATATTAGTGCTGGGCAACGATTAATCGCGATTAATCACATCCAATCACAGTTTTTGTGTACATAATATATGTGTATGTACTGTGTATATACAGTGCCCTCCATAAGTATTGGACAGTAAAGACAAAATTGCTCTGTTGGCTGTGGAGTCAAGACATTTACAAATATGATTAAAAGATGAATATGAGACAAAACTACAGAATGTCACATTTTATTATTGGGTGATTCAACACATAGATGTTTTACCAGCTAAGAAGTTCAGCACTTTTAGAGTTCATCCCTCTATCTGATGTGAGCATAAGTATTGGAGCAGTTGCCTCACAGGTCTTTCTAAGTGATCAGCTGTGTCCTGTTGCATTAATTCTTCAGATATTAAAAGCAGGGAATGTGTCGTATCGGTTATATCCATTACTTCTGCATTCTGAATCCTGCAATCGATGATGACACACACAAACCAAGATGAAGACAAGGGAGCTGACTTTGAGAGAAAAGCAAGCAATTTGGATGCTAAAAGAAAAGAGGAAGTCAATTGGAGCTCTAGCAAAAACAAAGAGCGTGGAGAAATGAAGAGTTTGGAAACCACCAGCAACCAACAACGACCTGATCGGCTGAGAAAACAACAGTAGTTGATGACAGACAAATCATAAAAGCTGTGAAAATGAACCCTAAAAGACGTGTCTGTAAAATCACCAACAACTTCCAGAAAGCTGGGGTGATGCTCTGACAATCTACTGTCCTCAGGAGACTTTGACACAGAATTACAGATGCTACACAGCAAGATGCAAACCTCTGACCAGCACCAAAAATAGAAAGGCAAGATTAAAGTTTGCGAAAAAGCACAAAAGGTGAGCCAGAAGAGTTTTGGAACTGTGTTTATGGACTGATGAGACAAAGATGAACCTTTATCTAAGTGATGGGAAAGCAAAAATGTGGAAAGAAAAAGGGAACTGCAATGATCCCAAGCATACAGCCTCATCTGTAAAGCATGGTGGAGGTGGTGTCATGGCATGGGCATGCATGGCTGTCTCTGGAACAGGCCCTCTCAACTTTACTGATGACTTAATGTATGATGACAGTAGCAGAATGAATTTGGAAGGGTACAAAACCATCTTGCCTACCAATATTCAAGAAAATGCCACCAGATTCATTGGGAAGTGCTTCATATTGCATCAGGACAATGACCCAAAACACCCTGCAAGTTCAGTCAAGGAATTTATAAGGGCAAAGAAATGGAAAGTCTTAGATTGCCCAAATCAATCTCCAGATTTAAATCCGATTGAACATGAATTTCAGCAGCTGAAGAGGAGAGTAAAGGCAGAAACTCCCCAAAACAAGCAACAATTGGAATTGGCTGCATTAAAGGCTGGGAAAAGCATTTCAAAGGATGAGAGCAAGAGTCTGGTGATGTCTATGGGTCACAGACTCACTGCTGTGATTGTGTGCAAGGGATCTGCAACTAAATAATAGCTTTTAATATTTTATATCTGCCTTATGTTCAACTGTCCCAATACTTATGCTCACATCAATGAGTGGGATGAACTCTAAAAGTGCTGTTCTTTTTATTTGGTAAAACATGTATGTGTTGAAACGGCTAATAATAAAATGTGACATTCTGTAGTTTTGTCTCATATTCATCTTTTAATCATATTTGCAAATGTCTTGACTCCGCAGCCAACAGAGCAATTTTGTCTTTACTGTTCCAATACTTATGGAGGGGACTGTAGATAAATACACACATGAATGTGTGTTTAAGAAAAAATATGTTGTTTATATATTAAATATATTTATATATAATATAAATTGTGAATATAAATATATACATGTAAATACATGAAAATATTTTAAAAATACGTATATACTGTATGTGGTTGTCTTTATATACACATAATAAATATACACAGTACACATATATGAACAAAAACTTTTATTAATCGCGATTAATCGCTTGTCAGCACTATTTTATATGCTTTAGACATGGTGTCAGCTAAAAATCTTCTCTAAGCGTTCTACTGAAGAATAAAGTTAGCTACATCTTGGAAGGGCTGAGGGTAAGTCAATTAACCCTCTGTGGTCGACAAACGTGAATACACGTTTTGTGGCAGATTTTCCTGATAAGACAGAAATTAGCTATTTTTGATCGTACAGATAAGAACAATACACCATTTGAATTTGTAAGGGGTCTACTTTTATTTGTATACACTCATAACAACAATTAAACTTTGTGCTTTTGAAGAATAAAGAAAACAAACGGTGCGCTCTCTGCCTTCTCCGTCTCTGCGAACTGCTTTTAGAAACGCACAATTTTTCATTTTTTAGGTGAACTATCCCTTTAAACGTTTATGCATAACTCGTAATGTTCTGTTGTCTGACTTTTAAATCTTTAGTTGAGAAGAAGTGTGGTGATTAAATTCCTGTCAGAAAGTACATTGCAATAAATGGCAAGATTATCACCAATATTTTTAGAAGAGTTTACCAAGAATAAGCATGTCTTTGTGTATTCGCAATATACTGATCACTTGCAGAAATATTCCAGTAGCAACGTCTTTTTCAGAATAAAGGCTGAAACAGAATATTGACCTTAGGAGCCACTTGGTATTAGACTCATATGTAGTCCAGAGGGCACAGGAAATTTTAGAAAAAGAGGATAGGGGTGGGATCAGTGCATGTTGCAAGCCAAACTCAAACTTTATTCACAGAGCAAATTTTTTTAGCCTCAGATTTAGTGCATATTTTGTCTTAACGTGACCAACAAATGCCCATTCAGATATGAAAGGCCATCTTTCAAGATTCTAAAGAATTTGGTTTGGATGTCAAAACCGAGTTTCTTGGAAAAGGCTATAATTATGTCTGTACAAAGCAGGAGAGAGTGCATATGACACACTATCGTAATACTCTGCATTACTCTAAATGGCCCAGAGTTCCCTGAGAGCCGCTCGATAGTCTAGTAATGGCAGAAGCATTTTATATGATTAGCAGTAGCATTGGATTGCTAATGGCTAAGTAAAGTGTATTACAAAGCAGGACTCGAGTACAAAGAGTTGTTTTCTTTCTCAGACCTCGTTGTCTATTCAGAGTCTGGGCATGTAAATGTAAAGTAATGGGACTTTTTTTAATAGCATTTATTTTTTATTACGAATTCATGTAGATGTTAGTATACAACATCGTTTGTGTGTTGTGAACTTTCAGTTTTGTAGCTTGGTGTTTTTCATTCTGGAGTGCTGATTCTCTGCATCCTTCAGTTTAGAGAACATAAATAAACCAGCAGCAGCATCATATATTCGCTATAACTTCCCGTTTATCAATTCTGCGTGCGAACTCAGTCGTGCAACGTGACCCCTTGTTTTAACCCGAGAGAGGCATGTCAGTGTACTGTATCTTGTCGAGCATTTCACCATGTCCCCAAGGTTCCTCACAGTGGTTGGGATATTTTCATGAAAACAGGAGCTTTTACTGTGCTGAAGACTCCTTTCCCCAAGCAACATTCAAGAGCACTATTCTAAGAAAGTAGCCTGTGCCTTAATATGATTTGTCTCTAATGTGAAAGCTGGTTGTCCCTCGTTAAGGACTTGCTCTTCACTGCACTTTACAATGTTTATTGTGGCTTCCTTTATCTTGTGTGTCTAGAAAAGGCTTGAACTTCACCCACTGGGCGTAAGTCGTGGCCTAATAGTTAGAGAGTCGGACTTGTAATCCAAAGGTTGCGGGTTCGAGTCTCGGGCCGGCAGGGATTGTAGGTGGGGGGAGTGAATGTCCAGCGCTCTCTCCACCCTCAATACCACGACTGAGGTGCCCTTGAGCAAGGCACCGAACCCCCAACTGCTCCCCGGGCGCTGCAGCATAAATGGCTGCCCACTGCTCCGGGTGTGTGTTCACGGTGTGTGTGTGTGTGTTCACTGCTGTGTGTGTGCACGTTGGATGGGTTAAATGCAGAGCACGAATTCCAAGTATGGGTCACCATACTTGGCTGAATGTCACTTCACTTCACTACTTCACTTCACTTTCAAGTCAAGGGACGTTCACACCAGCAGTGATTTGCAATGACAGAAGTGACCGCAATTCATGCATTTCTAGAGAGAAATGGTGATTTGGAGCGGAAGAAGTGAGGCAACTATCAAAGTGATTCAAAACAAAGCATTACAAACCGCAAAATGGAAACGGTTTATGTGGAAAAAATTACCATCAGAAGTTTATTAATCCATTTTGCAAATATGTTGAATATTGCTTACTAAGATGAAATGAAAATCAAATGATAAAATGATATTTAGAATGCCCAATATATTGGTTCCATATTGGTGATTTTATTGATTGACTGGTTGATTGATTTAAATGTATTATTTAAATTGTATTTACTTGTGTATGCTCATTCCCCTTACTTTCACATTACTTTGCTGTTGTCTAGCGCTCATTCAGAGTTCATTTTTAATAGCAATGATAATTTAATAACATTGTTAAATGTCTTTAGAAGAGATCTGTCTTTCATATTTCGTTACAATGATGTGATGGCTAATTTTATTGATTGATTTTATTTCAGTTATTCAGGTTTATTGTATTTTTTATCCAAAATTGTAACTTAATTTAAAATTTGAAATAGTTATGTAATTAAAAAAATATCAAAGTCAATATAGGGTTATCACTATCTGCCAGAATTTCGATAGTGGTGCATCTTTAATTAAAATAAATAAATATGCAATTATGAAATACATTAAAAATAAAGTAAATATGACATTTAATTCTGGTAATTGGCAGGTGTGGCAAAAACTTAAATTTGTACTTAATTTTGGACATTAATAACACTAACAGGTTAATTTTCCTGAAACATCCATGGAACAGCCATAGCCGTATTGAGGCAAAGGCTTTTTTTTGTTAGCTAAGCTACATGCTCACAGTGATTTCACTGGGCACGGCCATGTCAGCTGTGATTATGTAAAGAAAACATCCCGCAGCACTGAGGTCCCAGGTGGCTACAAGATGTTCCTCTCTCCCACCCACCCCAAAGTCCAAATAAACTTGATGTACACACTGAGTGTGTGTGAGATTGTTAGGACAACAGCCGTGCTGGGCAGCTCCTGCACCTATAGGTTTGTTTCTTAAAGGAACAGTCCACGTTTTTGGAAATAGGCTCATTTTACAACTCCCCAAGAGTTAAACAGTTGAGTTTTACCGTGTTCTCTAGCACTTTTAGCTTAGCTTAGCATAGATCATTGAATCGGATTAGACCGTTAGCATCTCGCTCAAATCCCCAAAGAGTTTAGATAATTTTCCTATTCAAAGCTTGACTCTTCTGTAGTTACATCGTGTACTAAGATTAACGGAAAATGAAAAATTGCGATTTTTCTAGGCCTAAATGGCTAGAATAGCTATATCATAACTAGTTACCTAGCTGTTGGTCTTAGTACACGATGTAACTACAGAAGAGTCAAGCTTTAAATAGGAAAAATATTCAAACTCTTTGGTCATTTTTGATGACCAAATGCTAACGGTCTAATCAGATTCAATTATCTATGCTAAGCTAAGCTAAAAGTGCTACCGCCAGACCCAGGAGATCGGCTGAATGGATTCAAAAACGGTAAAACTCAACTGTTTAACTCAAGGGGAGTTGTAAAATGAGCCTATTTCCAAAAACGTGGAGTGTTCCTTTAAGCCATACCAAGCCAAACAAACCCACTTTTGTATCACCAAAGTCCTTCTTTAGAGAATGCTGCCAAAACTTAAACTCATTCCTTTTCCACCGTTCATCTCTATTATGTCAAAGTTTTGTATGTCTTGTATACAAAGTTTCATTACATGAAAACAGAACAGTATTGTGTAACAGTAAATAATATCCATGAAAATGTCCTGATCCAGTACTGGCAACGCTGAAGACCGGCACATGTTTATGTAGTGGTCCAGACTTATCATTTGTGTTTAAGAAGAATTGCTCATGACAAGAGCAGGTTTTGCCAGCTCTTGCGACACATGGAGTTGAATGAATACTGTGAATACTCAAAGATTTCTTTGTTCAGGATTTAGGAAAAAACACTTATTTAAAAAAAAAAAAAAAAGATGGTTTGGAGTTTTCTCTGGATGTTCAAATCCACAGTGTGGCACCGATTAAGTGAGGAGTAGTTTACTTATCATCAGCTTCCTAGAAATAGTCTGGGTTTTGTATTATATTGTATATGCCATTTTATAGCCTATCATAATATATATATTTATAATATCTATATAATGCTCAAAAGTGTGCTTTATCAAGCAAAACTCTCTCATCTTCAACAGAATAAGAAAAAATTATTTAGCATTTTTACTATTCATACTCTCTCAAATTTTACATTTAAAATTTTACATTTTAAAAATAATTAAAATATTATATTATATGAATAATAAAGCAGTATTGATTTACAAATTTAGCATATATTATTTATTGCATACTAATATTTTCAACCCGATCTCACAGCAATTCTTACATATTTTACGAGGTGGCTAATTCGTACGAATTTGTACGACCTACGTACCTACATACGATTTATGCTAAATCGCTTGATGTAGTAATTCATACGAATTTGTACGACTTTTTAATTTTGTTAAATCGTACGTAAAATTTACGAGTTTGTACGAGTGAAGTCGTACAAATTCGTATGAATTACTACTACAAGCGATTTAGCAAACATCGTATGAATTTGTACGACCACATTCAATGAACTCAGTTGCACAGTTAGTATGAATTTGTGCGATTGACCAACCCCTAACCCCGCCCCTTAACCTACTGGGGTCTAGACAAATCATACAAAATCGTACGAGCGTGGTCGTATGAATTCATACGAATCATCCACCACGTAAAATACGTATGAATTGGTCGTGAGATCGTGTTAGTATTTTAGTTAATCTTTAGTTAATAGAGTTTAATGAAAAACGCTATTTTTATATGCATTGTATTGTTTTTAGTATTGCTACATTTCTATTATGAGAGGAGATTATACAGGACAGACCTAGACTGCAACCTTCGCTAAGATGACTCGCAGACAGCCTTTATAGCAAGGCCGCGATGAAAGGTCTTGTTTCCACTCATCTAGTTATCACAGACCTGCACTTTTCACCGTCTGCCCTCCTAGCACTAAAATGAACCCTCATAGGCTTTGAGTGAAAGCTACACCGCAAACCACACGTTCCTCTCACATTGCGTAATTAGTAATTAATTAGTTTTCTTGACCTCATAGCCAATTCAGAAGCTGCAGCTGTCACTAATATATATTTCTTTCAATAATGACAGATGATGAACCAGGAAAGTTGTGAACTTTTTTTTGTAACAACAAATGCTCTCTATTTTCCTTATGCTTTGCTTTATACGTGCGTGTTTGTGGTTGATGCCTGGGAACCATGGTGATTCATTTCTTAAAAGCGTCGCACAAAGAATAGCCATGCTCTCAGAGTTTTTCCATTGTGTTTAATTCAATGGAGGCATTGACGGCCCACATTTCTATTTTGAGTTGTTATCACGGAACTGGCAGGCTGCTCTATAGTTCAACGCTTACGGCAAGTTAAGCAACAAAGTGACATTGATGAAACAGTCTGTCTCCGCTTTCAATAAACATTTTAGTGAGAAATATAGAATTTCCAGTGTTTTGAGAGACAGGCCTCCCTCTGAAATATCTGGGCCAAATGGCTGGATTAAGACGAGTGTTGATTTTCACCAGGGCTGGGTCATAAATACAGGACACGTCTCAACATCAGGACTTGAGTGATGACTAGATTTACTGAGCGCCTTCACCTTTTCCATGTATTACTCAAGTACTACCACTCTTTCAAACCCCAATGACTTTTCATTTATTTACACTTGTTTCCATGGAAGTGACAGGTACAGTACCAGTACTGTTAAAATGTGAGGTTTATAAAAATGACAGATGGTTGGGTGTGAAATTACTCAAAAGATGATGTTTGGAAAAATGTCTGTGTTGTTTTTGTCCATATACTGAAAGTCATTGTGGTTCAGGGTTGTTTTGGACCCCACTGGTGTTCACTGTGTGGACAAAAACACTTGAAACGCTCTTCACAATATCTTCTTTTGTGTTCCACTAATTAAGACCAACAGGTTTGGAATGACATGAAGTCATAAAATAAGGAGTAAATGATGACAGAACTTGGATTTGTGAGTGAACCTCCCTTTATTAATTTAGGGTAGTGTTGTCACAATACCAAAAGTTTGACTTTGGTACGATACCTGACTAAATAATATCTCAATACTACTACTGAACCGATGCCAGACAAAAACGCTATACGCTGAATACGCTAAAAGGATAAAAGGGCATGAGCTGGGGTGGGAAATTTGGCCAAAATCTTATTTCATGATAGGATTTTCACGATCATTTCTATCATGTAGTGATTTTCGTTATTTTATCTACATCTGCAGTAAAATTAAGACACAAATGAAATTGTTTTTAGGTACAGTAGGTCTGACAGTAGGATTCAAGTCATATAGAAACTGAATAAAGCAATCAAAATATAAAAGTGAAGCACTATATTAATTAAACATTCATACATTTATCCTTAATAAAGCTACTAAAGTTGGTCAAGATCAGTGAGCGATTTTCTTTTTCTTTTGTTGCTTGATTAACATTATAGATACAAACAGCAGCAGGAATATTAGTCTGTCGTCACCTTAAGAGATACACGGATCCAATATATTGATACACATGTGTTTTCTTTCTCAGCTGTTTGTGTTAACTTTAGTCATAGATCAAGACAATTGATGCGAAAAACTTGTGAAAGAGTTCTGAAATTGAAAGAGTCCTTTGTCAAGGTTTATTGTGCTTAAAATGTCTAGTATTCATGCATGGTTGATTTTGCTGCTGAACAGACCATTTGAAGTTTTAGGCTAAGGTAGATCAGCTTTAAGTTGGTCCCAACATGCTTTAAACCAGTGGTTCCCATTCCCAACCACGTTCCTGGAGCCCCACCAACACTGCACATTTTACATGTGTCCTTAATCAGACACTCCTGATTCAGGTCATCGGTGCATTAGTCGAAACTTCAAAACCTTAAATGGGACAAATTTGGGACAATGGACAAAAAAATGGGACAATAGAACATGCAAAATAAGCAGTGTTGATGGGGCTTTAAGTGTTTTAAGTGGTGACTTTGCAAATGCAATCAACTCAGTTCAATGCACCGCAAACTGGCATGGACTCTCCAGTCAGTCTCCATTCATATGGCTCTAGTTCCTGTTATTGTTAATCGAATATTAAATTGTCTGCCATTGACATGTTAACAAGCATCAGATTTTGGATCCTTGGTTCACTCTGCACCCATCTGCACACCCGAGCATGTTTGTTGGGCTGCATTTCTTTGGCTCATACTATTACCAGATGTTCCAGTGTCCATAAACACAGACGCAGAGGTCAGACATACACACAGATTTCTCTAGACACTCCTCACACACCACCCCATGCGGTGAATAAAAACAAACGGCTAACACAAAGCCTGGCCTGTTAGTCTGCGGCAGCCTGCACCTCTTCTCACTTCAAGTCCCGGCATTCTAAACACACCACAATAAATATCCGTCTCTGCGCCAGGCGTGACTTAACAAAATAGGGAACAGATACTCTCGAGCTTCATTGTGTTCAATAGAAGACCTTTTAATATGGCAAATAGTAGCTTACTTGTCTGTACAAAAATAGCGTCGCTGCTCTGTGGGGTTAATGTCACGCTGAATTGTCTAGACCCAAGGGATTGTGCAGGGTTTATGGAGGAAGGCTGTGGGTGGTCTATACAGCAGGATTCTGGCTGGTCTCTGCCACAGCAGCGATGTCCAGGTTTGTGAGGTTGAGAGTTTGGCTGACTACTGATGTAAAGCTGCTGTCTCACTATATGAAGGAATGTGTATGTGCTGTTTGTGTTTGCTGTGTTTTCACAGAGCAGCTGAGTCAGGCTGGACTTGGCTAACACCTTCCCGTCTCTATAGGGATAGCTTTCTCTTATCTTCTCCTATAGACCTTAGTTAGAATAGACGGTTTCATTCGCCATGTAGACTGTGAAAAAGTTCTGTTCATTCTTGTCAATACAAAAGTATTTGAGATGCATTTTACCTCTATTGTTATGTATTGTGATTGATCGTGTAAGAGAAGAAGCATATTGAACTAGAAAGAAATGTAGGATGTGAAAATTGGTTGAAAAATATGAGGGCTTGCAACAACATGCTGTAGAGGCAGAGCAAGTGGAGGATTATGATAAAAAAAAAATATTTGTATTTATTTAATTTTGAATTTCTTGCACCAATCAAATTGTGGATTATATGGTCATCATGGGTCATATCTAAATTACATCACAGACCTGTGTTTTGGCGTTGACAGTCTGCTGATAATGAGTGCTTCAGTGGTTTACCAGAATGATTGACACGCAGGAACGCAATGGTGTCATTGAAGAAACTGTATTTCCATCCTTCACAGCCTCATTTTTGTCAAATTAAATATGCTGTTTACTCTAAGGTCTGTGTTTCTTTATCTTTGTCGCCTCATTCAATCTCTGCATTCAGCCCTTCCATTCCTCTTTATTTCTTCCGTTCCTCCTCATTGTCCTCCTCCTAATGGATGAGCCCAGTGTCGTCTGCTCCCCGCCTTTCAAGTTGGGCCTATTTTTAGCCCCTCATGTGCCTGGCTGAGGGGATGCGTGAAAGTGGGGACTGTGTGTGAGTGTTTGCAGATTCTGTCAGTGAAAGAATGAAAGGAGACTGAAGGGGTGCTATAGTTTTAATATTACCGAGGTGACAGGGAACAGGGACTAATAAAGGTGATATAAATGGAAACAGGTCCATTTGTGTTCGGGAAAGACTCGAGAGTTCAGTAAATCTGTATGGTCAACGTTCACAAAACCAGACTGGCACAAATCATATCACAATTGGTAATTCAGTTGCCCACATGCATGGATTCTAACAACATGCCAGTTGACATCTCCAATGTCACCTTTGAACTTAATCCATCTGAGAACATGCTAATACATGAAACAAATGCACAAGAAAAATGAGTGCATCTGATTTAATGCTTCTTAATGTGTATAGAAGGACCTTTGTTGGTAAAAAATGAAAACTGTCATTAATTACTCACCCTCTTGTCGTTCCAAACCCGTAAGACCTCAGATTTCTTCAATATATATTGATATTTCATCACAAATATCTTAATTTGTGTTCTGAAGGTCTTACGTCATTAATGACAGACTTTTTATTTTGGGGTGAACTATCCCTTTAACATAGGAGCCACAATAAAGTAGAATTTAAATTATGATGCCATGAAAAGTTTTAGTTGATCTAATAAGAAATGTATGCACTTGGTTATTTCTGGGACCTTGGAAATGGCGACACTCTGGCCTCCTTTTGTTTTTTTTGCATGTGTCAGTATATGAGGGGGAGAAGAGAGTGAGTACGTGGGAGGGATGTTGCATTGAATTTGTGATGGAATAGAATGAAAAGGAATTATAAAGCACATGATATGAGTTTTGTCATAATTTGTGAGAGACGAAAAGGTGGGGTGAGCGGGGTGAAGGAGTGTATGGATTGACAAGGGAAGGGGGATGCCTCTTCTCTGATCGTGCACCGACATCTGCTCACTGGCTAGAGCCAAGGGTAGGAGGAGTTTGAGTGCTCCTGCTGCAGCGGAGAGAGGGAGGGAGAGAGGGAAGGAAGGAGAGAGGATGTATCAGTGCCACAGAGGAGAGAGAGAGACTGCTTTCTGCATCACACCACTCTATCCTTCATTTACATTCCAGACGCTGGCTTCTCTCTGGAGAGCCCCTGCTCTGTTTGAAATGCCAATCACCACTTGCTGTTCCTTCATCCTCGATCACACACACTTCCTCCACGTTGATGTGAGGGAGCTGGGTGCCCGGCACACGCTGAAGAGATTCCCCAGTCTTCGTTTGACAGAAGACTGAAGTTGCTGCAAAGACATCAGACTCTGGATTACATCATACAATCCCATTTTTTGGGATTTGAAGAAATAAACAATTTGACTACGTTATTTTGGGGAATCTCCAGCGCTGCTTTGCTGTGTGTAATCCTCCAGACTAATAACTGTGTGAGAGCAACTGGGACTTTTATGATCAGAGTGGCAAGGACTCCGCTTCCTCTGCTTTTTTCCTGTGCCTGCAGCTGCCTGCCCCGTTCAGGCGCAGCTGTGCTTCTCCCCGGAAAGGTGGGGGACTGATAAAATAGGGTGGTGTTTATGTCCTCTACTGCTGGGGCTTGATCCGGAATTTAAGCTACCCTCCTCAACAGCTTGTAGTAAGTGACTCTCCTCAGGATACTGTCGCTGCATGTGTGTGCTCTGGTGAAAGGATTGCTGTGGACCTGCGGCTCATGTTGCTGATGATATGGAAGGCACCTGGCACGGACACCTCCCCCATGTCAGCCGTACTGTGGGCAGCCTTTGCTGAGCTGGGCCCCCAAGGAACTAGCACCCTAATTGTGCGCCCATGCGCACCCTAAACAAGATGAACGCAACTGAGTTGAACCATAGCACAGAAACCTTCTGCCTCCTGGACATTGGCTACTCTCAGATCTTCAACACTTGCCTGCTGGAAGTAGCTGTTGTTCTCTTCTTGACAGTGCTCATCATCTCCGGGAACCTGGTGGTTATCTTTGTTTTCCACTGTGCCCCGCTACTCAGCCACCATACCACTAGCTCCTTTATACAGACTATGGCGTATGCAGACTTTCTGGTTGGGGTCAGCTGTCTTATCCCCTCTCTGTCCCTCCTGCACCATCTGGAGGGTGTGAACGAGAAACTCACCTGCATGGTCTTTAGCTACATGGTCTGCGTGTTGAAGAGCGTCTCCATGGCCTCTCTGGCATGCGTCAGTATTGACCGTTATGTTGCCATCACCCGACCTCTTTCCTACACTGCTCTGGTCACACCCTGCCGTCTTCGCACTTGCATTGCCCTTATTTGGCTGTACTCTGCACTCATCTTTTTGCCCTCTTTCTTTGGTTGGGGCAAGCCAGGATACCACGGTGATGTATTTAAATGGTGCTCCACCTGGGACACCCAGCCCCTTTTTACCGCGTTTATTGTTGCAGCCCTCTACGCACCAGCTGCTTTCACCGTTTGTTTCACCTATGCCCATATCTTTCGGATCTGTCGGCAGCACACTCGGCAGATCAGCGAGCGGAGGGCTCGCTTCGGCCCACAGGATCCTGAGCCGGGTGAGCAAGCCTGCACGGACAAACGCTATGCCACTGTGCTCTTCCGTATCACCAGTGTGTTCTACCTGCTTTGGTTACCCTACATCATTTACTTTTTACTAGAGAGCGCAGGGATATACCACCATGCCATTGTTTCATTTCTGACCACATGGCTAGCAATTAGCAATAGTTTTTGCAACTGTCTCATCTACAGCCTGTCAAACAGCGCCTTCCGCAAAGGCCTCAAGCGCCTCTGCCTGCTTTGTCTGCAACGTAGCGACACCAAGAAGCCCCTAGGAGATCCACCAGCACCTCCGCGCCCTGCTTGCCATGTGTAACGCCATCTTTTGGCAAGATAGTGAGCTTGATTTTGATGTCAAGGGTCATGTCAAGTTACAAGTAGATACTGAAGATTTGTCTTGGCATCTGTGCACTGTCCCAGTTCAAGCCAGGTGGGGCAAGTTACAGAATTACCTGACAGCAAGAAATGGACCCTTGACCTTGGTCATTAAAGATGAAGTGGACAGCTATGCGAGAGTGGGCTATTCTCATCGGTATTTGTATATACCATTCTCAGCCATTTTTGCTGCAAGGATGAATTAAGCAATGAGGAAAGTAGAAAAATCTCATTCTTGTGATTGTGAAGTCTTTAGATTGCATTAAATATTGTCTGTATGCAAAAAGCATAGTTTTTATTAGTGACATTAAAGCAAAGACTGAGTTGAGCTGTCTGCTCAGTAAATGTCTTCTTGAAGGCAAACTCATGTCTTTCAGTGACTTTGTGGCAAATTTACTGGCCTTTGTGGACTGTTGACTTTTACTTCTGATCATGTGGCAGGAAGAATGAGAACAAGTAGTCTCTGTTTCTCCTGTTAACTGGCTCACATTTGTTCATATGTAGGGAAAAAAAAGAAAGATCCCTGTTAGACTGATCTAAAACCTTAAATAATATAGATGTTAAAATTACTTCTGGACAAATACTTTAAAGCATTTCTAAGGGCTTACCTGGTTTTGGACTCATGATCTTATTTGTTTTTACTAGTAATATCCGAGTCTTGCCTCGGAATTTCTGGGGATAATCTGATCACTACCCTGCTCTAAGTGGAAGAATGTGCTAGTGTTTTTTGTCTTTGGATCCATGACAAGTCTTGACCTTCAGCAATCACAATTGGATTTTTTAAAAAGCTGTTTTTCCAAAGAGCAGAAATCGACCCCAGCCCTCAAGCAATGCCATGATTACATGGACTTCCCATTTTCTGCTTATTTAAAGCCATGAAGGGATTACATAACCACGCCTCCAGTCAGAGGACACCATCGTCAAAAAACGCATTAATACAACAGCAAACAGACTACTTATTCTTCCTGACTCATTTCTAAACCTTGATCACACTGGAGATTAAATTTTTAGCTGGAACCCACCCATAGCATCAATTCTTAAAGGCTAACTGTAAATCATTTTGGAAAAAAAAAAAACAGTTTGACTACTTGGAGTATTGCTGGAGTATCTGCTGGACAGAATGACTTTTGGACTTGCCCTCTGCCCTGAAGTGTCAGTCGTGTGCAACTCTCTTGCCATGCTTGGTTCGCTTCCACTGGTTACAATGTGTTTAAATGGTAGGAATGAATGGTTAAGGGGAATGGGGAACATCTGTCCAAGTGCATTGTCCAAACGCACAATCACACTTCAAATATTGTATAATGCAGTTAAGCACAACACAGAAACACGTGACCGTAACAGATGTTAGTTGCTTAATTCCATCACAGGATCCTTAAGATGAACAAGGCCGCAGTGGTAAAGGTTGCTGATGTGGGCAAGAACCAAAAAGATTGTTGTATTCAAATTAGGACACTTGATGGATAAAATGGACATCAGAAGAAAAGCTGCTGAAACTGATATATCAGGATGCAGAGGTCAAAGTTTTATAGCAGATGTTTCTGAAGAGTCTGCATGTGCTCACACACACAAAAAAGCAGAACAACAATGAACTGCATCTTACTGCGCTGTACTATTTATCTTTATGACATAGATACATGTACATAATTCATATGTGGAGGTGCCAAGAAAATTGAGGGCATTGAAAAGCATGCCCTTTGTCTTTTTTCATGCTGTGATCATGAATTCGCTCATTTGGATGGTACTGTTAAAAATTATTTCTTATGCAGATAGCTTTGTCCTCATAGCTGACCAAAGTATCAATATTTATTGGTGTTCTCTGATGGAATTGTTATTTTTATTTTTTTAATATATATAGAGGAACCACAAAATGTATTAATGAATTGTTGTCGAATGGATTGATTGTTTGTAGTAAGATGTTTATTATAAAAACAGTTTGCATTCCTCTTTGTATTTAATCTAATAGTATTTATGACCTTTACCTTCTCTTAAATTGTTATAAGAGAATGTTTTCCATTGGAGAGGGTTGTGTCTTGTGACATATTCCCAAATACCTTTTTTGTATGACACCATGGAAAAATGCCCTCATTATATCACCAAAACAAGTTTTATGACTGTCAGCAATGGATCTTGTTTATATGCCGCGTCACTTCAGTTAATAACTGAAGACTTGCTTTCATAATTGTAATACTGTGACGTGAAGAAGTGTCTTATGACTATGTGTCTTTAAGTGTTTGGTCAAGATTTTGATAGGAGACGCATAAAGTCTGAACTGCCGTGTCATGGCAGGGCGCCGTGCAATACTTCCATTCACTAGATAGATTTAGAGAGTGATAGAAAACATATCACACACAATAGAAAAAGGGCTTTTATTTTTTCCAAGTGTCCCAGTTTGTTTGTTCAAATGTAGATCTTGATCTTGCGGCCTCTGGCATAGTGCTGTTTTTGAACCAGAGCTGAAAGAATTTGTTAGCCATTTACCCATCCGTCGCTTTATTGATCGCACATGACCATGTGTGCGTGCACACGTGCATGGATGTGTATGTGCGTTAAACAGAACAAAGACGCATGTTTTTAGCATTCGTCTTGATTGCTTTTTGGACTTTTTAATGCCCCTGGATCTCTGAACTCACCCAAGACTGCTTCCTCCCTCTCGTCCTAAGAAACCTTCCCCGTGTTCATTTAAAGGAATCAGATTAAATTAAACGGCCAGCCATTGATGGTCATGCTTGAGAAACTGCCTCGGTTGTGTATTAACCATTCGGAACGGTTGAATTTTGTGAAACCATCCATTTGTTGCTCTGATTCTGATGTCTTTTTCCATTGGTCGACAGTTAATTCTTTCTATAAAAATGAAGTTGAAGTTGGGTTTTCTGCTTAAATTGCTGTGAAAATCCAAATCTTGAAGCATGCGTATCTGTATTTTCAGATGCTGTAGATATTGGTTATTTCTGCTGTCTGAAGGATATTGTAAGTAAGATTGTATGTTGGTTTTATGTACTACAAATGGAATTGTATGTTTTGAAATGAGAATGAGGCTCTAATGTTGCCTAAAGCCGGGCTCACACTGTGCGATTTTTAAAAGTCTTTTGCGATTGCTGTTTGTCACACTGTACGAACATGATCCCCATGTCAGACTGTAGGATCACAGTTGTCTTAATGTCAGACTGTACGACAGTCAAGACGCGACAAAACGGACGTACTTTTTTTTTTTTTTTTTTTTCAAAAACGGACGTACTCAAGAAGACTTGTCCGGAGTTTGACGTCATCAATACGTGACCCACGTTCTTTCGCTATAATGGTAGCTAGCAAACAACAGCAACGTGTAGCGTTAGTTTTATTAATTACATGCTTTGATGTTAAAAAAAACAAAACAAAAAAGACGACGTGTGTGGAGCAAGTCATGGCTGGGCAAAAGAGGACTTTATGGACTTCCGGTTCTACAGAGCGAACTTGAGGTAATTTTGTTATTCGAGTTTAAACATCCTGCCCCTTAATAAATAAACTTTAAGTAAACTTTAGTTTGTACATATATTGTTTTTACAAATAACGAAGTTGAAGTTGTTGCGCTAATTGCGTCATCAGGTTCAGTGCTCCTATTGGTTCTTGGTTTGACGGTCGTCGTAGGAGATGTCACACTGCAGGAAAGTGTCTGAAATCTTCTGACACTGCCAGAATTTAATCGGAGGAAAAAATTGATCGCAACGGCCATTAATCGGCTGTCGGTGAACATGTCAAACCAGCGATCTAGACAACCGATTTTAGCCTAGGATTATAGGAATCTTTTAGGATTTTAGGATTTTCAAAATTTGTCTCAGACGACCAAATCGTGGCCAAAATCGCACAGTGTGAGTCGGGCTTTAAAGGGTGTCAACATTGCATGTTTTGCTTCATAGATGATGGTACTTCTGTCATGGGTAAAAGCTGGAGGAAACATTTCAACTTTTGGGACATTTTGATGCTAGAGAGCTTTTGTTTTTGTTCTCCTTATGATGCCAAAGCATTCTTTTTTTCTTTCCTGTGGGAAAACTGCTCTGTTCTTGAAATCAAAGTCAAGGGCTAGTGCTCTCAAGGGAGAAAATCTCCCAAGATGACTTGCTCTCCACTGTGCTATATTAGGACGCAGGACCCAGTCGGCCCCTGCCATCGCAGAAAATGGAGGGCTGAGCTGGAACAGTGTGTTTTCTCCCTGAGGAACACACCCCTCCGTGCACAAAAACACACACTCCTCTCTGTAACTTTGTGTTGATTGTGCTAGGCGTCTTTGAGTTTAATCATGTATGTTTTAAAAGTTAAATTGCTGAGCCAGGCTCCTTAATGAATTGCTCATGATCTTGCCCTCCTGTAAGTGTGTCTGGTTTTTATTTGATTAACTGGAGAGAATTGTTTTTCGCCTTTCACTTTAATGCATTCCAAATTGTATTTCAATTCTTATAAAAAGAATATGAAAGCACTGCAAAGTCTTTGGTATTAACAATGTATTTGACTGAAAGAAAACTTGATCTTCTTCTCCATATTTTCTTCGGCATATCAACAAGTTGTCTGGTGTGTAGGGCTGTAGCTGAGGTACTAATGTGGTGTGCCGCAAATTTTGTAATGATGTCAAGTTTTAGAAAATAATTGTCAATAATATATTTATATTCTGGTATATCTGCACTGAGGAAATAAATGTGATCTTATCCTATCATGTTTGAATGCTTATTGTTATTGTGCGTGTGTGTGTATGGTGACTGTATTCATGTGACAGTACATTAATAATCATCTTTGGTTGGTAATTACTTGCATTAGCACTTGTTCATCTCATTGGCAAATTAACATCAAAAGTACACGTCACTGTAAAAATGGAAAAACATCATACATTTATTGGTCAAGTACAGTTGTGCCAAATTAAACATTTAGTTTTCTGTGACGTATTGAAAGTCAGAATTGTCTTTGTTTTCATAAGTACTGTAAGTTCTCATGACCTTATTTGATGTTGCATAATTTCTCTGCTTTAGATCTCACCAAATTTAACATTTACATGTCTACACAAGGTTTTGTCAAGCTAGAAGACCAAACATTGCAGAAGCATCAATTTGAATGAGTTTAAAACAAAAAATCATATAAGAAAACAAATCATTAAGAGCCTTTTATTATGCAGTAGTATTAATTTTGAACATTTTCTAGCCAGAAGCAATGCAACAAGGTTCCAGCGACAAGCAATTTGTCTGTCCAACCTGCTGCGTGATGCAACATACATAGTTAAAGAGGACCCATGCTCTTTTTACAAGATGTAAAATAAATCTCTGATGTCCCCAGAGTGTGTATGTGAAGTTTTAGCTCAAAATACTCAACAGATAATTTTTTATAGCTTATTAAAACTGCCACTTTTAGGGTATGAGCCAAAACGCGCTGTATTTGAGTATGTTGCTTTAATGCAAATGAGCTGTTGCTCCCGGAGAAGAGGGCGGAGCTAAAGCTCAAGCTCCCGCATTAGCAGTGCTAGCCTTTGCAAATAAACATTCCCCTATTTATTAGTACAAGCCTGTTATCTTTACAGAAAACATACTCAGTTTCAAAGTCAGTCATCTGATTGTACAGTGCATAATAAATTCGTCTTTATGAATTACACAGATGGGTGCACAGAGCGATAAAAATAACAACATAGCTGGTTTCATGCTGCCTGGCATGCTATCACAAACTTTATAAGTCCCACTTGTGATTATGAGCTCAACAAACTCAAGCGATCGACTCACATTGCTTTCATATGCAACTTTTAACTACCACATTCCTATTCACGATCATTCATGAAGGCAGCACCAGTGAAAACAGACAGAGACAATGGGAGCTTTAGCAGCATTAGCCTTACAGAGTGCCAAGAAGCTCTTTCAGAAGGGCAATTTGGAAAACAAACACGTGATACTTACTTTGTCTGGAGCTGACGTCTGCGCACAAAGTGTTGGTATTGATCCCTACACGTAATGGGGACTTCACCGATTTTTTCCGGGACATTTCCTTAGACAATTAAACTTAACCACAGTGTCCTCAGCGGCTCAGATGGAGGGACTCTATGGGGACTCCTATGTTCGTTAGTGCATCCCAAAACACAACCTTAAAAGCCTCTTTGGCGCTGACATTGGGGGATTTTGACCATAATAGGCTGGTTGTTTCCACACACTGCGGCCACACAACTGTGTTCAAACACCTTATAAAAGTGATTTTTGCATAATAGGTCCCCTTTAATGTTTAATATATGATTATGTGGAGCTGAATTTCGAAACCATGATATTTCACAGTAGGGCCCTATGATTTACGCGATGCAGAATCGCAGAATCCAGTCATAAAAATTTAATTTGCTGTATAACGTGGAATGTCATGTCATTTGTCGAATTTTGGGTGGATAAATCAAAAGTAGGTCAGAATGCTTAAATCAAAACGGGAAGCTGCAAAAATCCCATTTAGATATGAATCCTGCATGTTCTACGTGTTTCTTTGTGAATGAATGGAGCAGACACGTGGATTAGTTTACTACACTCGTACTGAAGCATGCGTGACGCTCACAGTGTTGTCAGCCTCTGCTGCCTTAATGTACGAGTATATGAACACATGAACATGATCTCTAGAACTGTTCTGAGAGTCACTTCATGAGCATTTGACCATTACATTTGAGAAAAAAATATTGTCATATCATATGCAAACAGAAGATTCAAGATTCAAGATTTTTATTTGTCACATACACAATTATACAGAGTATAACCAGCAGTGAAATGTAGGTCAGGTCCGCTCCAAGGACAGTGCAATTATACAGAATACAATATTAAGAAAAAGAAAAGTAGAAAAAATTAAAGAATAAAATAAAATAAAAGATAAAAAATATAAATGTAAATATAAATGTGCAGGTCAGTATGTTGTTGACTTAAATAGTAATAAAGAGGAATGTGCAAAAAACAAATGTGAAAAAAAGTTGTACAGGGTATGTAAATAGCTGCAATATGAGGTAGAAAAAATTATGAATAGCTTATTGATATAGTGATATTTACATGGAGTCAAGTGATATTATGACACAGAGTTAGAGTTTAGGAGCCTGATGGCCTGGGGGAAGAAGCTCCTCCTAAGTCTCTCAGTTTTTGCCATCAGGCTACGGAAGCGAATAGACGGTTACCAGGGTGATTAGAGTCCTTGATGATTTTGACAGCTCTATTTTTGCAGCGTTTGAGGTAGAACTTAAAGGTCTTCCCAGCAACCTGTTAAAATAAAGGTTCGGTTTAACTTGAAGAAACTGTGACAGAAATATATTACTTAATGTTATTATAGTACTACTACTGATAATACAATTATTATTTAACTATTTTTTAAGGAATATTTACCAAAAAAATATTTATCAGTATTTATTTCCCAGAAAAATGTAAACGCCACAACACAGTATTTCTGAAAAAAATTATAATACATTATTTTTTTAATATAATCAGTCAATCAGAGATGCTTTTGATTATGAAAATTTTATGCAATAACTAAAATGGAATCCAGAAAATTAATGGAATATTCAGAATTTGAATAAAATTAAACGGGGGGGAAAAAAGGAAATTAAATGAAAAAAGTATTTCATAGGGTATTCCATATTTGAATAAATTGCTGTTAAATTGTGAATTAGCAATGGTTTTCTGGCAGTCATAATTTTTTGTGAAGTCATGAATAATTCATGATTTTATTATACTTATTATTACAATTTTTGTTTCTTGAAGAAAGACCATGTAGATCACATAGATCATTTCTGGTCATTTAGTGTATTTAAATGAATATGATTAATTATCATTTTGATCGTTCAGTGAAATACATTTTTAGTGTTTTACTTCTTGCATTAAACATTTTGAGTCTACTTGGCTATAAGAGCTTGAAATGATTAATCTGGCTAGTCAGATTTTAAAAATATCCTTTCAAAGCAAAAAAAAAAAGGCTGTAAAAAAAATACTGTATTTTTCAGTGTAACACTGTGTCCTAGCTTAGTTTCCACAATTATTGTTCACATAATATAGTGTACAATTGAGTCTCATTAAAGTTTTCTTCAGTCAATAATGTTTTGTAACAGACCCTGGAGAGCGCTGGCTCTCCCTGACATGTGCTCAGTGGGTGATATGTTGAAGGGAAGAGGATGTGGACCCTCCCTGCCTCCCAGTTAGTGAGGGAGTGATTGGACTACAGTGAACCCACCAACTCACCCACCCTCAGTTTCTAGCTCTCTTTCATCGAGCTCACTATATTTTTATAATCAGACCTCCCCCAAGAAAAACAAAATGCCATTTTCGCCTATTGTTGCCTATCAGAAAAAAAAGGTACAGTGCTTCCTGCGGAAGCAGCCTTCCCCCAGCACACACACAATCTCACCATCACAGTCGAAACACAGCACAAGTTATGTTTTGTGCTTCACGCTCACGCAAGAGGTTCACACAGATCTACTTTTAAACAGTCTTACATCACCATGATTTTCTTAGCACTTCTCGGAGTCTAGGATGACTTTCCCTAATATTGGCACACCAATAATACGGCTCCTTATCTGAGACATCAGGTACTGTGTCTTCCCAGCAACCCATGAACCTGTTCAGACTTCCTCCTCCTGGAGTTTCAGGACGGAGGGTGAGAAGGAGAGTTTTAGAAAACCTTCGGAAAGAAAAAAAATGGCATTCTTCATCCATTAATTCTTTGTTTATTATTCATCTTTTCCTGCCATTCTTTGCATCCTTGCTTTTCTTTAATTCCTCTTGTTCGTTTTCATGGAAATGCTTGAGAGGAAGAAATGTGTACCTCTTAAACTAAAGACCTGATGCTTGGTTCCTGCTCATTTCCTCATGCATCACCTTTTCAAGACCACTTTTGGGTCAGTGACATAATGCTGCTTTATTTATTTTTTAGTCCTTTACTTACATTGTAAAAAAAAACAATCTGTAAAATAACAATACAGTGCAATACAGTGTAAAATTCAGAATGCTGATGAAATACCTGTAAAAAAAAAAAAAAAAAAAAAAATATATATATATGTGTGGAAATATTCCTTTATATGTTATAGTACATTATGCCCTGTTTTTACAGATTTAGTGTAGTTATTTATTTAAAATACAATTCATACATACAGCGATTTAAATGCACCACATATCTTTGGTATGATTAGTTTTGATAATATTTAGAGTTTGGAGAACTGTCTTGAAATAAATGTATTAATAATAAAAAAATCTAATTAAAAGGATGAAATACTTTGTAAAGATTGTTGGGGGTATTTTGGCATCTTTTATTATTATTTATTAGGGTGAAAAAATAAGCAGTGAAACAGTGCTGTTAAAATATTATAAATATTTGAAAAACTACTGTCTGTAGTCTATTATAACTGACTATTATATTGTATTATATGGTACAACTGACTATTATATTGACAGCTGTAACCCCCCAAAAATATATTAACTGATATTTATAAACTAAAAATTTATGACACTTGTTTTAAAAAAAGAAAAAAACATTTGAGATATATACCTTGATGTGTACATCTATTTAAGGTGCAGGGAAAATGTTACTTTTCTTTTCATCCTTAAACCACATGACATTTTTTCTTTTTTAATTTTTTCAAATTTCTAAACACATTATCAAAACCATTTGACCATTTGAAAGTAAATTTCTTTGCATTTTAAACTGGATATTTTTAAAGCTTTTCTTTTTTTTTTTTAGACATTAACTTGGGACATTTAGAGCTGCTTTCCTTCCCAGTGGTTGGTTTCTCTAATCTAAGGCTAAACACTTTGTATCACCTTGTATCCTGAGCCTGATCTGATCTTCCTCAGAGACGTGCTTCAGGTAAGGTGCAGTCTAGTCAGACTGGTTCGATTATGCTCACATCTCAGACTGACCTATTTTTAGCTGCTTCTAGTCCACTGGATTCAACATAACCCTCTGCTAGTTTCTTCTCAGACCCTTTTCCATTGTCTTCTCATCTTGCAGGCCGGTGCTGGTGTGAGCGGTGGGTCAGTCTGCCTCATGTTCGGCCTGAGTTTGTGTAGCTGCTGAGCACGTCAGCTGAGCTGCTGGCTGCAGATGCATTATTTAGTGGCTCCTCTCTTCCACATAAACATAGCATCAATTATAGAAAGAGAGGGTAATTAATCTTTGAAAAGGGGTATGCTTACTAAGGCAGGAATCCGCTGTTAGTGCAAATGTGTGGGAGCGCTTTCGAGCGCCTTGCACTCACGCACGCCGGTCTGTTTGGCGTTTCTTTGGAAAACAGATGTTCCCTGGAGGTTATTTCCTGGGCTTTAGTCTTGGTACCGTTGTTAGGAGGTGGCGATTGACTTGTATTACATGTGGGATGGTGTGAATTAGGTACGTTGGAGGCCCAGATCTACAACGCCTATGGCAACTCTGTGAGCATCAAAAATGGTGACAGAAGGAATGGAAAAGTGCGATGAAAGCAAACGACATATTCCCTTGCTTTCATCGCCTTGTTCCATTCCTTCTGTCACCATTTTTCAATGTGATGGAAGAAAGGTAGAGCGCGGCTACTGATATTAATCATGCTTTTTGGAGAAGATTGTAGTCTTGTGCTGGAAAGAGGATGAATAAAACATGGTGTCCTGAATTCAGACTGAACTCTGCCGTCCAGACATACATAACCCGAAGAGAGTTGGGAAAACCAGAGGAGACTCCCCATCTCTACCAGGATAAATCCTTTGTCTGGTGTGCGTGTAGTCAGATATTTAAACTAAGTGAAATATGTATTTTGTTCACAGATTTTCTTTAAATAACAGAGTTTTACAATAAATTGTTTTATTACATTTGATTTATTAATATAATAATTTATTTATTAAGTTCTGTCCCATCTACAGTACCATTCAAATGTTTAAGGCCAGTATTTTAAATTTTTTTTAGAATTAAATTTTTTTTTTTTCAGGAAGGACACATTAAATTGATTAAGAGTGACAGCAAATACACGTAATGTTACAAAAGATTTATGTTTAAATTAAAAAAATTATTTTGAACTTTCTATCCATCATAAAATCTTGAAACACAAGGTTTCCATTGCTGATAATAATTAGAAAAATTTCCTTAAAAAGCAAATCAGTATATTAGAATGATTTCTGAAGGATCATGTGACACTGAAGACTGGAGTAATAATTCAGAAAATTCAGCACTGCCATCACCAGAATAAATTAAATTTTTAAATATATTTGAATAGAAAACAGTTGTTTGAACTGGTAATAATATTTCAGAATATTCCTGTTTTATTGCATTTTTTTAAATAAAAAATACAGCCTTGGTGAACATAAGATACTTCTTTAAAAAAACTAAAAAAATCTTTCAGACTCCAGATTTTTGCACAGTAGTGTATTTCCCCATTAGAATTTAACTTTTTTTTTTATGCATAGTGACATCAATTATATTGATGCCATTAATTTTTGAATGCATATATGTTAATATAATGGTGTTCATGCATATAATGCAATTATGAGTTATGTTTGATGTTGAGAAACAGAATTCTGAAAGACCAAGATTTTTCCCATGCTCAGGCAAGTGTATGTGTGCTAGATGTGCAGTAATGAGTCATTACCCTTCTCCTCTTGTATCTCTGATATTAGAGAGCACATTTAATAATAACTTAAATTATGATAGATAGTTCAGAATGCTTCTCACTTGAAGGGATAGCTCACCCAAATTTACTTACCCTCAAGTTGTTCCAAATCTCACTGTTCCAGAAATTCCCGCAGTGCCTTAGCTGTACTCTGAGAGTCACTTTTTTGAGTATGTAATAACTGACGGGCATGATGTAATATTTAGCATTATTGTTTTTTGAAATTGCAAAAGAAAGAGGCAGCAGTTTGCCCTCAAGCTTCCAAATAGATGTTTATATAATCTGTTATTAAAGTACACTCTATTATTAGAGTGTTGTGACATACGCTGCAAAGCTTAAGTAACTCTCTAACATTTTTTGTGTGTTTGGTACATTATAAGGATGGGCCACATCATCTGACTAGTTGATTAGTAAGGAGGACTAGTTTATCTAGATTTTTGTTTATAGTTTTTTTTCTTTAAAGGGGATACACTTAACGGCAGCTGCAGCCTTACGGCTCTATATTCTTTAGTTTTTATTTTTCTACCTATATTTGAATTAAAAATGCTGAAATGTTTGAGTTTTTAAAGTAGTATATGCAGAAGTATATTGTATTAAAAATCAGCCTATATATATTAATGTAGAAAATGTTTTCTTTTGGTAGTTTCTCTGCATATTTTTTCTAATATACATTACAAGAAATATTTAAATAATCCAAAAATGCATTAAAATAAGGAACCATTGATCAACAGAATCACTGATAATTAACTGTGCCATTCTGAATGAGCAAAAATCAATCTTTTAAATCCAAAATTTGAGTTGTAAATTGAATTGATTCCCTGTTAACCCAAATATCCACAACTCTGCTGAAGTTTTTTTTTTACTAGTTTAAGGATGGCTTGAGTTGAACTGACTGTTACTATATAACCCAGCCAGAAATAAACACAGAGCATTGCATTGAGCTTTGTTTATGACTCTTAGTTTTGAGAGCAAAATTTAGCATCCAGAGTAATTCAGCATTTTTGTGCTATCACTAGCTGGCTTTGATGTACCGGGTGCAATAATGGAAGTGAAGTGGCTGGTTTTGCAGTGTGACAGAAATAGCGGCTGTCCATCAACAGTCTGCAGCTCCAGGCGCTCACACTTTGTTTATTAAGGGAGCGATCTAGTTTAATGTGATCTAGTTTTTTGTGTCTATCTAGAAAGTTGTTGTTCTGGAAACTTTACATGGACATTATACAGACTACAAAGGTTAGCAGATACTGATTTCTAGTAGGTTTGAGGGGTCATGCAGAGTTAGTTTTACCAACCCAAACAAAGTTTTCTTCTGTGCAATTTATGTTGCTTGCAATAAACTGTTTTGTCAGCCAAACTTCATACATAAATCTTAAAGGAACAGTTCACCCAAAAATTAAAATTCTGTCAAGACTTACTCTACCTGAAGTTGTTCCAAACTTGTATGAATTTCTTTATTCTGTAGAACACAAGAAGATATTTTGGGAAATGTTGGTAACCAAACATTTGACAGTAGCCAGCATTGACTCCCATAGTATTTTTTTCCATACAATGGACGCCAACAGTTCAGTTACCAAACTATCCTAACTATTAATAGAATTAGAACATTTGCTTTCTTCAGTTACACGTCATCCTTTTAGCAACATCTTAAATAATTCAAATCTGCAGGAACTTACAGTACAATCCCAAGTAGCCTGTTTAAATTAAATAGATTGAAATTGGATCGCAATGAACTCCCGTGGAGTGGTAATGTAACATCTCCTCCAGAGCATGTGGCTCCCTCTCTGTCTTTTGCTTTCAGTATCATCCCCACGGCACCCCCCACAGGATTTGTCATGACATTTTGCATCTTCTTTCAGTCTTGTGATGAGCTCTTGTATCGATTACATCATGTGTTCTTTTCTGAGTGGCTTAATTGGGTGATTAAGTAAGCCAGTGAAAGATAACAGTCCTCAGTTCTTCTGTGGAGTCACATCTACCAGCTTACGGTTTAGATGTTTGTTCCAAACGCTTGGACAAGATTGTGATTTTCATCTGTGTCATCTGTGTTTCTGAAAGACATGGGTAATTGGAAGTCCTGCTGAAAATACTTTCTTCTATGTGACACAAAAGGAGATTTTTTTTAGGAAGTTTTAAGCTGTTCTTTCAAGTCTTTCAAGCTTCATAAAAAAAGACATCTGAACTGTGCATTAAGCAGAAAAGATCTTAGTACAGTTTTGGTCCATCAAGAAAAACACTGTTTGTTCAGCTGAACAATGCAAACTGAGGAAGCTCTAGGATCTTTTGGGTTTGCTAGATGGCCATGTGCATGGGACTAATACCTCTGACACTCGTACATGCACATATGCTGAGCCTGTGGGATATTCAACATACTCTGCGTGTCTGTGATGCTGAAGGGTAACACTCTTGAGCACACGCATACATGCATGTCCACCCCAGATTGTCCACATTGCTTTGTGAGAACACCCTGTTCCAGTGGACAGATCTTGTTGCATTATGTGTGTTTGGTTTTTGACATGTCCTATCCACTGCCCCCTAGTGGACAGGAGTCAAATGTGCTTTATTTGTCTATATACAATCAAAGTGAATGGGGACCAGCAACATTGGCTCAACCATTGGCTAGAGTTTAGGATTGGATGGTCCGTTTGTGCAAAGACAAATGTGGTTGTCATTATTTTTGCACTTCAATTTTGTGTTCATAGTGGAATGGAAATAACACATTTTGCATTATATATTGCAGTGTAACTTTATATTTTGGCATTAAACAGTATTAGCTTTGCCTCATGGTAAAATTTCTCTTTCTCTCTCTCTCTCTCTTATCTTTTATTAGGAATCCCCACAGGACAGTGCCATCACTCGTGACATTAACCGTACGTTTCCTGCACACGACTACTTCAAAGACACGGGCGGTGACGGGCAGGACTCTCTCTATAAGATCTGTAAGGTGAGCAGATGACCTGTCTGCCATTTGCTTTCAATTTGTCTGCTCAGCTCCGATTCTGCACTTCTGCTCTGCCTCTGTTCATTTATCATTTTCAGCTCTACAAAATCCATTTCCTACCATTAAGAAAAGTTAAATGTGCACGTTTGGTCTGCTCCAGTTTCTTTATAAACTTTTATTTTATAGATTTTCTTTTTTAACTTCATTTAAGAAATGTTATATGTATAAAGATAGAGACAGTAGCTTGATGGATATCGATGATTGATATGTAAATTGATATACAAATTGATGTATAGATGGCTACATGGATGGATTAATATATAGTTGGATGGATGGAATGATATAGATGGATGAATATCTAGATATGTGGATAGGTTGGCTGTATAGATGATTGGATGAATACAGGTTGATGGGTGGATAAAGACTGATGGTTGGGTGGATATATTGCTGGATGAATGGACAGTGATATCATTGATAGATACAGTATATAGTTGGATGGATGAGTGGTAGATATATAGATGGATGGATAAATATGGACGTATCAATAGTTGTGTAGTTATATTGATGAATGGATATAGCTGGATGAATTATAGATTTATAGATAGGTGAATGGATGTATATGGTTAAATGGATATATGGATGATTGGATTGATGCATCGATGGCTGGATGGATAGATATATAAATAGCTAGATAGATATAGATTAATGTATATATCTTTAGATGGATATATACAGTGGCCTCCAAAAGTATTGGACAGTAAAGACAAAATTGCTCTGTTGGCTGCGGAGTCAAGACATTTGCAAATATGATTAAAAGATGAATATGAGACAAAATTACAGAATGTCACATTTTATTATTGAGTGATTCAACACATAGATGTTTTACCAGCTAAGAAGTTCAGCACTTTTAGAGTTCATCCCTCTATCTGATGTGAGCATAAGTATTGGAGCAGTTGCCTCACAGGTCTTTCTAAGTGATCAGCTGTGTCCTGTTGCATTAATTCTTCAGATATTAAAAGCAGGGAATGTGTCGTATCGGTTATATCCATTACTTCTGCATTCTGAATTCTGCAATCGATGATGACACACACAAACCAGGATGAAGACGAGGGAGCTGACTTTGAGAGAAAAGCAAGCAATTTGGATGCTAAAAGAAAAGAGGAAGTCAATTAGAGCTATAGCAAAAACAAAGGGCATGCAGAAATCAAGAGTTTGGAAACCACCAGCAACCAACAACGACCTGATCGGCTGAGAAAACAACAGTAGTTGATGACAGACAAATCATAAAAGCTGTGAAAATGAACCCTAAAAGACGTGTCTGTAAAATCACCAACAACTTCCAGAAAGCTGGGGTGATGCTCTGACAATCTACTGTCCTCAGGAGACTTTGACACAGAATTACAGATGCTACACAGCAAGATGCAAACCTCTGACCAGCACCAAAAATAGAAAGGCAAGATTACAGTTTGCAAAAAAGCACAAAGGTGAGCCAGAAGAGTTCTGGAACTGTGTTTATGGACCGATGAGACAAAGATGAACCTTTATCTAAGTGATGGGAAAGCAAAAATGTGGAGAAAAAAGGGAACTGCAATGATCCCAAGCATACAGCCTCATCTGTAAAGCATGGTGGAGGTGGTGTCATGGCATGGGCATGCATGGCTGTCTCTGGAACAGGCCCTCTCAGATTTACTGATGACTTAATGTATGATGACAGTAGCAGAATGAATTTGGAAGGGTACAAAACCATTTTGCCTACCAATATTCAAGAAAATAATTCATTGAGAAGTTCTTCATATTGCATCAGGACAATGACCCAAAACACCCTGCCAGTTCAGTCAAGGAATTTCTAAGGGCAAAGAAATGGAAAGTCTTAGATTGCCCAAATCAATCTTCAGATTTAAATCTGATTGAACATGAATTTCAGCAGCTGAAGAGGAGAGTAAAGGCAGAAACTCCCCAAAACAAGCAACAATTGGAATTGGCTGCATTAAAGGCTGGAAAAAGTATTTCAAAGGATGAGACCAAGAGTCTGGTGATGTCTATGGGTCACAGACTCACTGCTGTGATTGTGAGCAAGGGATCTGCAACTAAATAATAGCTTTTAATCTTTTATATCTGCCTTATGTTCAACTGTCCCAATACTTATGCTCACATCAATGAGTGGGATGAACTCTAAAAGTGCTGTTCTTTTTATTTGGTAAAACATGTATGTGTTGAAACGGCTAATAATAAAATGTGACATTCTGTAGTTTTGTCTCATATTCATCTTTTAATCATATTTGTAAATGTCTTGACTCCACAGCCAACAGAGCAATTTTGTCTTTACTGTTACAATACTTATGGAGGGGACTGTAGATGCATGAATGGACATATTGGATTGATTGGATGTATATCAGCAGATAGATAGAGAGATTTAACACAGTCTTTGAGATTTGAACATCTGCACTGAGTTGGCTTTAAAGCATGTAAGTGTTTGTACATAGTCTCTCATACTGTACTACAGTCCAGAACAGTACTTTCATGTAGGGCTGTGCAATTAATCGAATTAATCGGGTTTAATGTGAAAGTCACAAATGATGAGGGAAATGAGATTGATGGTTGGGTTTCCATCTTTGGGCGTCTCTTAATAATTCACCAGCCCTCTCTCCTACTGTTTCTGCCATCATTCATACAGCACTATAGATTTCTCATATTGACCACACAGGGTGATTCAGTTCTCTCAACCCACAGTTCAGAAAGTTTATCAGCACCACAGTTTGTAATTGTCACAATATTAGCTGACATTTTAACACAGTTTTCTGAGGTATGTAGGTCAGTATTCCATCAAGCTTTCAAATCCGATTCTCACTTCTCTATATTCAAACGTGCCACTAAAGACATTTGGTTTCAGTTCTCATGTGTCTCGTAACCAATCACATGCAAGTTTTAATATGTGAAAGGCCAAATTAGATTAAAAGAGCTGAGAGAATGATTCTACCAAGAATGTTTTTTTTTAAATCATTTATTATATTTTAATATGCAGTCTTTTTTTAAGCATTGCTACTCATAATTTCACTGAAACATTCTGTATCTTTCATCCTGCAGGCATATTCTGTGTATGATGAAGAAATTGGTTACTGTCAAGGACAGTCTTTCCTTGCTGCTGTGCTGCTACTACACGTGAGTGTCACATATGTCACAGACTCCTGAAGCAAAATGGATTGAACCAATGATGTCTACAACATTTAATATAATGAGCATGTGCATATTTGCGCTTGCAAAATAGTCAAAACTACACTGTTGCATTTGAATGGCCATGGAAACACAGGCTGTTTGCACCCAGACCGAATTCTCCACTTTGTTTGAACTAATATGACATCATCCTTTGGGATTTGAGACGGTGCCATCTAGTGGAGTTTCCCTGTTGTGTGATATTGTCAGCCTGATGTGATTGTAATCAAGCTCTGTGGTGGTAGTAGATCAATGTTTGTGCTGCAATTGTGGTGTAGATGCCAGAGGAGCAGGCGTTCAGCGTGCTGGTCAAGATCATGTTTGAATACGGTCTCAGGGAGCTCTTCAAGCAGAACTTTGAAGACCTGCACTGCAAGTTCTTCCAGCTGGAGAGACTCATGCAGGTTAGTGTTAGAAACTAAGAATATTTGATTACACATAATGACAGGAAATTAAATTACCCCATGAGTTACTCATCCTAGTTGTATATGACGTTCTTATTTCAGACAAATGCAATTGGAGTTATTAAAAAAATGTCCTGGCTCTTCCAAGCTTTATAATTACACTGAATGGTGGTCGATGATTTTGAACACAAATGCATGGATTTACTTCAGAGGGCCTTTATTAACCCCCTAAAGTCGAGTAGAGCACTTTTTATGATGGATGGATGCACTTTTTTTGAGCTTCAAAATCTCAAACCCCATTCACCACCAATATAATACCATTGTATTCGTCTGAAAGAAGAAAGTCATATACACCTAGGATGGCTTGAGAGTGAATAAATCATTGGGTAATTTTCATCTTTGGGTGAACTATCCCTTTAAATAACTAAATAGGCTGTTCTTTCCCTTGAAGAAATCATCTCTGACACATATATTTTGTCATGTAAATTAAAATAAATTGCCCTGAAGAATACAAATGTGTTATTAATATATCTGGAATGCAAATGTATTTTATCTTGTGGAAAAGTCTGCTGGTCTTACATCACAAAATACTCATACACTACCGTTCAGAAGTCTGGATTCTGTGAGATTTGTTCATGCTTTTGAAAGAATTCTCTTAATGGTCACCAAAGCTGCATTTCTTTAATAAAAAAAATACAGTAATATTGCAAAATATTATTACAATTTAAACGAACTGTTTTCTATGTGAATATATTTTCAAATGTAATTTATTCTTGTGATGCCAAGCTGAATTTTCAGTATCATTACTCCAGTCTTCAGTGTCACATTATCCTTCA
This sequence comes from Barbus barbus, assembly GCF_936440315.1. NCBI lineage: Eukaryota > Metazoa > Chordata > Actinopteri > Cypriniformes > Cyprinidae > Barbus > Barbus barbus. The sequence goes on along the minus strand of NC_136725.1, from coordinate 6,067,419 downwards.
GAAATCATTATAATATGCTGATTTGCTGCGCAAGAAACATTTTATTTTATCATTTCATAACTGTCTTCTGCTTCTGTGTGTTGCAGGAATGCATTCCCGACCTGTATGCACACTTCCTGAATCTGGGTCTGGAAGCGCACATGTACGCCTCCCAGTGGTTCCTCACGCTCTTCACAGCCAAATTCCCTCTTTACATGGTCTTTCACATCATAGACCTTCTGCTGTGCGAGGTAACATTTCATTCTTACCTGCTTTATTTCAAATATAGTTTTCTAATATTTTCTTTGCCTAGTTTACCTGTTAATTTATAGTTTAGGACTGTTACCTTGTGTAATATATAAAAAATTGTATATCTATAAACCATCTTTTGTCATTTTGAAATCATACTAATTTCTCATGGTCCAATGTAATTGATAGACCAACTGATATCACCAAAAAAAAAAAGAAATCACAGAATTAATCAAATCTAATGCAAATGCTCACTGATGTAACGGGATGTAAATATTGAAGACAAAGGAATAAACCTATAGATGATGGCAGCAGGTTGAAAAATTCAAGAAACACCTGCCATATTTAATACATTTGATAAATTGCCAGTTTGTCAAAGTAGAAATAAGTAAATATAGCAACATTCGGTCAAACAAAAAATAATTTACAATTCATTCCGAGTTAAAAATTCTGTCTTGGAAAATATTTTATCTAATATAATAAAACTTATGTGACATGGTCATGAAAATACACTTGATATTGATGTTTTTTTTTCCTCTCCTTTCAGGGCATCAGTGTCATTTTCAATGTGGCTCTTGCATTATTGAAGGTAAGGAAGTTCTCATTTGCATCATTTCATCTTTTTCTCAGAGGAAAAATAATAAATATGCAAGCTGGTGCTGTTTCCTGAAAATTAACCTGCAAATCACCCATGCCTCATCACCATGGTTACAGCTATTACAAGGATGTTAGACATAATTGGCACATCTAATAATCGGCAGCTACACTAGAGCGTAATCAGATGTTACCTGGTGAATCTCTGCTGTTCAACCCCGTAGGAAGAGAGACCGGTGTAGCACTATCACACCTCAACAGCAGAAATGAGCATCATTAACTGAAGATCACAACATGAGGGAGCAGTATTGTGTGCCTCTTGAAACTTTCTTAAAAGCTCTCTGTCTATCCACAGACATCTAAAGATGACCTGCTGCAGACGGACTTTGAGGGCGCGCTGAAGTTCTTTCGAGTGCCAGTGCCCAAACGCTATCGCTCTGAGGAGAACGCCAAGAAGCTCATGGAGCTAGCATGCAGCATGAAGGTAACCGCCTGTGTTCAGGCTGTTTATTTACTTCAAACTGAGATGTCTGTGGAGTATTTAATGTGATGATCAGGAAATTTCAAAACGGAGAAAGGAATAGTTCACTCAGAAATGAAAATTTTCTGAAAATTTACTCACTCTCTGGCCATCCAGGATGAAAATGAGTTTGTTTCTTCATCAGAACAGATTTGGAGAAATGTAGCTTTACATCACATGCTCACCACTGGATCCTCTGCAGTGAATGGGTGCCGTCGGAATGAGAGTCCAAACAGCTGATAAAAACATCAAAGAATGTCAAGAAACAAATCTGTCATTAAACTAGATTAACTTCAAATCAGTGCTTGTGGCTAAAATATGAATCGACGAAAATGTCATCTAGTCTGAATCAGGAGAGAAATATGTCAATTTCAAGCACTGTGTAAAAGTGAAAACAGTCCAGATATGTTCAAGACATTAACTGATGGACTGGAGTGGTGTAGATTATTGTGATGTTTGTATCAGCTGTTTGGATTCTCATTCTGACGGCACCCATTCACTGCAGAGCATCCATTGGTGAACAAGTGATGCAATGCTACATTTCTCCAAATCTATTCTGATGAAGACACAAACTCATCTACATCTTAGATGACCTGAGGGTGAATAGAATAGCTGAGTGGTGTGTTTGGACCTGTACCATCAATTGTGCTGGTGTGAGTGTGATTTTCGTTTAGACTGAAGGTTCTTCGTGTGACTAGACCATTTATCTGCGACTCGCTATTTTTCACGTTTAATGGGACATAAAGAGTCTTGATGTAATTATCTGGATGGTCCAGCAGAGGACACTGCAGGAGTAAGAAACACCCATGATACTAAAGAGTTCTTGGTTCCTGTTTTGATCATTTACAGCATATGTGACCCTGGAGCACAAAAGCAGTCTTAAGTCGCTGGGGTATATTTGTAGCAATAGCCAACAATACATTGTATGGGTCAACATTATTGATTTTTCTTTTATGCCAAAAATCATTAGGACATTAAGTAAAGATCATGTTCCATGAAGATATTTTTTTAATTTCCTACCGTAAGTATATCTAAACGTAATATTTGACTAGTAATATGCATTGCTTAAGACCTTAATTTGGACAACTTTAAATAGATTTTCTCAATATTTAGATTTTTTTGGCACCCTCAGATTCCAGATTTTCAAATAGTTGTATCTCGGCCAAATTTTGTCCTAACAAATCATACATCAATGGAAAGCTTATATAAGCTTATATCAGCTTTTAGGTTCTTTTACCTTTATGACTGGTTTTGTGGTCCAGGGTCACATATGTTCTCATGTGTTGCTCAGATCTACCGAATGTTATTTATACATCTCCATTTAATTGCTTTTTATTAAATATAGTTTTTTTTTTCATAACATTATATATGAGCATAACAAATCAGTGAAAAGTTGGATTAAAATAATTCAAATTAAGAATATTATTGTTTTATGAATGTTTAGAATTAACTTTTAGATTTATAGTTTGTTTTCATTAAATATTTTAAATTAAGTCATTTTATTATGTGTTTTTGTCATTTTTATTAGTTTTTTGTTTAAAATATTACTTTATACACTGAACAAAATTATAAACGCAACACTTTTGTTTTCGCCCCCATTTTTCATGATCTGAACTCAAAGATCCAAGACTTTATCTATGTACACAAAATACCTATTTCTCTCAAATATTGTTAGGTGAGGTGGAAGGATTATCTTGGCAAACGAGGAGTGCTCACTAACACAGATTTAGACAGATTTGTGAACAATATTGGAGAGAAATAGGCCTTTTGTGTACATAGAAAAAGTCTTGGATCTTTGAGTTCAGCTCATGAAAAATGGGGGCAAAAAAAGTGTTGCATTTATAATTTTGTTCAGTGTATGTTCAATCTATTTTTATTTCAGTTTTAGTTATTTATTTCCAATCAGTATTTTAATGCTTCAACTTATTTTATTTAGTTGCCAGGACAACATTTCAAATTTTCGTCTAATATTTATATTCAGTTTTATTTCTGCTTAATTTTTTTAATAAAGAACATTTTTAATAGTTTAATAGTCGTCTTTTACTCACCCTCGTGTTGTTCCAAACCCATACAAACTTAATTCATCTTTCAAACTCAAATAAAGATATCATTCATACATAATTTTTTTTTCAGCTATTGAAAGCCCACATAACCAAATCTTCACACATTTCAAAAAATATATAAAGACAACATAAAAATAAAAATCCTTATGAATCAAGCGGTTTAATTTAAGGAGAAACAGAACTATTATATGATTAACAAATTTACTCATCAAATGTAAACTCAAATGGAATGACAACCATTGATTTTTTTGGTGAACAGACTCTTAAAATTAAATATGGATGTCCATATTTTCAATGTGGACTGAGACTTTTGAACACCACTGTACCTGTCTGTCAGACTGTGCACTTGTTTGATTGATGTATCAGTTCCTCATCGCCGTCAAAACATGACAGATTGAGTTTCCTATGGCTCTCACTCGCTTTCCTCCAAATACAAACTAACCTTTATTTCTCTTCTCCTCATTCACAACACTGAAAGCTCACTCTCACCACTGAGTCTGGGTGTGTTTATGTGCTATTTCAATACGAGAGGCCCAGCATCTGAAAATCAGAAGCCCACCACGGCCCCTTCCTCAGTTTAACTGACACCACACACCAGTCAAGATCAAAAGAGCTTTTACACACTACGACACACACATACACACACTTCATTTCACTGCACCCAGGCCTAATTGTTCCCCGGGGTGTCGCTGAAAACACGCTGAATGATGAACTACTCTTGACATTGAGGGCTTTTATATGGATCTCATTTCATCTGTGGGAGCATTCCGGATTAAATATGGAACAGAGCCGGTTCTGTGTCCTAGAGCTAGTCAGATATGGCGCAGTGCTAAATAGAGCTCATTTACAAACACGCACGTACCTGCGGCTCTCACAGTGTTCTGGTGAGAAAGGACTGGTGCTGTACACACAAAACACACTCAGTCTCAGAAATTGGGTCATTCCATGAAAATGGGGTAGTATTGAGCTGCAGGTAGATAAATGTGGCACGGCTTGCGTGTTTGGGTCCAGAGTGCGGGAAGTGCATGAACAGAAATCCTTTTAAATGAATTAGCAGTTAGGCTTGTTATATTTGGGTAGGTGAAATTGTACACAGCAAATCTGAAACACAGCTTTATTGCTGTTGACATCGAGTCAGGTCCTTTCGCAGTTTTGAAGTCATAAAACTTTGAGTAACTCATGCTGGGTGAATAAGAGCACGATTCTTGAAATAACCAACACCTTCGTGTCAGCCAATAGGATTGGATCTTGCAATTTTGTTAAAGAGATAGTTCCCCAAAAAATGAAAATTACTCCATGATTTTCTTCTTTCAGACCAATACAATCAGAGTTATATTTAAAAACGTCCTGGCTCTTCCAAGCTTTATAATGGCTGTGGGTGGGTGTTATTTTTTAATAGTCTAGAAAAAGTCCAATAAAGTGCATCCATGCATAATAAAAAGTGACTCACAAAATAACACCCACCCATTATAAAGCTTGGAAGAGCCAGGACATTTTTAAATATAACTCAGATTGTATTCGTCTGAAAGAAGAAAGTCATATACACCAAAGATGGCTTGAGGGTGAGTAAATCATGGGGTCATTTTTTTTTTTTTTTTTTTTTTTTTTTTGGTGAACTATCCCTTTAAAATCTTGTTAAGGGTGGGTGATATACCTGGTAAATCATTATCATAAATCTGACAACCAGTAAAGATTTTGGATTATCATATCTATTGCAGTTAAAAAAAAAAAAAAACATTTAATTTGTATCTTTGTTTTATAGTAATTATTTGTCCTATTATTTTGTATTAATTTCTATTTTCTTATATAATTACTATTAATTGTCTTCAGTAAGATTTTTTTTTTTTCATATCAGTTGGACTAGTATTAGTTTTTGCCTTTGTATCAACATTGGTATTGAGAAATGTCAAATGTCAGTGTCATATAAAATGTCCATGCATCAAAAAACAAAACAAAAAAAACATTTCCAGCAAAAATAACTATATTATGATAAATAATCTTAAATAGTAATATTAGATTTTGGTTATATTGCCCACCTCTAGCTCTTGACTTTACTATATTTCACTGTATTTGATAAAATGCACCAGATGATCCATGTGTGTACCGTTTGAAGCTTAGGCTAGCTTAAGAGCGCTAATATTTTTAGCCTTAGCTTTGCTAAACATGGCTATACTCTTGCCAAACACTGTCCTTTGTCTCTGCAAACTCATCACCTTTCAACTACATTTGCTGTTACAGTTATATGAATGTGTATCTGAAGGGAACTGGCTATCTTCAGAAAAGTTTTGATGGCATTTTCTTTTAATTTTACTTCCGTATGATGCCTAATAAAGTAGTGTTTAAAAGCACTTTGTGTACAGGGATAACAGTGGTAACTGCTGTATTTCTGCTTTTCCGTGAGCGTCACCTACTGTTAGAGTGTGGAATTGCATTGTATATTTAGCTCACCAGTCATCTATCAACATATGTCGTTTACGTAAATCATTTATTCTGAAAGGAGATTTTCACTTTTTTGAGATGTACTTTGTCCACATCTGTGTCAATACCTTCTTCTGTATGTTTGTATGTCACAGATCAGTCAGAAGAAGCTGAAGAAGTATGAGAAGGAATACCACACCATTCGAGAGCAGCAGGAACAGCAGGAGGCGCCCATCGAGAGATATGAGGTAGATTTATCCTGCGTTGGTTTTGTGTGTGTGTGTGTGTGTGAGCGCATGATGCGTCTCTGCTGGGATTTACACATCTGCATTCATGACTATGTGCATATGAATATTTACATGATCCATTAGGGTGCGCGTACGTTTGTCCATGTGCGTTTAATCTTGGCTAAGATTTCGTTCTCCCTCACAATCAGAGCTAGTTTTCTCCTCTGCTCTGAGCTCAAACTCATTTTCCTCCGTGCCTATCCATCTCGTGCTATTAGCATATGTGCTTGGTGCTATAATGAGCAGTGATGTGAGACGAGGTCAACGCTGGGCTCAGAGATGATGAAAATCTGGCCAGATGGATTCCTGATAACAGCGGCCTGCCAGTCAACTGTTAGCCTGAGCCCAGCTCACGAGGAATTACCTTGATCATTTAGGAACTGTCAGTCAGGGTTCAACATCTACACACACACACACACACTTCAGACATCTATAGGGTTCTATAGTTGTTCTATAAATGCTGTTTAATATCTCTATAAGAAAACATTGGGTCCTTAGAAGTATTCCAGATCACAATTAGAGTGTCATAAATCAAAGTACATTAAAAATAGTTTGCTAGAGTTGCCCAGATCTTGCTAATATATTCCACAAACAATTTGTGGCAGGGGATTTTGATGAGAAAATGCACTGAAAATAAAATCACTAGACTTATTGCTTTTTTTTTTTTTTCTTATTTACTTTTTAAATACTTGTTCTCAAAAATATTTGGACCAAAATTAATGTATTTATGTAAGTTATGTACCAACTAACTAATAAACAAACAAAAACATTTAAAACACATTTGGTTTTTTACAGAAATCTATTTTTTTTTTTAGAAAATCTGAATTGTGATATATTAACACTGACCTGTGAGATATATACTCACAATTCTGAGAAGAAAAGTCAGAATTTTGAAATATAATATCAATTACAAAGTCAGAATTGTGAGATAAAATGTTTTTGTTTTTTTTATTCTGTGGTGGAAACAAAACACAAAATGGCAAGACTCAGTTCTGAGAGAAAGTTGCAATTACCATCTTTTACTTTTAATTGTTATTTATTTATATATATATATAATTTTTGTTTTATTCCATTGCATTAAAGGGCATCCATAGAAATTGTATCTGTTTCTTACCTGCTTCATTTATGCCTGTCAAATAGTATCACATTAAATACACAATAACCAGGTTTGTATATTTATCAATGAATCCAGTTTGTTTCAGTCTCATACATTTTAACTAAATGAATATTGCTTGTTCCACAACTAGCCATATTTTAACCATGTTCATACTTTTTTACTGAATACATGTAATGTTATTTTCATAATATTTTATTCAAATTCCTTAGAATCTGTTTATTTAGTAAAATATAAATAGATGCAAAAATGTAATATTAAACTATAAATACAGAAATTAATGAATAATCAAATGGATAGAAATTTGATCAATTCAAATGCATAAATCTTAAATTTAGAGTGAATGTTTTATATCCCACAGCTTTGGAAAATGGGCTGGTGCTGTTTAGCTCTGTAATGTTAATTATTAATAATACCATTACATTAACTAATTTACATTTGAATTTAGTCCTGCTCTGTAAATGTGCATTTGCTTTACTGACATGCAAACTTTATTACACATTTGATACATTACCTAAACTCAGTCATTTGTGTCACTTAAATACAGAAGGTCATAAACATTTATGTGTATGTATAGCATTAACACACACACGCACACATTACAAACACACACTCTCTCTTTAACAAGCTAAGTGTCTTTTAGTACAATAGCCGGAGGACTGAGAGTCCAGTCAGTGTGTTAATTGCTTTCTGACATATTTCCCTCTAACTGGTAAATTTTTAATCAGGTTTCTTCTCCAAGGTTCCTCATATTCCCAGCACAGTTAACCATTATAGTGACTGTCACGAGACAGAGACGGAGTCACACACTCACACACACTGTGTCTGCTCTGTAGAGAGAAAACCGGCGGCTACAGGAAGCTAACATGCGTCTGGAGCAAGAAAATGACGATTTGGCTCACGAGCTGGTCAGCAGTAAGATCGCCCTGAGGAAAGACCTGGACAACGTGAGTCTTTTAGGCAGTTTGACGCTATTTTAAACATTTGTCTTCATTGCATGTCTAGCTTTAGCGGTTCCTGACATTCACACATGCCTGTGGCTTTTGGTATGTGTAGTAAAACAAAGCGTGTCCTTTTTCCCTTAGGCTGAGGAGAAAGCTGACGCGCTCAACAAAGAGCTTCTCATCACTAAACAGAAACTGGTGGAATCTGAAGATGAGAAGAGACGACTGGAGGAAGAGTCTGCACAGGTCAGACACCTCTAACACAACCCAAAACTCACTAACGCTCAAAATAGTAAATAGTATTTCAGAAATAAAGCTATGACATAACACATTGGCTACTGAACAACAAATTGTCAACATTGGATTGGAGGCTTTTAAGAATGTCTGTTGAATTATTCTTGGTTTATTTTTCTTCTATCCTCTCTCATTTAAATGTTAAATGCATAAATAATAATAATAATCAGTATAATATATATAGTTAATAGTATAAAAATATAATTAAAAAGAAATTATATATTTTTCAACATAATCTGAAAGAAAAATATATGTAAAACATATATAGACACACACACACACACACACACATTGGTTTTTGTGGTTTATGGGGACTCTCCATAGGCGTAATGGTTTTTATACTGAACAAACTGTGTGTGCTATTGCCCTACACCAACCCTACACCTAAACTTAGCCCTCACAGGAGACTTTGTGCATTTTTAGATTTTCAAAAAAACACCATTTACTATGTTTTTTAAGCCTTTTGAATTACGGGGACATAGGTAGTGTCCTCATAAACCACCTTCATATTGTAATACCTCTGTCATACCCATGGCATTATACAAATTTGTGTCCTCATAAACCACATAAACATGCACACACACATATATTATGTGTGTGTGTGTATAAAAAATTAAACTATGCATGTGCATCAGAAGTAGCTACTAAATGCCAGTGATTTCAGCTTTGTTTAACAACAACAAAAAGTTTAATTTGCAAATTCCCAGTGAAGGACTACACTACCCATAATCCTCAAATAAGATCCACCAATCAGAGAAGTCACATTTACCATGAAAATTGTGGTTTGTGTGGTGCTTTCTGAATTGAAACTACTTTTAAACAAGGCATTATTAATTCAGTTTTATTGAATTTTTATTTTTTTAAATGCCTATGCAGAAAACAAATAGTAAAAAAATAAAAAACATTAGCACGGGAAACAAATTAATTATGTTTTATGATTGGAAGTGTATTTCCCAGTAACCCTGTAATGAGTTCAAGTTCATGTGCTGTATTTGTGTCTGTATTCTGGATGGAGTGGTATCAGGGAATGATCCCTGAGGAGGCAGAGCCACGGTACTCTGGATGTGTGTTTGAATTGATTGCAGTGGTTCCTCCGAGACAGCTCTTACATTACTGCAACAGTACAGCCTGTGGACACAGTTGTCCTCAGACAGACAGGAGAGATGTCTCCCGGAGGGGACACTTGGGTTAAATATAGGATCGTTGTGATATGAATGATTTCTTTTTAGGAGAAAAAAGTGGCAGAGTTTTTAACTTGGGCTCTGCATTTGTGTTTTCAGCTGAAGGAGATGTGTCGGAGAGAACTGGATAAATCTGAGTCTGAGATCAAGAAAAACGGCTCCATCATTGGAGAATACAAACAGGTGAACACACACACACACGCTGACTCATTTGCCTTGAGTCTTCAGTGAAGCATGGTCTGCTGTCTCTGTTTGAGATCTTTCTGATTCTAATGGCCTTCTATCACTATAATGAAGTCCAATATCCATCCATTAGGTCACTATGGCTGCATCAAACCCTAAATCAGTTTAAATGGCCCAGTCTCTGTTCATATCTCATCTTAAAACACCCCATTGTCCAATTAAATTACCTTCATAAAACTCTTAACTGAGACACTCGATGAATGTGCATCAGTTTTACTGTACAGTTTTCTCCTGCTCTGCCAAATATTTGCTTAATTTACTTTTTACTTACTTTACTTTTATGCATTTGGTAGCTTTTGTATCCAAAGACATTTGATCAGTTCATGCATTCCCTGGGACTCGAACACCAAATAATCCTTTCCATATTTTTTTTATTTTTTCTTTATACTCTTTTCTTCACAAGGTTTTTTTCATTCCTCTACCATTATTTTTGTTCCTCTGTTTTCCTTTTCCTTTTGTTTGGTACAGTGTAACTTTAGTTCATCTTAAGGGAAAGGAGCCCATTAGCCCGTAAACAGACTCGCTACAATACATCTTTAGTTAATTTTGTCACATAGTCGTTTGAAGCACATAGTTAAAAGTTTCCCACACTGATTATGGTGGGTTTCAGTGTCCCAGCTGGCAATTATGGTATCTCTGTCTCAAACAGCCTTGCATTACCATACCAACATTTTAGAATGGCATGAAATGGAAATTCACCCTATCCATTTTTTAAATGCATCTCAATGGTCTTATTGCATGCATATGTTTTTCATAAGCTGCCTTTTTTAACCTTAACCTTGATTGTTAATCAAAGTATCATAACTGAGCCTCTGGTTGAAAAGGCAATCTTCTCTCTGGTGATGTATGCCAGATTTCTCAAGTCATGTAGTCTACTTAAACTCCATTTTTCTTGGTTTTGAATAAAAGCTTGCCTTGAGATTCTGCCTTCATCTAATCAACCAGAACCCATCCTACATTTTTTTTATTTTTCAGTAATTTGTTTCACTCAGATGTATTTGGTAGTATGCTAGAAAATGTCAGTAATCTCATTAAACTGTGAAGCGATCATCTCTTCCTCTTTACTAGTTATAGCGTGTAATGAAGGAACTTCAGAGGGTATGTTGTTTCAACTGCGGAAAGATGTCAGTACACACTTTTTCAAGTTCAAGTCCACCGATGTTAGTCTACTCTCCAGTCTGGTTTGTTTGTCAGACAAATGGCAGATTCACCATTATGATTGGTCAGATCGCCTGTCAATCAAGCTAACCACTAAGCCATGGGTCCAACTGTTTTGACTTTTTTTTTGTCTTACATGGGATTTTTTTCAGAAATAACCCCAAATAACTGTTAGTAGAATACAGCAAGTAGACCAAAAGGCTCAATATGCTCCTGTAAACATGCATGTCCAGACTGGAGCAGTTTAACATGCTCATGTATGGATAAGGGCTGATCTGAGTGTAGAGGAGAGGCTGGCCTGAAAGTGGCACTTTCAGTGCAGTATGAGAGCTTCTCTGTAAAAATAGTTGAGCTGCTGTCCCTGCAGAGCTCATTTTAATGGGGCCACTGGCAGCATGATTCATGGAGGAGCATGATAATGGTGTCCTCTGAGCTGAACCAGCTCGCTCTTGCACACACTCACGCTCCTATTGCTTGTATTAGCCAGACGACACAATGAACGTCAAAGTCCTGCAGGTATCATGCTTGACGGCTTCCCGGTATGAAAATGAACACACATTCACTCATTAGTGTGAGGAGGAAAGGTTTAACACATATGCCGTCTGAAGGCTATGCTGAGAAAACACAAAGCTGGAACTTAAAAAGGGAGAAAAAGAGTAGAGTTTTATTGTCTTAATTAAAATGTCTTTAATTAAAAGTCTGTTTAGTAGAGGTCATGAAACGCCCTCTTAGCTTTATTAAAGGAATGCAAACTTTAAATCTGCAAACTTTAAATAGTTTTTGCGCCTCAGAGTGTTACGTAATATTATGGGCCAGATTTACTAAACGGGGCAAATTAGCATTAGAGCACAATTCCATAAAAGTGCAGATGGGAGGAAATTCTGCGGGTGATTTACTGACAAGGTGCACATTAAAGAACACAGACATCTCATTTCCATAATGACCAGCGCAATCTACCAAGAGCAGTGCAAATTACACCTGCTTTTTTGGGCATTAAATAATGGTGCAAATACCAGTAAATTGACCAGTGCAAATCATAGTAAATTGCGTTGTGCGATTCATTTAAATACTCTCATAAATTTACCGATCGAAAGGGAAACTCCTACAAATACATATTCAATAAGGTGAGTCGCAAAAATAACTGTGTCCATGCCTTTTCAACACTAATTTCTCACTGTCTTTAGTACATCCTGACAGTAGTTTTTTTTTAAATGAGGGTTTGCGCAAGCTGATAGTAAATCTGGCCCTACGATCGTTGCGGTGTCTGTAAAAATTACTTAAAGGGGTCATCGGATGCAAAATTCACTTTACAAGTTGTTTAAACATAAATGTGTGTTGGAAGTGTGTGTACACATCCATCGTATAATGATAAAAATCCAGCCAGTGTTTTTTTTTTAAATCCCTATTTTAAAATCCCCTTTCTTAAGTCGGGCTGTTCTGAGATTCCTGTCAGAATGACGTAGTTCTGTACAGGCCCCTCCCACGATAGTTGATTGACAAGACCGTTTTACCTTAGACCCGCCCTGAGTGAGCTGAGAGCTGTCCGCCTCCAGTACAGGGGAAGACAAGATGTCTCCAATTAAGTGACTGAGGTGTTTTATTGTTGGATGTAATAATAAACATAGCAGTCGTCATTTACTCCCGACATCTGAGCCGCTGAAGAGGCAGAGGATTAACGTTACTTTCGCTTTGAAGTGAATGTGCCGATCCTGATCTGCCTAAATGCGTTTATATTTGCGCGAATCGTTCGTGATCCAGCTTCATCTACAGAAGAAGTGAGTATAAGGGTTTTTATGAATATTTGCAAATCACCTTTCCTAATAATGCACTAGTTAGCCAGTTTTGCGGCTGAAGTTTAGTATGCTCCATAGATATATATACCTAGATGCCTCATTATCGACTGTTTCTATAGGCCGCCATAAATAAGCCATCCGCCATTTTTGGAACGGTCTGCAAATCTTTGAGCGCATTGACTGTGTGCGTCTACAACAGCAAGTTATACGCTTGTATATCTTTGCATATTCATTGATTATTATGGTGAATGCAAGATGGCTGACGCGTCAACGTACTGTATCTGGAGCGGTCGAATAGGGGATCTACACATATCTATGGTCTGCTCGTCACTCCACAGAAGAGAGGGGCGGAGTCAGCAGAGCTCAATGTGGATTGCCATCTTGTGGACAAACGAATTAGTGCAAAAATGTCAAAGCATGTACTGATGAAATTTGTGTCACGCACTATTCACCTACGAAAAAACGTAAAACGAAAAATTATTTTGGCTTAACTCTACATTATGCTTAGCGCTTAAAGGAATAGTTCACCCAAAAATGAAAATTACCTCATGATTTACTCACCATCAAGCCAACGTGTATATGACTTTCTTCTTTCATATGAATACAGTCGGAGTTATATAAAAAATGTCCTGGCTCTTCCAAGCTTTATAATGGAAATGAATGGAGGTCGAGATTTTGAAGCAAAATAATGTGTCCATCCATTATAAAAAGTGCTCCACATGGCTCCGGGGTGAATAAAGGCCTTCTAAAGTGAATTGATCTGTTTGTAAGTAAAATATCCATATTTAAAACTTTATAAACCATAATCTCTAGCTACCGCTAACTGTCGTACACGCATTGATGACAGAGTGACGTAGGCGTAGTGTAAGCTCCAGTGAGAAGCAACGAATGCAGAGGTGCAGAGGAGAGAGCAAAACAAAACATCGGTCACAAATTAGAAGTACAAAACGAGGATTTGTAAAGGAAAATGTCAGAGAATTTTGATATAAGCCAAGAGGAGATGTTTTTATTGATCATAACTTCTGGAGAAAACACTGGAAAAGAGTGAAACTTTCTGTGTCAAGTGCCTAAGGCTATGTATGCGTGTCAAAACTGAATTATATATTTTTTTGTTTTTCAGAAAAAAAAAAAATATATATCTTTTAAAACTGAATTATACTTTGGGCTTTAACTAGTGTGCCATGGCTTAGAACTGAATATTCTGGGGCTGCGTCATTCCTTCCAGTTCATTCATTAGGTCATTTGAGGCTACATCCTCCCTGCTGAACAATGCATGTTTAATGAGGGTGTTTCGACAAATTAAGATATGCAGGCCACATTGATCTAACAACGACCTCCAAAGGATTGATGTCAGGTTGGGAAAGAACGCATGAACCTCATCGATCAAGGGTGAAAAGTCAGCACTATGTCAGAAATCTCCTACTGACCTGAGCTCTGCGGTGCTGTTAGTGCACTTACTGTAAGAGGATGCTGGGATTACATAGAGACCGGGGGAATGTGATATCCTGTAACAGGAGAGATTGATTGAAAGATTGTATGTTCTGCTCATGATGATTGACCTTTTACCTTAAGCCTTGTTCTCCCTCCTCCTCTGGAACAGTATTTTATTGGTGTTAGCCAGAGCACTACTGACCCTTGACCTCTGTGTGTGTGTGTGTGTGTGTGTGTGTGTGTGTGTGTGTCTCAGATCTGCTCTCAGCTCAGCGAGCGGCTGGAGAAACAGCAGACGGCCAACAGAGGAGAGCTGGAGAAGATCCGGGTGGGTGATGACTCAAACACACACAGCAGATATTGGCTTGATATAGAAATGTGTTCTTTTAAAAAATATCTATATATATGGTAACACTTTAGATTAGGGAACATATATTTACTCAATACTAAGAGTTTTCCCTCAATAAACTCCTAATTTGCTGCTTAATAATAACTAGTAAGGTGGTTGTTAGGTTTAGGTATGGGGTGGATTAAGGTATGTAAAATATGGTCATGCTGAATAAGACATTAATATGTGCTTTATAAGTAGCCAATATGCTAGTAATATGCATGCAAATAAGTTAATAGTGAGAACTGGTCCTTACAATAAATTGTTAGCATATGTTTATATGGTAACATTGTGTATGTGTTTGTGTTTATATAAAGCATTCACAGACAGATTTAAATCTTCAGTTTTATTAAAGTCGAGCATTAAAACATTAATATAGTTTTAAAAAATAGAAAAAATTAATAAAACTGAAATAGCATTTAACATAACCTTACATTTTAGGCATGACACAAGCAAAAACAATGCTTTTTTTATGCACTGGTCAATTTTGGGCGATTTGGTTTTTCATAACAATATTATAGACTTCTGGAAAAAACGCAAGAGACACTTTTAAGTGTTTATTTTACCTTAGTCTCCACCTCAGAAATCTTTACTTCAGTAGCACTTACATGCACCACACTTCACATTTTTATCTGTCTTCTGAAGGTTTTATCCATTATTCAGATTTATGATCTTGAAATGTATGCAAATTAGTGCATATTTAAGTAGATGCAGTTGTTGAATGTAATTATTTAATCAACTGAGGAAGTATGGTGATGTCAGTTAATTTTTACACTGTTCTCCTGGATTATCTTGCCTTAAAAATTACAATGTTCCACAGCTATAAATTAATGATTATATAACTGTTTCTTTATGTGAGAAAGATCTCATAGAAACTTGCACAGTTGTTGTAAATCAATTGTTTTAGTGCCATTCTGCACTAAACTGTATTGAAATTCTTACACAGATGTTTTAGTATCATGTCTTTCATTTCGAGATTTATTTATTTGGTAGATAGCTGATATACAAAAAAGCTGCTCGTTATCACTTTATCACTAGCGCTTTGCTGATGGTCCTGATCAGCCTGCTGGGCTTTATTTAGTGTTCATAAGCTGCTGATATTGAGAGCGGAGTTACGCCTGTAATCAGACAAAGCAGCTTAACGTGGTGATCTCCAGGCTTGTGGTGAAGGGTTACGAGGTGAACGTGTGCATCTGTACAGATGAAGGTGGAGGGCTGTGAGAAGTGCAGCATTCTCTTCAGTAAGGAGGGCCGTCTGAAGGTGCTCAGTGCTCCTAAGGAGGGCAGTGAGGAGGACACAGACGAGGAGAAGGAGGCGCTGAAGAACCAGCTGAGAGAGATGGAGCTGGAGCTGGCGCAGACCAAACTACAGCTGGTGGAGGCCGAGTGCAAGATCCAGGTACAAAAACAACTCAACCTGATCCCAGACATCACCACACATTACATGAAAATGTACACTAGTCAACGTTTGAAGTGGATCAAAACCTTTCTTCAAAGTTGTGTAAAAGATAGAGACATTTGAACTGATAAAACATGAAGAAAAACGCTCAGCTGCAACAATATGTGGTTTATCTGTGTTCCTCAAGCCATCTCGGGTGTTTTCATAATTAAGTATTTCTATAATCCATTGCTAACCGACATTTATTACAGTATAGAATATATTTTCTGCCTCATTCTGTGATAAGAAGCCTCATCAGCTCACAAAAGGAAGTTATTTCAAACATTTGACTGTTTTTATGGAGTGTAATTAAATGTTCTTTTTTATTATAGACAACAGGTTTAGAATCGCTTTTCATTGCAAGTCATTAGAGATGTTTGCTGTGTGTTGCACGTTATAAGCGGGGAGGCGCTGCCTCATCTCAGAGCGTAGACTCGTGGACACAAACAGAACCAATTTGGAGAGAAATAAAGCTCACAGAAATTATTTAAACATTTGCATGATTTTTTTTGGGGGGGCCTTAAAATGCAAACTTTTGAAAATGTTTCAAAGTGCACGTTTTTTAAAACGATACTGTTGTCTCTGTAAACTACAAAAAATGTGAATTTGTGAAAACAGTGAAGTCATACGCATGTGTATTATGTTTATTCTATAGGTATGTGTGCAGACGTGTAGTGTTTCTTTACAAGTGATATCGCCATCTACTGGCCTGGCATGAATAATACAGCGTATTTGTCATTTTCACAGATCTATGTGAACAGGGAAACCTAAAATGCATAGCAAAAACATTTCTATTCTCAGTACGCAAAAACAAAATATTATATAAAAAAAAAATATATAAGCGGTGTTAACTTTTTAATTTAGTGCTTTAAAGAGCAGTTTTAGATTGTAATGTTTTAATGTTCTAATAACCATAAAAGGTACAGCTGTCATAAAACCTGAGAGAAAGGCTGCATGGCTAGAAACTGCTGATCAACTGAACGCACAAGTACCAACTATGTTAAAATGTTTTCATCTTTCATATATATATAAAAAAAAGTAATTCAATTTTGGGCACGATACATTAAATATAGTTGGTTGTAGCGTATATATTTGATTTATTTAAGTTGCATTTTCTGTATACTTTTATTTTTCTAGACTGATAATAAAGTCAAATAATTGTATGTTGAGAGAGTCAGTGGTAATATCATTGCGCACCTATTGGTCAGTGTTAGAGGAACTCCGGACCAGGGTAGTTTCCCAGCATGTTTCCACAGTGACTGAGCTTGAGCTGTGGTAAAATTTGCTTTCGGAAGCCAAATCAAGTGACAATAAGTCAGACTAACTGATATAAGCCTGGCTTATCTGGTAAACTTGTTTTATGAAACCGCCCCCAGTGAGTAAACATCTTCCTGTCTTTAGGACCTGGAGCATCATCTGGGTCTGGCTTTGAACGAAGTCCAAGCCGCCAAAAAGACGTGGTTCAACAGGACATTAACCTCCATCAAGACTGTGACAGGAGCTCAAGGCAAAGAGAGCGTCTAACAAGACACTCCTCCAGAGACGAAACACTCCAGCCCCATTAACTCCCCCCGTCCGGCTCGCCCCCCACAGCTGGAACAGTGCGAACAACCCTCCTTTTGTAGAAACAAAAACCTTCCTTCTAGGGTACCAGCTACCCCATTTGAAACACAAGTGCTTACTGAAAGAAAGAGACTTTAACGCTAGTCTATGTACTACTGATGATGTTAAACAAACGACTGGCGCGTGTAGCTGACCAAAAACGCTCCTCTGGGGGATATTAGCATTTCTGTCTGCTGTGCTACTCAAGACTACTTGCACAAAGTCAGCAGACGGTACAAGTGCTGCCGGAAAACTAGCTTACGTTCTAGCGTGACTTTCGTTATTGTAATAAGAGGGCAAATGTGTTGATTGTGTGCATGTGTACGACTGAGGTCTGCTTTTATTGTACAGTATGTGTGTGTGTGTGTGTGTGTGTGTGTGTGTGAGAGAGTGAGAATGTGTTGGCCAATGTTGTCGTTCTCAGAGGAAAACTAAAAACAGGAAGTAGGTAGCACACTGTACATAGACTGTACAGTGAACTTTTAATTAGATTCCTCCTCAATCCACTAGCTGGCGCCCTTCTGATATTAACAAAAGTGAATGGTATATGGTGGGATACAGGCATTATGTAAATGCGAAGATCTGTGAAGTCTGCTTGTACATGCGAAAGGTTTAACAGTAGCTGTTTATCATGACTAACAGGAAGCACTTACGCGGTGAGCACACGCTTTGATCGGCAAGCACATCTGGAGGTAAAGAAACCTGCGGTAGTCACTGTGTAACAGACTCTCTGTGGGGAAGGTGTTTGCACCTTAAAGACATATTTATATTAATATCAGGCTTGCTAGAGTTATTGTCGTTGTTAAAGAAGACAAATGAGGCCGTTCTAAAAGGCACTGGGTTGTAAATAACACGTTTTTTTTTTGGGGATTCATTTTATATTTCAACTTTGGTAACTGTACTAATGTTGCCTAATTGTACTGTGCTACAGATTATTACTCATGTTTTGCTTTTGTCTGAATTTCAAACTGCTGACTGATCATTACATGCCAAATGTACCTTTTACCCAGCATTACATGCGTGTGGACCTGGTAATAGTGTAGGATGCATTGTGTAAACCTCCATGAATTTCAGTATAAACCTATGAACACGTCTCCTCTGGTCTGGTGTCTGTTCTTTAGGTTTTCTTTTTCACAAGATCATTTTCAAATAAGAGTCATCGAGGATTTACATTTTGGCATTGCTAACTGTTTCCTGGACTGATTTATGATTTCACAACATTGTGCTTATGGCGCTTTTGCAAAACATCAACATTAAAAAGTCAGTTTATGTCAAGACTTCAGCGACTTTTCACAAAAGATTGTCACAAAATTTATTTTAACATAGCATCTCTGGTCATCACAATTAAACAACTGTCATCAGATATTTACAGTGGTCTGATCACCTTAATTAGAAACTACTGTAGCATGCATTAATATTCACGTGCTGTGTAATCAGCGCTAACTCAAACATGCTACTTGCTAATTCGAGTACTCACATTTTTATTACAGTTATCAGGGAAGAATTGGTTCTTATATCTCTGAAAAGCACTGCAGACTAGGCTATTTTTTTCCCAAATTTACTGTGTAGTTGTATATGAATATAAAGCCATCATGACCACGAGGCACATTTAAAAGGTAAATTAATGAAATTACTTTCATATTAAACATTGCAACATGAGTACAGTGACGACAAAATATACAATTTAAATTAAGAATTAAGGTAAGACTTTACAGCAATGTTCCGTTTATTTACATTATTAAAATGAACAAAACATACTTTAAAGCATTCAATAATCATAATGTGCCATAGCAACATCATAAATGTATTTCATTAAATAGAAAGTTGAATGAATATTTAATTAAACAATGCAATTAAAAATGAACTGATCATGTTGTATAGGTGTCTTTTGTGTGCATGTATGTGTATGCTTGAATTTTTTTTTAAAGACTTAAGATTTTGTATGGATATATATCTACAGTAGACCTATAAACCTATTTTCACCCTCAACGTCTGTGTAAAAGTGTGTGTGTGTGTGTGTGTGTAGGCAGCCCATTTTACTGAAATCTTACTTTCGTTCCCTTTCTCTTCACGTCTCTCCGTTTCCTTTCTTTGCTTGTCCTCCTGCCATACTCTCTGCAATGCAATTTTTTTTTTAAAGACTTTGTACAGATAAATATCTAGGCCTATAAACCCATTTTCACCCTCAATTTCTGTCTGAAAGTGTGTATGCAGCCCATTTTAGCTGAAAACTGTGGCCCATTTGACCTTAACCAGCCATTTCTACCTAAAATGACTTTTCACAAAAACAGTAAATAATTATTTCCACCGATTATTTGGTTTGTGTGGATGTATTCATATGTTCATAACATGCATAAAAAAATCATACATTTTTCCATGGTGAATAAGCGGAAGGTCATTTTAAAGTTCAATGCGAAAGCAACTAGGGGTGAAATGCAACAATTGCACACAAATGTCGGAGCTATTAGACAATGCTCCGTCAATGAAATCTCAAATTTCCTTAATATGTTTACCAGCTTTGATAAACTAACCACTGATTTGACAAGCAGTTACAGTGAAATGGTTGCCCTACATC
Organism: Barbus barbus; assembly: GCF_936440315.1. Taxonomy (NCBI): domain Eukaryota; kingdom Metazoa; phylum Chordata; class Actinopteri; order Cypriniformes; family Cyprinidae; genus Barbus; species Barbus barbus. Next base: position 6,047,148 of record NC_136725.1, on the reverse strand, counting down.
ATGTCTTGTAATATCATTAAGTCTGTTTATAATAACTTTTTAAATAGCACGTGGTGCTGTAAAATTATCACCCTGGGATGATGTGCTAAGCAGGTTTGGGAATCCTGTTACTGGGAGTTACCTGGCATCAGTACAAACCTAAACGTCATCACTGATGAAACCAAACTCCACAGCTCACTTGTCACTCGTTGGTGAATGCGTTAGGAGAGGGAATGGGGGGAACGTTGATAGCACTCATTTACCCTGAGCCTGAGCCTGACTGATTTGTGCTTAAGTACCTCAACCCTAGTGTGCCTCCAACTCTGCCCAGGTTTCGCTGACACAGGCCTGGTATTATGCTTGCTCAGTCATCGAAAATAACTTCCAATGGAGGCGAGGAACAGCTGCAGAAAAAAACCTGCAATGGTTTTCCCAGATGAGAGGTGTCCAATAAACAGCTGGGATCTTTTACATTCTGGCAACATGTATTATGTCCACTGTCATACTCAAATACTTGGTCTTACCTCACCATGGCTCATGAGGCCAGTCATATGGGTCTGCTCCTGGTCCATTTTCCACCTCGGACTGACTTCAAGTGTGGAAGGATCACAGTGTAAAGTAAGAACTTGGCTGTAGGCCACAGAAGAGCCTGATTAATCAGTGAAAGCATTGTGAGATGTGGAGCAAGAGACGTTTTATCCTGCCAGTGATGCTGAGAGTAACCAGACCCCTATCATAGCATCAGTGCCTATCATGGAACACCAACATGCCCCGGAAAGTTCTTTCCACACTTATCCCACCCAAGTGTAGATTACCAGAGACTGACCAGACTAAACCTTTCAAATCACATCACACAGACATCCCAAACTCCTTTATTTGATCCTTTTGAGTTGAAAGCACTTAGTCACTCTTGCAATTCCAAACCAATCAAAAGACTGGGCGACAAGTTTGCAGTCATTAAATTCCTAAAACATCACTGATGTCATCTCATCTCATGGCATTTCATACTCTCCAGTCAGTGTTTGATTTACAGGACTGTTTGCTCCTTGCCGGAGATGATTTGTATGGATTTGCATTCTTCAGATCGCTTATAATTTCACCCCTTGCTGCAAGACAGAATCTGGTCTCCCTACTCATATTTAAAGACATCAATGTTATGGTGAGCACTTTACGCTACTAATCACAGACTAAGGCCCCGTCCACACGAAGACGGGTTTCTCTGTATACGCATAAAGTTTTTACTTTTTTGATCATTTTTGAAACCGGGTCCCAGGGTGGATAAATTTGAAAACGCCGGTTTCATGTTTTCGTGTGGACGGCGAATCCGTATATTTTATGAAACGATGACGTCATCAGCCCACGTCTCGCCCCTAATCAGACACCGCTACGTCACATAACAGCGACAACAACACGAACGTCTTCGTGTGGACGTAGCCTAAGTGAGTTAATTATAATATAATTTTCTTCCTTTTCTATTATCCCAGAATTTCATTCTTACACAAACTCATGCAAAAACATGGAGGAATTGTGGACATTTGTTGGCACCGATTTGCACAGAAGAATGGCAATGCTCCAAATGGCATGGCACCCAACTCTCAAAGCCTTTCTTCCAAGTGCACAATTTCATGCAGGGGTTTCTTGGTGGTGGGTTGTCCCCCTCATTAAAATTTGTTTTATGGCAGTGGTTTTCAAACCTGTCCTGCACATTTTGCATGTCTCCCTAATCAGACACACCCAATTTAGTTCTTGTAGTCTCTACTAATGAGCTGATGAGTGGAATCAGGTGTGTTAGATGAGGGAGACATACAAAATGTGCAGGACAGGGGGCCTCCAGGACAGGTTTGAAAACCCCTGTTTTATGGGGTTCAGCCCCCTCTCTGATTAGGGTCCTTGGAATTGTCCTAACCTTTCCCTCATTGTGGTGCCCCAGCTTTTGTGACATAATACCGTTTTGACTCTAATGCAGAGTTCACACTGCACGATTTTAACCCCGATTTTCACTCACCAACAGGTTTTGCGAAATCGCAGACAAATGCCCGAAATCAGAGGTCTGATCTCACATTTGATCTCGTGTTATTGGTTGGGAAACGTAGTTTTAGACAGTTGACGACAATTCTTTCTATTTGAAAGTCATGCAGTGTGTAACCTCTTGTCACCGATCCATCTTGCAAAGTGAACACAGCAGCAACTGAATGAAATCGAGGCTGTGAGGGATAGAAGTACAGTACATTCAGTGGATACTGATGTTTAACAGCATACTGATTAAATGTCTTTCTGAAAACACTTTCAGGAGACAAAGACTCCATAAAACAGCTTTGAAAGTTGCGAAAATGATGTGAACTAGGACCTTTATACGGTGAGTGCCATTGTAAAGACTCGAAGCCTATCCCTCGCAGCCTCATTTTCATCCACTTTAAATTGAATATGTTGTCTAACCTGAATAAGGTCTATTGGCCGTTGCTCATTACTGCCCTCTAGCTTATCGGAGAAAGCACACAAAGGACACAGGACAAAATACACCACGTCAAAAAGAGTTTGTCTTTATATATTTATTTTTTTAAAAAAGTTTACACTTTTTAGAGATTCAGCACTTTATCTTAAAAGCATAAATTATGGCAATAAAGTAACAGACAAACCACTATAGTATTTTCACAACTAATAGTTTGTAATTTGATACCACGGCTAGCAAACATCTACTGCTGTCATGTTCAAGCACTGCTCGCTCACAGAAGTTGTGCACAATCACCATTTCACATTATATTGTTACCCTTTATAATATCTCAAATCTAAATATTTTTTTGTTTATATAATTTGTCAAGTTACATAAAAGTTGTGAAATGGATAACTGAGAACCCCGCAGACTGCTTTCACTCGCAGTCCGACACAAGAGGAGTATTTACAGAATCATGGAAGAGCACGCAAGCAACGATTTGCCAGGCTCGTAAAAGTTAAAAATAAAAGAAACATAAACATAAAAATGGACATAAGCACCCATGGAAAAAAACTAAAACATACGCGCGCACACAAATCACATGAGTTTTTTTTTTGTTGTTTTTTTAATACAGGTAAATAATTCGTATCAATGTATTTGAATGTGTCTACAAAGATGCAGTTAGCTCTTCTATGAAAGTACATTCTACTACATAAATACATTCCAAACCTAAACATGGCTCTATTGCTGGTTCAGTCTACAGGACCTTCAGCGTCCCGGCTCACGCATGAACCAGCTCAAATGACGGCCGTCCCCATCTGCCCCAGCTATATGCAGGGGGGAGATCGGAGATGTGGAGAAAACATTCACTTCAGCAATTCATTTTGCAAAGCTCGCTCAAGCTGAAACTGGATCTATATTTCTGTACTTACATCGCAAGCTCGCCAATTGAATTTCCAACTCAAGTCCCACACACAAGTCCCTTTCCTTCAAGACAGGATAAATAGTCCACCACCTAATTCTTTCATAATTAAGACTCATCAAGTAGTCTGCTTGTATTGCACTATAAAGTGAACATCAGTGTTTATTTGTGGGGAAATGTCTCTTTAGAACTAAATCTAATGGCCATCAATCTGTTACAAAGTGAAAGTCTCAAATTAAAAATGTCTTTATCAATGCTATTTATCAAGAAATCAAATCCTAGATATTTTGACTGCACAAAAGATTTTAAATGCATTGGTTCTATCAGAGGCAACAGTCAAATCAACAATTCAGAGCCAATGTTGTGATTTCAGACTAGTTTTCTTTTTAAATTGAAGAGCTTTTTGCTACATTGCCTATGTCTACATTAATCCAGATACCAAAAAAAAAGAGGGGGGGTTCCAGGCGTTTTCCGAAAATTTTTGCCCACACTAAAGTGTCGAAAAAACAGGTCGCACTCAATCACCATGATGTGTGACCCTGGACCACAAAACCAGTCATAAGTGTAATTTTAAAAAAATACATCACCTGAAAGCTGAATAAATAATCTTTCCATTGATGTATGGTTTGTTAGGACAATATTTGGCTGAGATACAACTATTTGAAAACCTGGAGTCTGAGGGTGCAAAAAAATCTAAATATTGAGAAAATTGCCTTTAAAGTTGTTCAAATGAAGTTCTTAGCCATGCATATTACTAATCAAAAATTAAGTTTGAGTATATTTACGGTAGGAAATTTACAAAATATCTTCATGGAACATGATCTTTACTCAGTCTTTACTAATGATAATTTTGACCCATACAATGTATTTTTGACTATTGCTACAAATATACCCCAGCGACTTAACACTGGTTTTGTGCTCCATGGTTACATATGTTTGGTCTAAAATGCAATTGTCCTCATATTTTGCCAAAGCACAGCAATTGTGAGTAAAATTTCTGTCATCTTTGTGGGAATGTAATATTAAGTAACATTTATCTTTAGCAACACTGTGAAGTGAACAGCACATAACAGGCAAATGTAGGTTTAAAGACATATCTATCCATAAAATATGCGCCACGACTAAACATGCTTCGTCGTTTTCAAAAAACTCAGTTTTCACAGTCCACGCTACAATGCTAAAACAAGCACTTGGATAGCATCTTCAAAAGCTCAGTTTTCGCAGGACAAAAACATGTGGATGGAAGGCAAAACGTGGAGATGTATCTGGATTAATGTAGATGATGTAGAATATATTGGGGACTTGAACCTCTAATACTCAGGTGAGCACCTTGGCTTGAAGAGGTCTCTTAACTGCTGCCTCCTGGCTCTTACAAATTAATCTAAGAGTGCTTAAATATCAGAAGGGGATGCTGCATCTATGTTGCATTTGACATCTACCTGAGTAGAGCTGATGGAAGTGGTATACAAATATTGTGCAAATATCGAGGCTCCACCCACAAACAGTGACATCATGAGTAATGAGTAATTATCATGACATCATGAGTCACCAAACAGAATCGAAAATAAAACAAACTTTTGATGGCTCCCAAGAAAATCAAGCCTGGTTTATTTCAGTCAGTTGTTCTCTTGTGGATCTGAAGCCTCTCAAGGTCTTTTATTGGAATTTTATTTCAAACGTCAGCTCCACATTTCATTTCACAGGAGATGCAGCTGTGCAAACGTCTTCTCCCTACGATAGACCACTGAGATTCAAACACAGCCGATGAGCTCCGCTCGACTTTGATAAGCAGAATTAAAACCTAAACTGAACTAAAATACAGATTTATGAAGACCATCTGGCTGTCGATGCCACCTGGGGAAGCAGGCTGGCATGAAGAGAGACATATTTGCAGTTCAGCAGACGATTCTGATGCTTTTTAAGCACTGCGGCAAAACAATGCAGCTACATCTGGTGTTTATAAAGACAAACTATATGGCTTTTTATGTTGGATTTGGATTAATGAAACATCCCTGTATTATCTTTGTTCACTATGAGACATTGCTATGAAATATGGAATATTTTGCAGCACGTGAGTGAAATCCTATCTCTTAATGGGTAATTCTGTAAACGTTACATAAATGTTGTGTATTTCCAAGTGAAACGGCAGGTTGATTTTTTTACATCAGGAATTAACTGGATTAGGATAATTAGATGAGAGGAACTGATAAATTGTTGACATCAGCCAAAAGTCATTGCGGATGCATTTTTTACAGTTAGATGAAAATATTGTATATGTATTTGCCAATAAAATGTGTATTAAGAAGGTCAGTTTTGATTTCATGTTGACTTTAATCACCAACAAAGGGTTTTGTGTTCTGCAAACTAATTAAACATAACATAGAAGACTTTGAATCGCTGTGATGCTACACTTTGTTAGCCCTCTGTTTTACAAACTCAATATAACGTTAATAGCGCTAACTCCCAGTTCCCAGATCTGTGTAATGCTGGTGTGGCATCGTGGAAAGGGGCTTGTGTGTTTGACGATCACTCGTAAAAGCCCAAAGAAAAATAAAGGCCATCTAATGTGTCATTGCAGGGTCTCTGATGCGCTTTTCTCTCAAATCTCTATCTATTGCATTTCCACATAAAACTTACCCATACAAGACTTACCAGCTCTAACTCAAAACTGACTGAAGTCTCGTCTGGTTGGGGAACAGAAAAATGGATTTGTTTTGAAAAATATTCCACTTAAGGAAAATGTAAAAAAAAAAAAAAATTGCATTATGTTAAACAAGTATATTTAAACTGATACTATTATATAATGCATGTTTTACTATTGCTTTTATTAAACTATCACTGTACTATTACTATTAAACTAGTACTATTCTGTAGTATTTCTGTGATTATATCCCATCTTTTCCTATTTGAGAGCTACAATATATCACATTCAAACACAACAGCTAAAATATGACTAAATACATGGGGAAATGTATATAAGGGGACACATTCAGTGTAGCTGGGTGGTAAAGCATGTCAGTCGTGTCCTATTTTTGTGAAATTTGTGGGCCTTAGACATTTGGGTTTCGGTGAGAAATTGTGACATTCCATTGGTTATTGAACGCACACAGCAAAAGTATTTTGACATACAAACATCAATACATTACTAGTGATATTGTTTGAATTATCTATTCTTATACATGTGGTGGTAACAAGTGAAGGAAATTTTGATATAAAAATTACTTTAATGATATGCATTCAGACTACAGTTATACAATCCTGACGGTAGGATGCTTCTTCAAATAGCTTCAAGTCCGAATATAGCACAGCTAAAACAATATCAAGCTTATTTTCACGACTGTGCTCTGTGGTTTATATCTGGGAGTTTTATTTAGTGCTGTTATTAATTAGATAGCCTAAAGTTGCGCTACAACAGACCTGCTGAAGAAAAACGAAAAAGTAAAAAGCGACCGCACGCTGTTGCATCAACAGGCCTGTTTCACAACACACGTGTGCGCTGCAATAAAACGTGTTGCATTTTCACAACGACTGCAGTTCTAACCAGAAAATAGCAATTTATGGGCTACCACATTCAGCATCTCTTTCAATATCAACCATAAATTATTAAATACTTATTGGGAGCTTGCCACTGAGAATTACTATGAAACCGATCATCATGAAAATGAAAGTTTACACATCACATTTGCATCCAAATATAAATTAATCTACACGGAACTGAGCCCAAACCCAAAGTGTAGTTATAAACTGCTTGAATGATCTTGATTCAGGCAGATTTACTGAACAGAAACACCTATTTTTGTGCCTTTTTCAGTGTATAAAAGCCTTTAATGCAAACTACTGTGTTCAAAGCACATTTTCAACATTTTCGGCAAGAACAGGCACAGCACAGATACTTGCAGCTACGCTTCTGCAAAGCAAGCTCATGCTGAATGTGAATGCTGCAACATGTGCACTGAAATAAATGGGTCCAAATACAGTATGCACCACTTTTGTGTGCATGTGAAACAGGCCCGAGACGAATGACAAAATGAATGGAAAGGCAAATGAAGGGCCACCTACTGTATATTAAAGAGAGTCACCTGTGCTTTTGCAGGGGAAAGTGAGGAGTGACCGGGTCACATTAGCTGCCCCTCATAACGCGATTACGTGTACGAGTATGCACCTCTGTCAATGGCCAGAAAGTGTAAACAAATCTGCCGTCGGATGTGCTTTTGAAAGACCTGCGTGTACGTCTGTGAGGTGTGGATGTAGGCGGCACAGTGGCCAGATGTTTGGAGGACGACCTCTTAACCCAACCAGAACGCCAGACTTTGGTCGACTGAGCAAAAAACGCGCGCGCACTCGCGCAGATCTGGTGAAAAGAGACGGCGAAGCTGCTCGAGTCAGAGAGAAGGAAGCATTACTAATCTACTACAGGTAGATTAAGAAAAGGGCTTTCATATTGCATGTTCACAAGAATAATTTACGAGATTAAATTGCTTAGCATATATATATATATATATATATATATATATATATATATATATATATATATATATATATATATATATATGTATACTGTATATATAAAACTGGAAGAAAGTTATATCCTAGTATAATGGTTACATGTCACTTTGCAATTCTAAAATAATCAATACCAAGAATATGTATATGTATATATATACTGTATATAAATATACATAAGTACATCAGTATATCTACACATATATATTTATAGTGCCATAGACCATACATATATATATGCACGTATTTATAATATAGCCACACATACACATGTGGTGAATATACAATGAAAATGACTATATTGCAATGCCAAGTTTGAGTAAGACTCAACCGAACATTCACATCTCAAGTAAGCTTAAAGCCCAAAAGAGTTCAAGTGTATTGCTATATAAGAAGGAACCGAAGTCCCCGGCCGGTTTTCGGGATGAGCAAGTCAAATAGAGTATTGCTTTTGTAAGATTGGTGCGTTTTTGGATCCTTAGATTGGGTATGGATGGGTTTGGATGGAGAGTGTATGAAGTTTGGGCCGTTTCTGTGCGGTGGAGACAGCCTGGTCAAGCCTGGAGTGGTACCGACAGTTTAGAGCCACACAACCTGATGGTTCTAGAAGTCAGAGAAGAGATCTTGAGGACCCAAGTGAATAAAAAAAGGAGCGATGGTCCGCGGCTGGTAAAAGGGATTGTCAATGAAAAGACCACCTACAGTGAGGACAAGAGCAGAGAGAGCTGCGATTAATGATGCGGCCTGGCAGGAGGCAGCGGTATATACATTCTGATGGCAGGGGGGAAATGGGGTTAGGGTGTGCCACAGGGGTGGATACTAGGGTCTCTGCTCTTTCGGGCTGTACGTGGGGTTTTCATTGCACCGGGAGCGTCTCAGGTTAATAAAAAAGACATCAACAACTTAAGCTGCACGGTTAACTTTCCAACAAAACGGAAAAAAACTTGGAGCTCATTCGTTTGAGAGAAGGCAGAGGAAATGTAAAACGTATGTGGCAACTCTGAGGTTTCCATACAGATGTAGTTAGTACATATCTCTGACAAATCAGATCTGTCGTGATTTTGGAGAGAGTATAGTACAATGACAGCAATCGCTACCAAAGAGGACGGGCCATTGGTTTGGAGTGGACACTTGAGAGATGACCATGACGAATGTGACGGATCCGTTAACAATGGATGGGAATATCGTGACCACTCGTCTAACCATGGAGATGGAGTTCCTCTTTGGTAGGCGACGATCATGACCCAGCCATAAGACAGCACAAGCATCGTCTAAATCACCTTCAATGTTTTATGAATGTGAACTTAAGACCATTTGTAAAAATGAAGAAGGGTACTTGCATCTTCGCCCTCAATGTACATTATATTTAATTTTGAAGAAGAGTGTGGCATCTTTGGAAGGCTTGTAGCTCAAAGGGTCGCGAACAGGGTTATTATAGTTAACCCAAACAGTCTGTTACTTAAAATAATGTTAACTAAAATAAAATGAAATGTTAACCTGATGTACTAAAACATCAGTTAATTCAAAATATAAGTAAAAAAACTGTTTTTTAAAAATAACACTGTTCAGGAAAGACCCCGAGCAAAGCGCTGCAGACCTCAATGTGAATTGGCTTGTGCTGGCCTTTGGAGGAGTATGAAATAACATCCCACACACAATAAGACACTCACCAATAAGTAAAAACAAAAAAGGACAAAAAGACATTTCAGTAGCATGTCTCCATGGATCCCTTGTTGCTGCTTTCGATTCTCCGCTGTAAGGTTGTGACTGGAGCTTCCGGTGTGTGTCCATGTGAGGGGCCGTGTTTGAGTTATCTGTGTGATGAGTGCCTTTATAACTCTACCACTAACTGCTCAGTGGAAGAATAGACATCTAGAGCCTGACTAACCAAACTTAACTGCGTTAACTGCCTTATAATAATACTAAAATATATAATAATAAACAAACAAAACACTAAACTGCAGGTTGAAATCTTAAATGTCCAAAATTTCAAAACAGGCTCCGTCTTGAAACACATTTTGCTAAAAGGAAATAAGAAGGAATGTTCCGGGCTCAATAAATAATGTTGATTATCACAGAAGAGAACTGACTCGTCCCACAGCTGGTATCATTTTTTTATGTTTTAATAGTGTGCACGGTAATGCACTTATAATTGAAGTCTACTGCACTGAGTTTTTTTTTTTTTAGTAAAATACACACATATATTTGTATATTACAATTTTAACATTAAAATAAAGACAAAAGTTTTAGAAAATATAGCTTTGACATTATACATGATATCACAGTCACTTTAAGTTCAAACAAAATCAAAGAACAAACAAAAAATATCTTTAGAATGACTAACCTCATAGACTTGTACAGAAAGTGCATTAGTGATTTTTGCTTAGTTTTACAAATCAGAATGATTTTCTGTGGTCATCAACAGAATGTGAAGATGCAGTCCATACAGATAAAACATTGTATTGAACCTGAAACATTACTTGAAACTTCAGAAAGTATTTGAAAGCTAAATGAAGCGTAAATTTAGAGCTGCTAAAACGGCTTGCTACAGTAGAATAATAATATTTTATATATATATATATATATATATATATATATATATATATATATATATACACACACATACACACACACACACACACACACGCTAAATGAGTAACTAAAGAGTTTTCAAACATACACCAGTCAGTGCTTAGCAGTTCATGAAGATAAAGGTTTATTTGTTAGCAGTAGTATGAATTAGATCTATACATCTTAAACACAGCTCCTGATATCCGTACATAGATTAAGCTTGTCATGTCAGCCTATTCCCATTCTACAAGAAAAACACAACCATGATAACAAAAGAGGCTGATATAATTTAAATTTCCAAGAATGAGGTAACAATTCACAGTACAAATCCTTCAAGTTTTCTTTCTGAAGAACATAAAACTTGTATTTGCTTAAAACCAGAAGACAGTAAGAGAACAAAATGTAATGATCAAATAAAAATAACTTTACAAATACCCTTATAGCTGTCCCTACATGTGACAAGGCTGTGCTATCTGACCTTCCCTTCTCATGTACATTTACACTGTGTGTGTGTGTGTGTGTGTACATGAGTGTGTGTATGTGTGTGTAAAGTAGGCTCCTGAGCTAAAAGAAAGAGTAGTGGGGGACGGGGTAGGCGGGCACTTTCATGACGGGCAACAGAAGCATTCTCTTGGGCAAACCTAGAGAGAAAATGAAGAGAGCACTCCACATAAGTCCAGGACAAAATAAAAGACCTGAGGGTGTTTTGTTTAAAATGAAGCTAATGCCAATTGAGTCTCATTGTAGCATGGGGACATGAACCCAGGAGAGCAGAGGAGAGCGGAAGAACAGGAAGAGTGAGGTCAGGTGAAAAGAGAGGGTAGAAATCAAGCATTAATGCAGATAGGAGATGACACACATGTACCTGCTGCCTAATGTCATGTGATATGATACGCGCATACAGTTGACCTTCTGAACTACATGGTATACCCAGTCATCTTATGAATAATGGTTCTTGAGTAGGGCTGAATGATATACTGTACATTAAATAAATTGTATAAGTTGCCGAAATCATAGTATACTTATACTGTGATATTTTTTTTTTTTATTATTTGAATATTTTGAGATTTTCTCAAAGCCCTGGAAAATTTAACTGAACTATCATCAATTTCATCAATGTATAAATCTAACAATAAAACAGTAAAATTACAGTTAAAAAATAATCATAGTATGTTTTCCAGTTTTTCATGAAATTAAACTAATGCAATAGCAATAAATTATTTTATTCATAAAATAATTCATGACAAAAACTAACTAAATACAGAAAAATTCTAGTTAAAATAATCAAGTTATTGTTTTCAGTTTTTCACAAAATTAACACTAAATTAAAGGAATAATTATTTTTATTTAAAATCTATAAAAATCAAATATAGAGATAATATAGTTAAATAATAATTTACAGTTGGATCACATAAAAAAATCACATAAAATTAACACTAAATTAAGGGAATAATTAATTGGTTTTATTTTATTAATAATGTACAAATCTAATAATAACAATAACATTTTAAAGTCTAGGTATATTTTTCAGTTTTACACAAATTAACGCCAAGGTTTTTTTTTCATTTTATTCAATGTATAAATTAAAAAATTTTATATTAATAATTATATTAATACATTTGTATAAAATGTAAGAAATGTGATAAAATTCTAGTTACAATTTTTTATTTGTTTATTTTAAACTGTAACTGTTGTTTTGAAAATGAATTTAATTTAGAGTCTTTAATTTAAAACATTAAATTAGAGAATTAGAAAAAAAAACAGCTTAAGATTGTTTAGATCATGTGGTTAATTTTAAATCAACTTAATATTATACATAAATATTCAATATATTGCCCAGCCCTAGTCTTAACTACTAGACAGAACTATCTAATTGAAAATAATAAAGTTAAACTTAGCGTCTGAAGAATACATGTGAACTGTGGGTAGGGGAACATGGAGGGTTACAGGAGTGATCTGCCGGCTGGCGCTCTTATGTGGAGTGTTCATTCTGTGCCGTGTGTGTGTGTGTGTGTGTGTGTGTGTGAATAGTAGTCTTAGTCTCACAGTCGTTCCCATTTAGAAATCCCAAAGCAGCAACAGGAGGAAGAGGGTTGGACAGCGTAAGATGACTGGTGAGAATTACTGCATGCACACAGCTCTCAGGCACCAAACCGGACAGACGCCAAAGAGAGGGGCACACTGTTCTCTTACAGCAAAATACCGGGTTTCACCTTCCACCTAAAGGAACAGTCTTTATGTGGCAGGCAGAGACCAGGGCGCTGGGAGCAACTCCATATCTACCCCCCACCCGCCCCCTCATCCTCCGAGAAATAAACACACAAAACCCAGCAAACACCATCCAAATTCAGCCTGGTTCCCGCTGAGCCCACCTCACCTAGTCCCCCCTGCACATAAGGCTCATTCAAAGCATCTTCATCTGGGCCTGACCAGAGAGGCGCTCCTAAATCAACACACTACACAGACGGGTGAGGAGTTTTTGTTTAGAAACCCGACGGACTGTGTGCGTATTCCTGTTTGTGTGTTCAAGTGTTTATACGTTTCTGAGCTGATGAGTGTCCCAGAACGGTGTGTTTGCGCGGAGCATAATCAAATAAACTATAAAAATATCCCTGACATGACATTTCAAGGTTTCAAACAGTTACGATAAGAGCGCATGATGAATTTTAAACATAAAACATGGCAGTTATCTGAAGCTAATATTTATAAACGAATATATCACATGACTTTGGTGGTTTTCACACAGTACAGGTGGTCCCGCAGAGGTGTCAGACTTTGAGCTCTGTTTACATCGATGTGTGAGAAAGACTGAAGATCTGCATATCAGTGTTGTTATTGTTGAAACTAAAACTAAAAGCGCTGAAATTTGCTTTTAATTAAAATAAAGCTGAAATAAAATAACACGAATATTCAATGAAATTTTTTTTACTTGCATTCAGCTAGCTGCCAAGGCAACATTTAAGTTTAATTTAAATATAAAATAAATCCCAAAATAAATATTAAAAAAAACTAATAAAATTGATAAAAGCACTTGAAAATACTTAAATTAAAATTAAAACTGAAAATATAAAAATAAAAGCAAATTCAAAATATTAATACTTTAATGGTATAAAAAATAATACTAATCACTGTTCTGGATGTGCCTACTTCTCTACTGTACAGTGTGCAATAAAGCAGTGCATGGTATGTCTGAAATTACATGATATAAATCAATAGGTGAAACATACTGCTGAGATTTTGAAGTGCACATCTGATGGACAGTTTACTGTCCCATGAGGCCATGGGAGAGGAGCGGTGAATGTCAGGGATCTTGCACTTTTCTTAATGGTCAAAGACTTCGTCAGAGCTTTCTCTAGTATGCAGGTGGTTTTAGGATGAAGGAAAGTTTGGAGATTACACTGGTTTTACTAGTATATTAAGGGCTGTCAATTCAGCACATTGATTCAGTGTGATCAATTATTAAATTATGCCATATAATTTTAACCAAGAAACCATAATTTTCTTACTAAGAGAACAATTCAAGCACAAATTTGAGGGTTTTAACAAAAAGGAAGATAACTATGACATTTTAATAATTATCCGAATTCTATGAAAATAGCGAAGTCCACATCACAACTACAATGAAATCAACACAGAGGAATGATTTTGTTGTTATCACTTAGTGAATATTATTTTTTCCAGCTAATGAATGATAAAACTGACAGCAAATCAGAATCCAGCGACTCTTAAGAGTCTGAAATTTTCGCATGCGTTTTTTTTTCGTATTCGTCATCGTTTTCTAACAAAATGCTTGATACGGATGCGAAAACGCAGAAATTGAACCTAATCCGAATTTTTTTTCTTAGACAGACGAAAGTTTCGGAGGCAGCGTGTAAACGTGAGTGATAATGTGAGGTCATATTTATTTTTTAACGTGCGAAAATTTCGGATGAGAATATCGGACAAAGACCTGAGCATTTAAAGTTGATACTAATAAAGTTATCGTTAGCTATTTTTCTTATTGTAAACAGGTCTTTAGACGACACAGACTGAACGTTTAAATCGGTTTTAATGTCGTTCTTAAATTAAAAAGAAAATCTGTCATCTTTTACTCACCTTAAATACCAAAGTTTAGCTATAATCCATAAAAGTGTTCTTTTGTCTCTACAATGCAAGTCAGTTGTTATTTAGGTCCCACAAAAATGGTTGAAAATCACTTTTTCTTGTGTTTTACAGTTTGAAACAAGATGAGAGTAAGTAAATGATGACAATTTAAATTTTTAGTTGAACTATCCCTTTAAAATGTATATGCTCCATGTTAGCTAGTCGCAGCACTAGTCTTAAGACTGTGTTTAGCGTGATCTTCCTCTCAACCCATCAGGCCCAGCGGCTGTTTTGAATGGTGTAACTGTGTGCTGTAGACAGCAGCACTACGCTGACGCTTAGAGAGCCGGCCAGAGTCAGGAGAAACGGGCCAAGCGTCGAACAGGCAGACTAGATGAGCAAAGTCACACTCAGGCCAGGTGCAGCAAGTCTTGCTCCAACCACAGTTAAGAACCAAAAGGTTATGGTTCGTTTCCATCGTCCAGGGAGTCATTTCTCTACGGGATTCTTTGGGGATGTGATTTTGGGGTTTGAAAGCCCAATTTGAGAGCTGAATGGGGGGAGTAAGTGGGGGCAGATTTGGACCCTAGACCCTGACTGGAGGAAGGGAGGATGGGAAGGAAGGGGTACGTACCGTATGCAGGAGTGGCGGCCGCTGCGCTGTACCCGTATGGGGCTCCGAAGCCTGCGAGAACACAGCATTCATGATATATGGTGAAGTGTTAAGACTCCTTCACGTGGCCTCAACACTACCGGTGACCTTTGACCTCACTGTCATGAGTCATGTGACAGAGCCTTTCTGAAGACTATTATGCAAACTACATACACTGCCTGGCCTTGGCATTCTCATTCTTGAATATGGACATGGGTATGTCTTCTGACAAAGAAATGAAAAGCTACACACTGCATTAGTTAGGGTTAAAATAATTGTTGCCAGAAACATTTTAATCACTGCAATAATGATTTAATCCTTAAGTATTTACGTATTTAAATCCATACAGTGACTTTTTTGGCCAGGCAGTGCGATAATTATATGCAAATAATACATCTACTCATAAACAAGTAAACAAATGAAAATAACATAATATCATGCTAAAAACAAGAGCAGGTGCTCCCATTCAAAATTAAGGCATATTAACTCAAACTATGATACAACGTGACATATATTTAAAAACATTTCCTTATTCTATGAAAGTGTTCAAAATACTGTATCTGAAGGAATTATACAAAGTCAAATGTAAAATAAAAAAATAATAAAGTTTCATAATAATAAACTTGATCACCTGTGCAGTACACCATTGGCGATTGTAAAGATTGAGTATAGATATTGGTCAATAGCAACAAAATTATACGATTTTAATATTAAATGTATTATTTTTTACTTTAGACAAAATAGTATCCAAATTTAGTATCGTCTATTTATACACAACTGTTGAAAAGTTTGGGATCAGTACAAGTTTTTTGAAAGAAGTCTCTTATGCTTGCCAAAGCTGAAATCGACTTGACAAAAATACATTATAAACAGTAATATTGGGAAATATTAAAATTTCAAATAACCGTCATGTATTTTAATATATTTACAAATGTAATTTATTCCCATGATCAAAGATGAATTTTCAGCATCATAACTCCAGTCGTCAGTGTCACATGATCCTTCAGAAATCATTCTAATATACTGATATTTTGCTGCTTACTATTTTTGTGAAAACTATAACACATTTTTATTTTCAGGATTCTTTGATGAATAGAAAGTGCAAAAGTTCAGCATTATCTGATTTAGAAATCTTTTGTAACATTATAAACGTCTTTACTGTTACTTTTAGTCAATTTACTTTTGGACGCTAGTATAAATTGTAGCTCAATGGGTACTTCTGTAATATAAATACATTGTTGCATGAAGTTTACATGTGCCAAAAGGTAAACGGGTCTTTAGTCACTATAGAAACACTGTCTGGCATCAAACACACACCTGGTGTGACGTATCCAGGAGCTGCCGCAGCGCTGACGAAGGCTCCTCGTGTGAGGGTGGGTCTTCCTCGCCCTCGTGCTGCTTGGACCGCGGCGGCAGACACAGCAGCAGCTGCAGCTAATGCCCCTTTACTCTAAAATACACACACAGGCTTTAATCAGCAACAAGAAGCTACAGCAATATCAAGTGTAGGGTTGCCAAAGATTGATTTCTGGAGAAAAGAGATGAATTAGCCTGCAGGTTTAAAAGAGGAAATATTGATCACAGAATATCTAATAGAGCAGTCATGGATTACCAAGAGCTGACCCTGGTTATCCCAGGAACAGACTGAATACTGAACAACCCTATCTGGATGTTATTAGTCACTAGTCAAAGCAACTGATGACCTACCTGAGGGATTATTTTTTTCTTCTTGTTGCCAGCAGCATTAGGCCCGGAGAAGAGTTTTTCTAGAGCCGCGAGGGCAGCGCTGGCTTTGGCAACTTTCTTATTGGGCCCTGCACCACGAAACTTCTGCCCGTCCACTTCCACCTGTCCACGAGAGCATGGGATGAGGATTTTGAAATGACAACAATGACTGAAATCTGAGATTACGTGTATATTTTGGTAAAAAAAGAAAAAAATTTGGAATAATTATGATTTTTTTTTAAGTTTTTGAAAGAAGTGTCTTACGTATGTTCACCAAGGCTGCATTTATTTCATTTCATCAAAGTAGTATTGTGAAATTTTTTTCTTTTTTTTACTGTTTTGTATTTGAATATATTTTAAAATGTAATTTATTTCTGTGATGCAAAGGTGTGATGCTGAAAAAAAAGCTAATAAAAACAGTACCTTCAAATTCTAATATTTCACAATATTACTGTTTTACTGTATTTTGGATCAAATAAATGCAGCCTTGGTAAGTATAAAAGACTTCTTTCAAAGACAAAAAAAATATTCCTCCCACCGTCTAAAGCAAATGTGAATGATTCTTGTCACTGAAAAAGTAAGCTCTACAATGCTACATTATTGTGGAATCCCCAAAATTCTTAAAGGATTTATTGTACATTTTGTTTTCCACCAAGTTAAAAACCTATTTGATTTGGATAAAGTAATGGCACACCTCTCTTATCTAAATTCAGGACAGAGTAATTCATTAAAAGGGTCATATGATGCTCTTTTAAAGATCATTAATTTACTTTATTATTCATTTAATTAACTTTTCTTTAAGCCAAGTTGCTGCTGCTGTTCTTCTTCCGGTGGCCTCAAACCATGCCTTACTGTTTCATTGGCTTGTCACGTCACCTGACTCCACGTGAAGTCGAGTCGGCTGACTGGTCCAGATATTTGGCATGCTAGATATTTGTTTGGCGTCAGCGAGGTGCCGGCGACGCATCAGCGAGCCTCTTTGATGCATCGTTGTGTAGTTTACACATAAAGATTGCGGATTACAGCCCCAGGGCTCGCAAAATTTCAAAATCCCTGTTAGCCCTTCGGGCAGGTACTCGTCAGATTTTGGTAGCCCGAAAATGTATTTAACTAGCCCAAATAAAAAAAGACCATAAATGTCAATCAAAAACATTTTCAATACACAAATATCAACGAATATCAAGGAAAGTGTTTATTTGACTATTTACAGGGTATCTGCAGATTTGTAAAAAATCAATTTAAGGCAATTTATGACTGAGCTGCACAAGTAAAATGAACACTGTATGAGTGGGGTTGGACAATATCTGTGGTAACATATTAAGCCATAAAATGAAATGATTTACAATTCAGATACAGGTTTCCACAAAAATAAAAATCTTATAAAAAGGTATTTCAGCCTTTAAATCATTTTTATGAAAAGGGATAAGTCAAACATATGAATTATTATATTAATTTAAAACATAAATATTACTCTCTAAATTGTTTAGATTTTTAGAAGGCACCCCACATGAAAAAAATGCTATAGTAATTTATAGTAAATACTATAGTGTTTTTGAAGCATACTATAGTAAAGTGTATTATGCTGTATATATTATAGTATTATATATATATTATAGTAACACTTTAATGAATGCTACAGCATACTGCAGTATTAAATATAGTGAACATATAAACTGTATACTGTAGTATACTTTAGTTTTTACTACAGTAAACCGTAGTGTATTGTAGTATATCCTGTAGTTGTAGAAAACTTAACTTTTGTACAGTATTGGGTAAAGTAAATTCTTTATATTACTATAGTTGTTATATTACCACATCATCTATAGAATTACCACAACAAATTAATTCAAGTACTTTACTATAGTATGGTTCAAAAACACTATAGTATTTATTTACTATAAATTATTATAGTGTTTTTTCATGTGGGACATTCAATTCTTTCACATTGCGTAAAAACATGGGTCGATCTAAACATAAGATAGGCTTTTTGGAAATGCACATTCATTCTCTGCCATGAGGTGGCGCTTTAAGAGCGGCCTCTGAAATAAAGGAGTCTGTCCTCGCTGCAGCCTGTAGCACGATGACGTACTGGATCAGATTCAATACGCATGGATGTTTGACGCGCATACGCAGTATTGGATTTTAATGCTTGTGCAAAGTGGGGCTGACATTAAAGCCAGTATTAAATGTAAATTAATTACGAGATATATAGGTGTGTTTCATAGGCTTACACAAATTATAGTATACTGTGATTTTAAACCAGTAGTGCTTAAAATCCTGTAGTGTGATCTAGCCTTTAGTCTTTGCAACTTTTGGGATCTCATCTATGCACGAACAGCTTGTAACACTCCAAAGAAAAAGGAAAACTTGAAATCTCATCATATGACCCCTTTAAAGTCATGTCTACAGCACAAACTGTGTGGGACATGTTGCACAACAAAGATTAATTCTTGGGTTAGAGATTCATTCAAATCCCTCTCCCCCAGTATGAGTAATAACAATAAAAGTAATGCTCACCTTAACACACACCACTAATAAACAGTCTTATAGGCAAACAGGGATTAAGTGGTACATTTGTGTCTGGTGAGGCCCACCTCCATGACGAAGCGTTTGTCGTGACTTCCTCCGCTCTCTGAGATGAGCTCGTACTTCAGCCCGCGACGTTTCTCATTCAGCTCCATGACTGGGTTCTTCCCGCTGGCCGTCAAAATAGGACCCTGAGTTCGCACCTGGATGCAAAACATGTTCTTCAACAGAACTGAACCAACACTGAACTGGCTGAGAACACCACCGCGAGTGTCACACACACATCACGGGTCTGTGCCATTCATTCACACAGAGACACGCAGAACATGCAGATTCATATTTAAATTGTATTTTTGCGGATTAATATTTACAGACATATCACGTTTTGATTTGTGTATCCATTCCATTCAAAATTTGGCAAATTCCATGACATTCCTCGTTTTTGCAGTAAATACCATTTTTATGACTGGATTCCACGATTCTGTCTGTTTTCTGCATCGCGGAAATCATGTTATTTTCTCATTTATAACTGTGAAACTGCTTTGAAACAATCTTGTTTAAAGCACTATATAAATAAATGTGACTTGATTTGACTAGAACATAGTAAAAACATTTACTAAGCATTCAGTGAGTGTGTGTGTGTACCTCCAACGTGTTGGAGCTGTCTGAGGCGTGTAATGTGTTGTTATTGCTTGAGTGTGTGGACGTTTCGCTCTTGCCCTCCCCATCCGACTTCTCATCTGCACTCATGGAGTCCAGGTCTGTGTCAAAGCCTGTGGGGTAACCCATCGCCTGTAGCACCTACACCACAAAAACAGCATCAAAACTAATCCAGCATGGACGTCACACAGAACATGACAGAGAACTACAATGTAATAAGCGAGCAGTGGCTTCCGATGACTATAATGCAAGACTGTCTTTTATGTCTTTGGAGCAACATGACTATGAATAAATGGTGAAATATTGTAACTTTCCTCATTTAAAAATACGCCACATCAGCCCTCATTTTAATGAGGACTTTACTTTTGTATGGAAAATGACATCATGAGTAGAAAAGTAAAGTAAAAGTATCTTTAAACAAGAGACTTCGAGTTTTGGCATGAAAGATTCACAAAATGATGAAAGATGCTGGGAAAGTTCAGTTCATCTTTGTGGCCATCAGTGAGCAGGCGGAATCAAAAGTGGACAGTTCCTTGGATACCGAGGTCATTATTGAGAGTGAAATCATCACTTTGAACAGACTCGCTTATATAAAAGTTCACAGAAATATGCCCACACCACAGATGCGAAGCGGAGCTGCAGATCTCTGTAAATCAAGTTGGATGTTTAACCAAACAAAACCCTAAATAAAGTATATTACACAAAAATATATTACACATATACTGTATATTGGGGATGTACAATTTCTTATTAAATACTGTATCAGTTATCAGCCAATGGGATTTTTTTTTAATTATCAGTATTGATACATATCTCAGATCCAGGGTGAATACATGCTTTAAGTGTGAGTTTACACAGGGGTAAAGGATATCATAAGAGCACCAGTGTTCATTTGTCAGTCTGACCCAAATTGGGGCTTTCGTTGCCGTTAATGGCTGCGCTCTCACAGAACGAGGATTAGTGCGGTCCTATGCTCCAGAGCCTTTATTCACCAGCACTCTGGGATTACATGCAATTCAGTTCTTTTTGCATTCTGGGAATCACTGGTGTGTGTATGTGGGAACAAGCTTAACCCCTCTTCCTGAATGACACATTGCTTTACTGTCCTGCTACAGTGACAAGAGGGTTGAATCTACAAATCTGGTTGAAGAAGGGTCATCTATATCACTAAGAGACTGATTTAACCATCAAGTAACGGCTATACACAGCTAACAAGAGCTTAACACCAGCACACCAACTTGGTTTGCATATGTCAGAGATCTGATCACACTGGAAAATGTCTAGTAGTGACAACTGAAGAGTCAGTGTGAAATCAAAATTGACATTTTTTACTTCATTTTAATACATTCATGGTCTAAATGTGCACAATGTCAAAAAAAGTTTGCTTTGTAGTTTGTAATTTCGCTTAATTGAAATAAAACCAAAATCTTGATATGGCTTAGTACGATTAATAATAATATTACTACTGCAATATTGCACTGTACATTAAAAATAGTATTTAAGTATAATAATATACTATTTTGTAGTGCTGTCAAACGATTAATCGCGATTAATCACATCTAAAATAAAAGTTTTTGTTTACATTATATATATATATGTGTATACTCTGTATATTTATGTATATATACACACACATACAGTATATATTTTGAAAATATTTCCATGTATATATTTATATTAATATAATTTATATTATATATAAATATTTGAAATGTATAAACATAACATTTTTCTTAAATATACATAATAAAATACACAGTACGCACATATATATTATGTAAACAAAAAACAAAACAAAAACATTAATCGTTTGACAACACCACTATTTTTACTTTACAGTGCAATATTACAATAGTTATATTTAGATTTTAATATTTGTATTTAGTAATAACAATTATAATAATAAAAATAATTTGTAATAATCAATAAAAATGTTTGCTTTTTTATTTAGGACTAATCAATTTAATTGAAATCAAAATCAGGACCAATAAAAACAGTTGTTAGCTGAAGCTTCATTTTCATTTTCGATTACATAGAAAATGAAGAAGAAAAAAAAGGGGTCAAGAGGATCTGGGAATTATGCAAGCCAGGCTTGAACTCAGGTCAGCCGCATCAACGCTGTAGTTATTATTAAAAGGAATAGTTCATCCCAACATAAAAGCTCTGTCATTATATACTCATCCTCACCCAGTTTTTTGAAACTCGTATGACTTTTTGTTCACGAACGAAGAAATTAGGCAGAATGTTCAAGCTGCTCTTTTCCATACAAGTGTGTAAAGTTCCAGTATCAGAAGGCTTCAAAACACTTAAAACACACCACACGGGTCATATGGACTACTTTTATGGTGCTTTTTTATGCATGACAGCCCCTAATCAACATTAACTTTCAATGGATGGAAGCGAGCAGCTCAGACATTTTGTCTGATTTCTCCTTATACGCGTTTCAAAAGACAAAAGCATGAGTAAATGATGACAAAATACACATCTGTGGGTGAATTAGTCCTTTAACACCTTACATAATGGTCACCCCTCCAATCACATGATGCAAATACGACTGACGTCCAGGTGTACCTTTACAGCCACGTGCAGCTTGGCGGTCTTCTTAGAGGAGCCAGAGGCTTCGTAAACAGTGCCGTCGACGTCTACAGACATGGTGAAGACGGGGGCGTGAACCGGACCTGACTGAGACAGCAGTTTATACTGCAGCCCCGGCCGGATCTGGTTCAAGCGCATCAGAGCGTTCATGGGTTGATTTGAGTCTATTGCTTTACTGTCAAGAACTGCTGGAAGGGAAAGAGAACAGAAATAAACGTTAGCAATTATAGCGCAAAGGAAGTGCTCCTTAAACACACAGCTCATCTTCTATCTTTCTATGATCCCTTCGTTCCTAATTCTGCTAATTGCGAAATTCTGCTGCTTTGAAAGCGATTTATTTGAGTCCGGCGAGGAGCGCAGACTAGGGACAGCACCGCGGCTCCAAGAGAAATTAAGAATCAATGGCATTGATTTCCCAACGGTTGTCTGCTTCCTGTACGAGAGAGCAAGAGATGGAAGTGCAGCAGGATGAGGAGCGAGAGAGAAGAGACGGCAACAAATAAAAGAGCAGAGAAAACTGGACAGCTTTCCGAAGTGAAAGAAGGTGAGAGATTAGCAGAAAATATACATAAAAAAATGAGACGTGTTGTTCTTTAATCATTCTAGAAAGAGGCCAAACAAGGCCATAATGAAGAAGGAACGACGGAACGATTAGCGTTTCCTGCTATTTGCAATTTAAAGGGATAGTTCACCCAGAAATGAATGCTCCATGGTACTCTCATGAACGCATGTTGAAGACTGACACGGAAGAGAAGCATTTGTTGAATAAAGTCCTTATTTTTGTTTTCTTTGTGCACAAAAAGTATTCTTGATGTCACATGGACTATTTTAATGATATCCTTACTACCATTCTGGGCCTTGAGCGTGTTAGTAGTATTGCTGTCTATGCCGGGTCAGAAAGGTCTGGGATTTCATCAAAAATATCTTAAGGTTTTACGGGTTTGGAACGACACAAGGGTGAGTAATTAATGACAGAATGTTCATTTTTGGGTGAACTATCCCTTTAATGATAACAAATGAGAATTATTTTTCACAATGTTTAATAAAAACGTTTTTAATTAAAAAGGAAATTACCATTAATCAACTATCCGAACTGCTTTTGACAGATGCACACAATCTCAATAATTATCTCAATTACACATTGTATAATTACAAATGAACTGGTTTAACCAATATATGTCGATCGTTGCTTAGACTGACCTTTTCTCAGGTTGCGTTTCATCTTCTTGATGAGGTCTTTGTCGTCCAGCAGACCATCTTCATAAGGTCTCTTCAGCCCTAGACCTGATACAAAAGAGCAGAGTTAACATGCTGATGAAACACACCTACAATGAATTACTAAAACGCATCAAAAACAGACTCATAGAGCTGTATGACAGTGTAATATTTCAGATTTATTTTATTTTCATGACATTCAGCAGCACTAAATGGATTTGCAAAACTAATGGCAATCAGTTAGCCCCACCCCTAAACTCACACCAATGACTGAGTCTGATTTGCTGTTGTCAGGCAGATTAGGATGTTCAGACAAACAATGTTAAAACTAATGTTTGAAGATTGTTTCACACTTTTCAGAGAAATCAACCTACGAACAACTTATAGTTGTATCTACATATTAAACTAGACCTTGAGTATTTCAAAAAATATCAATATCACTTAATTGTGTGTTCTCACCTTCTTTATCTGACCAGGGGAATTTCTGTGAAGGTTTACTTGAGGGGAGAGGGTCCATTTCTAAGACCTTATAGATCTGCCCAAAGGCCATGAGCCGCAGAGCATGCTGGAACACACATAAAAAAAGTATCAAAGTTATCACAGAGCAAACCAAAATTAGCTGCTCCTGAAAGAAAAAAAGTCTCAAAACATACCCCGATGAAACACCCACACACTTATTTTTTAATAATAAAGCAATAACTCTCCGCTTGAGCCCACAGACCGCCTGTAGATGTGGAACATCGGCACTGAATCACCACGTTCAGAGGAATTATGGGGGACAGACTGCCTCACAAATAATTCATGCTACAACTAACTCACATTATCCCATCTCAACAGATATTGACAAAGCTGTTTACTTTAGTTATAGCCCGTTACGAAACCACATAAGGTTTGGTTCCAAAAGTATCCCTAGAAAAGATTTGTGAGCCCATTTTGGGAACCACCTTTAATTACAGTAATCAGACCATCTGTGTAAACTAACCATTTTAATACGGTCCCATACACAAACATTGACTCTAGATGAACTAATGGAATTGTTACATAATGTTTATTTGGGTGGTTCGTCACCTGATAAAACTAGATTGCTTACATTATAATCAACAAAGCTGTTATCACTGGAAGTGCCTGATGTTCTTTCACTTCTTTTTTGATGTTTGTAAAGGTTCATGCTTAAACTATCTATATATTTTTTCTATTTGCTACCGTTAAAAAGTTTGGGGTTGGTAAGATTCTGTAATGTCCTCTAAATAAGTCTCTTCTGCTCACATAGGCTGCATTTATTAGATCTATAATATACAGCAAAGACCGTAATATTGTGAAATATTACTGCAATCTCAAATAACTGTTTTCTATTTGAATATTTTGAAAAATTTAATTTATTTCTGTGATGCAAAGCTGAATTTTCAGCATCAATACTCCAGTCTTCAGTGAATGAATAAAAAGTTCACGTAACAGCACTTATTTAAAAAAAACAACAACAACCTTTTCTAACAATACAAAAATGTCAAATCTGATCTATTTGTTACAACAACGTTGAACACATAATTATTTGCCCACTTGTTTCCCAAGTTTAGCATTGATGGTTACATATTGTTCCTAAACTAAAGTTTGAAGTGATATTTTAGGTTGATAAGCCTTAAGAATAGCAATTTAATAAGATACAATTGCATTTCAGTGAAGTTAGATTTACATTTTCCTTCCATCAAATTCAGTGATTACACTCACAGGTCATTTTGAACTCATGAACTCTTCATCGAGTAAATTGCATCAATAAGCACCATCTTTCAGCCTCATGTGTGACGACAGAAACTCTGCAGGTAGGCGTTACTACGGCATATCACCGCAATGCATCTCATTTATGACTACGGCAAACTGCAGTAAAAACAAATGCACTTCATATACTGCTGTTTAGTTTTTTTTCAAGGAAAAATACAATATGATATACATGTTAAGCAATCAACCATATTCTTAGATACAGTGGTGTGTGTAGAGTCAGGAAGGGTGTGCGTGTGTGTGTGTGTGTTTGTACTGAACCTCTTCGATCTGCTGCAAAACAATTAGACACATTGTCATTCTGCTCTCGACTGCATGAGTGTTCAAAGGAAAAGCGCTACCGAAATCTACTCCGAGATGCAGCGTACGTACACACACACACAGTCCCCGGGGCAAGGAGGAAGATTCACGGGCCGGCACCGTATAAATTTTCCCACGCTCATTAGAGAGCCAATCATCAAGGTGCTCTATCAGGATAAGTGTGTGTGTGGGCGTGGGTGTGTGTTTAGTCTGGATGATACATGGAACATTCACAATATATTTTATACGATTTTACTGGTGATGTAAAATTAGATCATTTTAATGCGCAGGGTTTTTTTTTTTTTTTTGTCTTTTAGTTTCCTGCATTGTGTTAACACCATCTCTGATTTACTTTTACCCCCAGATGTTTTCCCAGAAGACAAAAATGTTAAAATATTTGTTCAGGACAAACAAGGGACTCAAGAACAGGATCATCTAGGCAATCAAGTGTATGTAAACTTTTGAACATGGTCATTTTTATAAATTCAGCTATTATGTAGGATAATATATAACCTTGTGGATTATATATAACCATCTTAAATGTAAAATATCTTACGACAGTACTAAATAAAAGAACAACACGCATTTTATAAGATAACTCTTATTTTGGTAAAATAATTAACATTTTGACCATAATTGTTTATACATAGCCATTGTTGGCAAGTAGGTTCCAATTATATAACAGATCTATTAAATATTAATATTCAATCAATTTGAATGGCTGTTTGGTCAAAATGATGCCTCAGGAATATTGTATCCATATGTGGCCCAGGATCACAAAAAGAGTCAATTTTTTTTTTTAATTTAGATTTATATGTCATCTGAAAGCTGAATAAATAAGCTTTCCATTGATGTAACGTTTGTTAGGACTGAACAATATTTGGACGAGATACAACTATTTGAAAATCTGGAATCTGAGGGTGCAAAAAAATCTAAATATTGAGAAAATCGCCTCTCAATAAGTTGTCCAAATGAAGTTCTTAGCCATGCATATTACTAATCAAAAATTGTGATATATTTACGGTAGGAAATTTATAAAAAATCTTCATGGAACATGACTTTTACTTAATATCCTAATGATTTTTGGCAAAAGAAAAATCTATAATTTTGACCCATACAATGTATTTTTTGGCTATTGCTACAAATATACCCAAGATACTTATCATTCCAGGGTCACATATAGGCTAGAATCACTGATAAGACCGGTGTGTGTGAGACATGGCAGTAATCTAGATAGCACAGCTGAGATAAGCATCGCTGAGAGCAGCACCGCTCTCCTTTTCTCACTGACACCTGCATCTCACACACACCCCAACACACACTGCTTGTACCTGTGCGTTGTACGTGATGGCCTCCGCCTCCTCGTCAGTCATGGCCGACAGGGTGTTCGTCGGCTCCTTCTCACAGGGATCATGCAGGCCTGGTCCACCTGGAGAGGACACCAAAAATATTTATATTATAAACGTGAAATACATTCTACAATTTAATATGATTTACATAGCTGACAAGAAAGACCCGGTCAAGAGTTGAGGTAACTACTGTAAACTGTAATGTTTCATTATTTAGTGAGTTACTCCCCATCACCGCAGGTGAGCAGTTAATTTAACTCTTATCGTTTAAATTATGCCCTGAAGGTACAATACAAATATATATTTTTATGTTCACATGAGTATATAACATTTTTGCTTATTTCCCATGCAAGCCAATCAAATATTACTGCCTGCATCTCATTATTAATGAATAAGTGAGAAAAGAGTATAAGAGTAGCGAGGGATGGACTAGTTATGTCAAGAGCAGATAAATGAGGCTCCATTATTCCTCTAGGCCTCAGAAAGGAACTAGAGCTTTGCAAATGAAACCCAGATCTGATAGTGACACCGCTGCTGTCAACACACCGCACAGGACTTATTCACATTTATCTTGCATATGCAGATATTTAGGAGGGTTATTTAAAGTCAGTTCAGATTAGGGATCTATTAATATACAATGGATAATTTTCTCTGTTTCACTTTTTTTTACTCTTTTTATTTTTATTAAAAACAGCATTCATAATCAAATCAGGTACCAGCATAGATTTAGTTTTAGCAATTATTCAAAAACTAAAAATATAAATTACCCACAGCACTAAATGACTTGCAACACAATTTTTTTTCTCAGCAAGGATGCTATAAATTGAGCATCCTGTTCCTGAAAAAATGTATAAAGGTTTTCTTAAAAATATGAAGCAGCAGCACAACTGTTTTCAACATAGATAATCAGAAATGTTTCTTGAGCAGCAAATCAGCATATTAGAATTAGAACAGGAATAAATTACTTTTAAAAATATATTCACATAGAAAATTTTTATATTTCACAATATTACTGTTTTTACTGTATTTTTATCAAATAAATACATCCTTGAGCATGAAACTTCTTTTAAAAAACATAAAAAAAAAATCTTACTGGCCCCAGCCTTTTAAACAGTAGTGTAGATATTGAAATTTAATTAACCATAAAAAATAACATGTTCCATACATAGAATATAGCTACTGTATATGTCAAAGAAAAACGTCTAAGAATTACAAAACCATAGCAATTAGAATTAAACTAAAGTCCCCTCTTTATTACTCACAAAATGAAATTGTCTGAGGCATCTGGAACTATTCTCTAGAACTTCAAACTGTTTTTACTGAGTTTTTGTTACTCATTTTATTGCTTCATTCTGGAAGTGTTCATACCTGGAAGCAGTATGCCAGAGGCGAGACACTC
This sequence comes from Barbus barbus, assembly GCF_936440315.1. NCBI lineage: Eukaryota > Metazoa > Chordata > Actinopteri > Cypriniformes > Cyprinidae > Barbus > Barbus barbus. The sequence continues at coordinate 6,018,465 of NC_136725.1, read as the reverse complement.
CATGACCCGACGCAGAGCCTCTCCTGCTCCCAGAGGTCTGTTACACGTGGCGATGGCCTTCTCACATATTAACTCCAAAGGCTGAGAACAAAAGAGCAAATCGCTTTTCAGAGACTGATTTATTACATAAACTATAAATTCATCTAAATTTTGCCTATGGGACACTGAAATGAGAGATTGCATCTGCGGTTACTGTAAAACCATTCAGTTTAATCCTTCAAATACAAGAAACTAATAATAGAACAGATCCAGTCCTCGAGGCTGAATGGCCCATACACCATTTCCTCAAAATTATGCTGCAGCTCAACTGTTTTCAGCCCTGATAATAACAATAAGTGTCTCTTGAGCATCCAATCAGCATATTAGAATGATATCTGAAGGATCATGTGACTCTGAAGACTGTAGTAATGATGCTGAATATTCAGCTTTGATCACTGGAATAAATTACATTTTAAAATATATTCACATAGAAAAATCACAAAATTCATCATGGTGATATTCTTGCTGTCTATGGAGGGTCAGAGAGCTCTCGGATTTCATCAAAAATATCTTAATTTGTGTTCCGAAGATGAACGAAGGTCTTATGGATTTGGAACGACATGAGGGTAAGGAATTAATGACAGAATTTTCATTTTTTGGGTGAACTGTCCCTTTAAGCAAAATATTTAATCTATGAGGTAATGTTGCATTTCAATACACTTAAGAATAATTAACCACAATAAATATCAACAACTGATAAGTGTATCGTCTGCATTACCCCACAGACCCCCAATTTTCAATAATTCAACGGTTCCTTAATCTATGGCTGAATTCTCTAAAGTTTTACTGTAGTGTTTGTAATGATATCAGAAGCCTGATACTCACCCATCCTTTCAGAGGTTCCCACGCCGGGACTCTATTGCACATGTCTCTCAGTATTCGCAAGACGATCACGCACGACTTTAGCCCGTTAACTCTAGCCTGAGGAAACCAGAGGGAGTCGCCCAGTGAACGGAGAGCAACAATCAAGTCCAACCTTTAACCCCTAAATCTCTAGATCTTGACTATGTGTGAGTGTGCAAGTGTGTGTTGTGCTTCGGTTCTGGCCTGTGTCGTGTGGATGATGGAGGAGGGCTTATGTGGGTGGGGTGGGAGAAGGGAAGATACGGTGCAGGAAAGCACTAGACAAATCCTTCATGATAACAAGCAGGTTATGGACAAACAAAAACAGGCAAAAGAAAACAAAAAGTGTAACAATTGCTTTTGTAGCCTTACGATACGCAAACGTTCGTGATGAGGTGTCGAGCATTTGGAGAGCTGGAGGAAATCGAGGAAAATGGCATGTAGTTTTGGGTCATAAGGCTACAATAACAATGAGAAGTAGTGAGCGCCAACCTGGAACCATTTGGCATGTCGCAGAGAGGCCAACGCCACCAGGCACCTCTGTCTATCCAACAGGTCCGCCGGCTCGCTCGACTCAACGCTCTCTATCGGTGAGAAGAACGGGACAGGAAATCAAATCACACACGCGTAGACACGCACGCTCACACACATACGAACACGTGATGAGGGAGGGGGCTGTTAAGGCACAGCAGGAAGGAGAAAGGAGGAAGCCAATCGGCTGAGGTGGTCCAGTGCATCCAAAAGAGATGAGAGCTCAGTGCATCTCCTTGGCTGGCTGGAAACTGGAGGAAGGATTCGCAGAAGGTGTTAGCATGTGCCGAGTGTTGCGAAATGCTAAACACGGCCTAGAAAACAAGGCTGAACAAAGCTGTTCAATTGGCGTTACGCACTATCCTAACCAGGCATGCCGTAATACAGCATCCTCTGTATTAATGTGAGTTCACGTGTGAATGTTTTGGCCTGATGAGCCGCAATAGTGACAAGCAACAATACATTTTTGGTCAATTTGCACTAATTTTTGGTTTAATGCTGGATAGCTCCACCCACAGCGCACTCTGATTGGTCCACAATCCCAACACACAGAGGCAATGGTGTTAAAGTGTTGATTTTGATGAAAACTAATAGTTCCCCCATTTTTTAATTGTATGCATGTTGCAATAAAACTCTTGGAAATTCACTTAATATTTTGTGGTGTGTAATTTACAGTCAAACTGTATTATTTTTATTTTTTAAACTATGCAAAAGTTAAAATATTATGGCGTTTAAGATTCATAAAATGCTAGCTATAAAATGAGAAAGATTAAGGGGTATAAGATTTTATTTCAAAATAGTTTTTTAATTAAAAAAATATTTTAAAAAAAAAATTCTAATTATTTTTTTTACTTTTCCTGTTTAAAGAATGACAATCCATCATTTGAAATGTGTAAATTAAATTTTTTGATTCAGAAAAAAAAAAATGTGAAAAATCATTAAAAAATTTGGGGTCGGTAAGATTTTTTTAAAAAAGTATTTGAAAGAAGTCTCTTCTGCTCACCAAAGCTGCAATTATTTGATAAAAAAATATAGTAAAAATAATAATACTGTAAAATATAAAATTTTGTATGGAAAATTTCTTCAGTGTCACATGACCCTTCAGAAATCATTCTGCTGGTTTGCTGCTCATGAAACTTTTCTTAATATTATCAATGTTGAAAACAGTCCTGTACAATTTTTTTCTTTCAGGATTCTTTAATAAATAGAAAGTTCAAAAGAACAGCATTTATTTCAAACAGATATATTTTGTAACATTACAAATGTCTGTCACTTTTAACCAATTTAATGCATAATTGCTGAATACAATTATTAAAATCTTTAAAAAAAAAACACTTACTGACCCCAAACGTTTGAACAGTAGTGTATATCCTGTGCTTGACAATGTCAATTGACAAAAACTAGTGAGAGTGTGAAAAGTATGTTTTAAGAGAGTTTAGTTTCTAAAAGTCCACAGACTGAAGAAACATCTGTAAATATAAAACATTCAGATTTCATCTCTTCACACAGCATTCCAGTAAGGACAGAGGCTAATTTCCTGTGGCGTGTCTGGTTAGGCGCTAACGTCAAAAGCAGCGACACACGCTAACAACTTCAGCGAATCAGTGCCAGTTTGTGCTTGGATTGACACTGGAATAATGAAGACATGCAGTGGGTATTGTTATAGACCAGTCACAACAAGAGAAGAGATCGCTCGCACACAACACACACTCACAATCTGAGCTGTCAGAACATTTTTCTTCATCTCTCCCACCAAAACAATACATAAGGGTCATTCTTTAGCTTGTTTGGTAATTGTTTTTCTTTCATTGTCTCGGCAGATGAGCGTCTATGTACCAGTGAGATCATCCCACGCTTCCTCTGCAGATAAACAAACAGATAAAACACAGAAAAGGCTGCCGCAGTGTAAATCCAGGACAAGGTGTGCAGGTGTACGGGGTATTAATCATGAGGGGTTATTTAGAGATTATATGACGATAACTGAAGCATTACTCTTTCATATTTCCTCTCTGGATTTTAATCAGAGCAGCCCAGCTGAGGAGGGTTAAAGAGGAAGATCTGTCAGAGTGATAGAAAGGTTTAGCCCACCCTCTAATCAATGACACACGCATACCGCAAAAATCAACATCAGTCCACCATTTATCTCCCCAAAACCTTACAAATACTCAAAATGAGATAAATGTTAAATATATACATACATACATACATATATACATAGTCATTTATTTGATATTTTTGTGTTACATTTTAACCAAAACAAAAAACCTGAACTGAAAAATGACTAAATGCCTGATTTGCGATATAGACTTTTGGAACCATCTGTTTTTCAAAAATAAATAAATGAAAAAAAAAAAGCCTAAGCCTATTTTTTAAGACTATTCGGAGACACTAGCTGTGTCTCATTTAGAAGGATGCATCCTCTGGAGGTCGAATCCTCTGTAGGATGCGTAACGAAGTGTCTTCAACCTAGAATTAAAAATGAGACGGCCTTCGTAGGACGGGAGGAAAAGGAAACAGGAAGTATCACGTTGATTTGCCAACACATTTAGATCATCGTTGCGCTCTCACACTACTTAAAATGAAGGAAAATTATTTCAAAATTTGGAAAGTAATTTGAAAAAAAAAAATGCTTTTACTTGTTTTATTTTGCTCAATGTTTGAGGAGTTGCAGCGTACATACAACAGGCATCTGTTAGAGAAAAAAGGAGGAGGATATTAAGAACAAAGTTTATCCGTTTTTACTGGAGGTACTTTAAGTTAAGTTGAAAACACCACCGCGCTTGTGCGTACATCTGCCGGCGCCGGCATTTTTCAAATTAACGACGGTTGTTTACCTCGACGCAAAGAATTGTGGGTTATCTGTAGCAGCGAAGGATACACCTGATGCATCCTCTGAATTCCTGTGAAAGAAGGTCGCATCGAAGTTCGCATTCGGAGTGTCCCACTTGCTTTTCTGAAATGAGACAGCCTCGATGACGTAGGCACCCTTCGAATGAGACTTCCGGAGGACGCATCCTTCTAAATGCGACACAGCTACTGTCATGACCTCAAGTGTGATTCTTGTAACTGTATGGCATAAAAAAAAAAAATTCTGTCATGGTGCATTAATATTTTACTTAAAAAATGTACTTTAAACCGAAAAAAAAAAAAATCTATAATTTGTATGCATAACTGTAAAAAGTATTTGAGAGGAAAATGTGCTTAAATGTCAATAAACAATGTCACAATGTAAAAGATCCTAAAACAAGCTTTATAAAGAACAGTTTTTTCTTTCTTTCTTTTGATTTATGAACTGAAATACAACCCAGCAATGTTCTAATATTACATTGTTTTGTGTGTGTGTGTGTGTGTGTGTGTGTGTCTGTCTGTCATTTATGCATGTGTGTTTGTGCACCAGCTGATGAGTACTGCCCATTCGGGCCAGTCCTGAGATTGAGCCGTTTCTCAACGGGACAGGGCCCTTGACCCGGTCTGAAAAATACGAGGTGCTCCTGTCGTGATCTACAACTCATCGCTCCATCTCTCCCTCCCTCCTGTCATCGGTCATCCCTCACTCCAGGGGCAGTGGCCACATCTGACACATCTGCTAGATGGATGAGGTGTGTGCTGCCACAGGTATTGATTCCTCAACTCGGACACATTCTTTCATTTTCCTCCCCCCACTTCTAACAATCTACATCAAACAGGATGGCAGAGTGAGCAAACCCATGAGAAAATGAGTCTGTTTGTGTCAGAGAGAATGAGATTAAGGCATATTGGCTTTAAAGTGCACTAAAAAAATCTAAATTCTACGATCATTTACTCAAACTGTTGCTGGTCCCCATTGGCTTCCATAGTATGGAAAAAATACTATGGAAGCCAATGGGGACTAGGAACTGTTTGGTTATCCATTTTCTTCAAAACGTCTTATGTTCAGCAGAAGAAACAAACTCATACAGGTTTGGAACAACTTGAGGGTGAGTAAATGATGACAACATTTTCATTTTTGGGTGAACTATCCCTTTAAAAGGAATACTCCACCCTTTCTTCTGATAAACAAACAAATATTCACAGCAAAATAATCCATCTATGTGAGTCCATATACCGCAATCGTACCATTGCGTACATATTACGCAGCGCCTGAAAATAGTCCCCAGCAAAGTAACTAGTTATGATCTAGCTGGGGACTACTTTCAGGTGCTGCGTAATATCATTGCGCCTGCTGTGCCCATGGTACGGCAGCAAAGTTCCTTGATTATTACGCCAGAACGAGAGTATAGTTCTTAGCCATTTAGGCCTAGAATCGCAATTTTTCATTTTCCGTCGGTCTTAGTACACGATTTAACTACAGAAGACTCTTAAATAGGAAAATTATCGAAACTCTTCAGTCATTTTTGAGCGAGATGCTAATGTCTGATCCGATTCAAATGATCGATGCTAAGCTAAGCTAAAAGTGCTACCGCCAGACCCGGAGATCCGCTGAATGGATTCAAAAATTGTAAAACTCAACTGTTTATCTCTAGGGAAGTTGTAAAATGAGTCTATTTCCAAAAAAAGTGGAGTGTTCCTTTAATGCAATGCAAATAATTTTTTGCAGTAGTGATTTTTCAAAAATCAATCACACAAAATAATTAGTAGTCAGCTAAAATACTTTTCCCAAATACTGATATCAACAGAGAGCAAGGTGATCAATAGAATGCTGAAAATTAATAACTTTTAAATAACTTTAACACAATATTGATTTTTTAGAATGTTTTTAATATAATCATAAATTTTGATATATAGAACAATATTAAATATTAAAATGTATTCATTTATTATTATTATTATTATTATTTATTTATTTTTACTTAAAAATTCATTAAAATTGATCATTAATCATTAACAATGCAGATTTCTATGTTTTTGTTTATTAGTTCAGTAGGTAAGTGGTAAATGGTAAAGTGTTCAAAACAGTTAAGGCACAAATTATTGCATTTAAATTCTGCAGAAAACTGTGGTACTTCATGGAATTCCATGAAGGCCACGCTAATAAGACATCTACCTCTATCTTCCTCTTTAGTACTGAGGTTTACTACTGCCACTGTAACGGATGAGCACTCAAGCATGTTCAGCCGGGCTGCACCCCTCCAATTCACTGGCAACACATTTGCATATTTGCACAGAGTGACAGAATGTGCATGAGAGTGTGTACGTGTGTGAGGGAGAGAGCATTGGTGCAGCTCTAATAGTTACAGCCTATACGCCGTCTTTTAAAGATGCAACCACTTCAGCTGTCAATGCGATCAGTCACGGGTCACGGCACCAAAAACTCCAATAACACACTCCCATCTCGACTTCACTCATGTGTTCGGAGCTAATGGACGGCAAGCTGAATCTGACTTCCCACGTTAATATTAATGTCAAGAGTAAAAAAAGAGTGAAAGGAGGAAAGTGACAAAGGTTACAATTATGAAAATCTGACTTTTTCCGTGTTTAAGTGCTATAATTGGGTCCCCGGTGCTTCTACCAACCCAGAAAACATGAAAAAGAACAACCCAGTAAATACTTTTTTGGTAAGCCTTTCTCTGCAAGCTTGTGAAAAAATGAGCGTGTGAGATTTCGCTCCCCACTTGATGCAGAAAGAGGATCTTATTATAATATTACCGCCCCTTTAAACTGCAAGTTTCCACCAACAGCACTGCCATTGTGTTTTCACAAGCGACAGCGGTGTAGCAGTTCTTCTAACGCCATGGCGAAAGTTTGAGCAAAGCATGCAAACTGTTCTGTCTTCGGCTGCACTGATGAGCACAGAACACTGTTTAGAGTCCCAGTCTCAGAGGAGACGAGAGGGCGGTGGATTTATTGATTTATTTACTGGATATTACACTGCTCCCACACAGATCTAATATAAACATGTGATTTCTTTCCCAGCTGTTTATCTTCACAGACATAACCGACTGTTTTTGTGACTCGTGTGTTTTTAACATACCTGTAAACTTGTGTGTATTTGACAGTTTAAGCGCAATAAGACATGAAAGAGAACTTAGTTTAGTAGGCTACTCACATGTCATGTGACAGCTGCTTTCTGTTTGCGTGCTTTGGATGCATGTTCTCAGAAAACCGTATATCAGAAGTTTAAACTAATATGGTTTAAAACACATGATTTCAGTGCGATAGACATGATGATAAAAACCAAACAAATGTTTTTAGCAGAGGTTCTGAGGTAGGAGCTGTAAAGGCACAGCCCTGTTCTGGAAAAGGGGCAGGATTTAAAGAGGCATGCACTAAAACAGCATGTTTCTGCATCCACTCAAAATAGGCATCTTCAAAATTATATAATAAATGATCTATGGGGTATTTTGAGCTGAAACTTCACAGACACATTCTGGGGACACATGAGACTTCTATAACATATTGCAACAAGGGGCATAATAGGTCCCCTTTAAATGGATAGTTCACCAAAAATTAAAATACTATCATTTCTTCACCCTCACGTCATTCCAAACCTGTATGACTTTCTTCTGTGGACACAAAAGTAGATATTTTGACAAATGTGTGTCCTTTTGTCTATGCAATGAAAGTAATTGGGGTTCAGTGTGCTTTTGGACCCCATTGATTTTCATTATATGAATTAACAAGTGCTTCTTTTGTGTTTTGTAGAAGAAAGAAAGCCATACAGGTTTGAAACGACATAAGGGTGAGTAAATAAAGACAGAATTTTCATTTATCAGTGAACTATCCTTTTAACCGACAGATGAAAGGCGTGAAAACAGCATGTGCACCTGGCACCCTTGCTAAAATTGTACCCAAAATGCACTGGGCTGATCTTACTGCCCTAAGTATGTAATATGGATGAACATCCCGCCCCACATTGTTCTTAACTAAACATTTGGTTTCCACTCCGTAATGTCCCAATATAGAACTAAACGGCTCTGTGTCTTTCATCTCTCTTATGCTCCTCCCACTCTTTTCCAGCACCTCCTGTGAGTGGCTTGAGGGTCAAGAGTATGACAGCACGAAGACCACTCAACCTGCTGCCGAATCAGCTCTGCGTGCGTGCGTGTGTGTGTGAGTGTGTGTGTTTGTGTGTTTAGACTACAGATGAGTCCAGCGCTGTGTGTGGCCCTGAGAGAGTGTTCTGGATACAGAGTAAGGAAGAGATGAAAGCTTCTTCTAATGGACCATCACTAACACACACACAAACACATTCATCCATCCCCTCCCTCATCTGCTGTTTAGCAAAAGAAGAGGAAAACGTTGGTCACATGCAGGCACAAACCTTGCTCCTCCGTCTCGTCGTCGTCGTCTCTCATCTGCGGGGAGGTGAGCGTCACCTTCAGCGTGAGTTTGGGGTCTGTTGTGGTGCAGACCAAGATGGCGGCCTCGGGGATAGAGCTCTGTACCTCATACTTCTCCTCTGTCAGCTTCTGTAAGGGTCAGAGGTCAAAGGTCAAAAACAAACAAAGATGATACAGCATGAATTATCTTGTACTTAGCTCTATAGAAGGGTATAGTTGTGATCTATTTAACTGGATAATATCATGGAAAAATTAAACTTCTTGCTGGGTTATTTGAAAATTATTTGATGCACTAAACAAGGGTTTCACTATATACTAGTATTGACGATGACCATATTTAAAAGATGAAACACTGATATCATGTTAAAAACACATATGAAAATGTACATTTACATTTGATAATTTAGCAGATGCTTTTATCCAAAAGAAATTACCAACAAGGGTAATAGAAGAGCATTAAAAGAGCAACAATATATAAGTGCTGTGACAAGTTCAGGTTAGTCTAACGCAATACAAATAGCAAGGTTTCTTTTATTTTTTATAATAAATAAAAAGGATAAAAAGTAGATAGAATAGATAGAGCTAGTGTTAGAGGGTCAAGCGTGAAAATCAGTTATGAAAATATGAAAATGGTTATGAAATAATATTATGAAAATGGTTCACTCCAATTTATTTTAGGTGGTGATATTGCATCTTATCACTGGTTGACAACCGACATAAACCTTTTTTGCAAAACGTCTATTGATATCTTCATAATATCATTATTGTAAATTCTTTTGGCCATTATAATCATGTGGTGAAACCGTGATAACATGCAGAAGTCATGTTAAAAAATAAAATAAAAATAAAAATTAAGAAGTTAATTTTAAAAATTAAATCTAAACTGTGGCTATTTTTGCTAGAAGACACCTCAATATAAATTATTATTTTTAATTTTGTTTTTAACCTTTAGACAATTTTTTTGTTTTTGAGCATCAGGCTTTTATGGCTCAGAGATCTTACAGAGATACCAGACTACTTACATAAATTCCATATTAATATCAATTGTCACTCTACATCTCCTAGTAATGTCTTCGTAAGATGATTTTTAAATGCTTAATTTTATGATTGATGCTCTGTAGTTTCAAAACATATAATGCAATGAAATACAATGATGATAGAGAAATGAACAAATAAACGTTCCACAGAACAGAGTTAAAAGTGCAGAACACAACCTTTCCATTCTTGTCCAGTTTGATTCAAAGTAGGTAAGTCTTTGGAATCCCATGGCCACAGCTGGTCGCAATACATTTACAAACCAGATTATAAAGTGGGACCTAGACAGCGCAGATGCTTGCTTTAATGTTTAATGTAATCTGGTTTGATGTGGGGGACGGCTCTGTAATCCATTCAATTAATTCCAGCCACACATTCTCAATCTGCCTGCTCTTTTCATGTAAATCAGAGATCAATTACATCTCCCACTGCAGTGACCCGTGTGTGTGTGTGCCGACTGCTATATAGAGCGCATTTCCTTCATGCATTCACATGCTGCTAAAGACAGGTAATGTGCACGTCTATCACTCAATCACTGATGTAAGGGCTCTGACGATAGAGAGAGAAAGCGGAAGCAAGTAGGGTAAAGCAGTCTACTGCCGTTTCCATTAAGAACAGATCCATTATACGGAGACTTGACCTGCTGGCAGTACGGTCTGCTTTAATGGGATTTGTGTCTGGGGTCTGTTGTGTGTGTGGGAGGCTCAGACTGGGTCACCGCTGATCACCCCGTTCCCTTGGCCTGTCCTAAGTGTCTAATTAGGGAAGCTGGTTGCTGGCAGGTTTATATTAATTACACATGATGAATATAAATAGAGCAGGTCTGTTTTGGAAGTTGCAATTTTTCTGTATTGAAATCTGCAATGTTTAATTTTCCTCAAAACATATGCGTTCATGACTACAGCAGAGTAAAATACATTCAAATATGTAGTATCAGATAAAATACATAGTCATAAAACTTTATACATGCTGAAAAAGTGCCGAAAAGTTTATATATGTTAAACTGAGACTAGCGTGATAGACTCACTGACTGACCTGTTATAATCACATAATATCAGTAAAAAACATTTTTACATATGAAAAGGGCAAGAAATCAGAAACGGATGATATATAACTATTGTTTACATGGAGCAAATTCCTTTTATAGGAATTACATGAACAAAATTGAAAGTTTATCTGCATGAACCAGCAGAATTATTACAGCTTTATAGCTCTATTTTTTTATGTCAGAATTCATAAGTGCAAAAATGCACATTTCACATTTTTGCTCTCTGCTTTTAAACCCTCTAGACTGTCTTGTCCCATAGAGACTTGTCCCGTTCTTGTCCCACAGACTAAATTAATTACTGAAAACATTTTTTTTTATTAGCATGAACTGATATAAGTGAAAAGAAATCAGTGTTGTTTTATAAGTATTTATATTAGTGCTGTGAAACGATTAATCGCATCCAAAATACAAGTTTTTGTTTACATAATATATGTATGTGTGTGTACTGTTTATATTTATTATGTAAATATAAATACACACACACACACACGTATACATTTAAGAAAAATATGTTATGTTTATGTATTAAACATTTATATATGATTTAATTTATATGAATATAAATATATACATGTAAATACATGTATATATTTTCAAAATATATGCTGTATGTGTGTGTCTTTATGTATACATAATAAATATACAGTGCGCACACATTATGTAAACAAAAACGTTTATTTTGGATGCGATTAATCATTTGACAGCACTAATTTATATATAATATTTAATCATATTTATTATACCATTAATTTTATTATTTACATTTTTAATTTTAGTTTAGGTTTTAGTAATTTAATGTGCTTGTCATTTTGTATTTCGTTTTTTAAAAATATTTCTATTTTAGATTTATTTTATTATTATTTTAGCTTTTTAGAACTTCATCTTCATCAGTACTTAGTTTTTCATCTAATATGTAAATGTTATTTTATTTCAGCTTTATTTTAATAAACAAACATGATATTTAATAGTTTTAGGTGATATACATTTTTTTTCATTTGTATTTATGTATTGCAAATAATGGAAATTTCAGAAGCCGTTGAGCTCATTTCAGGAAAAATTGCAGCAATATTGCAAGATCAATTTGGTAACAAATCACATTTACAAGCATATTTTAACGAGTGCATTAACATGAAATATGCTTGGCTGTTAGCAAACAACACATTAAATCCAGATAAAAACTGGTCAGTGGCAAGCAAGCATCTCTTGTTCTTCAGGGAAAACTAGCTGCAGTGTACCGCAGTGCAGTCTTTCAACAGATGAAACTCAAACAATAAAAAGAAAGTGTCTTTTGGGTGTATATTTTTATCCACAGCAGATCAAAACTCCCGCAGTACAGGAGGTTGTGTGGTCAGTGTGTATTTCGGTAGTTCATGTAGTTTGTGTGTGTGCTGTCACCTCGATCTGAAGCGGGAGGTTGTCACAGACGGTGCACAGCAGTGTCTTGGTGGGCTTCTCTCGGCACATGAGCACCAGCTCCAGATCCATGTCATCTTTAATCAGGAGGCCTTTGGCCACCAGACCGATCCTTATCACGCCACACAACACCCGTCCTTCACTGGGACCGCTACTACAGCTGCTGTCCTCGCTGAGACAACACACAACATCAATGTGATCCGAATTAATGATGTGCAATATACAGATCCAATAAATCAAAAGCAGCTTTTTAGCAGAAATCTGTCTATTTTCCCAGCATGCACTCACTTTGTGCTGCTTTCTGGTGATTCGTCCGCACTGGCCTCGGTCGTCTCCTCCTGTGTGCTGGATGAATTTGGTTGATTTGATTGGCTGGCTTGAGTCTGGTCCATCCAATCAGACACATGTTTCAGGGCACGCTCCACGGTGGAGACAAGGCTCTGTACCGCCTCCAGGGCCTCAGATGAAGGGTAGATGGTGGAGTGCTTGGCCATGACGTGACGGTCATCGTTCCCAAACGACCGAATGGACCTCTGATGGAGAGAAAACACTTGTTAGCTTGATTCAGTGTAGTGAGAAACAATACATAACCTTGTAGTTGTAGATGCAATGAATAGAGTGCGCACAACTTTGTCTTAGACGTTCATTTTAAGTAATTAACCGACTTCTTCTGTGAAAGTCGCATTACAAGTTTTTTGTAAACTTTTTACAATCATTCACTTAGCTTTGGCCTTGTCCCGAACCCAGTCTTTGAATTACGTAAATCCATTGAATATATATATAAATAAAATGGAAATAATAAAACATTTGGGGACCATTAATCATATTTGATAGTAAAAACATTTATAATGTTACAAAGTATTTTTATTTGAGTTAAATGCTGTTCTTTTGAACTTTCTGTTCATCAAATAATTCTGCAAAATTATGAAGCAGCACAACTATTTTCAACATGGCAATAAGAACTGTTTCTTGAGCATCAAATCAGTATATTAGAATGATTTCTGAAGGATCATGTGACACTGAAGACTGGAGTAATGATACTGAAAATTCAGCTTTATGTCACAGGAATAAATTACATTTTACAATATATTAAAACAGAAAACAGTCATTATAAATTGTAGTAATATTTCACAATTTTTAAAATGTAAAAAGTGTTTTAATTTAATTTATTTCTCCATTTGCACAGGTTGAAAGTGCCAGAAACGAGATACCAGTAACACTGATAAAGGTGAGCTACACGCAAACACACACACTCTGCTATGTTAACAACTTGTGAAGATCACCTTGGCCGACTTCTTCAATTTATCTCCTAAAGTAAAGTGCACGTGTGAGACAGACGTGCAAGGTTAGAGCGAAGCGTTCAGCGGCAGATTAAACTTTAATCAATCAAACTCACCTCTGCTTGCCTTGATGGCAAAACAAACGTCTAGAGAAGTAACATCTACAGAGTTCACTTATGTGTGTCCAAAGCCGTATGTCACACCCGAGCCACCGGGAACACGCTGTATTAACCTGTGTCTGTGAGCGTCAGCGTGTTACACATCATCCTCACGGGTGGAAATCAATTTGAGCTTGGCGACAGTCACCCGACAACCTCTTCTAATCAGACATCGCTCCCGCTTACCCACAATCCTTCAGTCTTTCATCAGTCACCGTCAGTCTCTCACCTTCAGTCAATCTCTCATGTAACACCCCCCGCTTCACGACTAGATCTAATAACCACCCAATCCTTCCTGCATTAGTATTCAAGGTGGTGGGACGCGACCTAAAAATGAGTCGCAGGTCTGTACTGAAAAATAATGATCAGAAAATAATGCAACTAACAACATAACAGTGTTATTTTAGTATCACTGACAGTTATTATAGTTAACTACAACTAAAACCATAAAGAATGTTGTTACTTATACATAAAATACTAATATACTGTATAAATAAAATAAAATAAATGTTAACTGAAAAAACTAACTTATTTTATTTTAGAAAAAAAACATGAAAACATTTAAAAACAACAAATTAATAAAAAAATAAAAAAATCACAAAAACACAACATTCACACATTAAAAATTAAAACAAAAATAAAAACCAATTCAAAATATTAACAAAACCAACAATAGTATCTCAACGACACTAAAATAACAGCATTGACTATTATAATGTTTGCTAATATTTTCATTTATATTTTATTTTCGGTTTTCATTTTCATTTTAAAGTTTGCCATTTGTATATGTTTTTTGCTTTGTTTTATGTTAAATGTGCATATAGTTTTATTATTTCTTTAGTTTTAGTTCTTTTAGTATTTCAGTTAAAACTAAATTAAATTAGAAATGTTGCTTTGGAAAGTTGGCAACTAGTTTCTTTAATATTGCTTTTTTTTTTTACATTAAAGCTTATTTTATTTCAAGTGCTTATTTTTTATGGGTTTTAGTTTTACTTAACTTTTAAAACGGGATGTTCTCTATGTATTTTGTTGCTTTCATTAGAGGTCAGGGGTTCAGTCAAAACACTGGTGCACCAGATAACAGCTATTAAACAACCTGGTCTCATAAAAATACGTACCTCTGTGCACTTTCTGTGCGACACCGTTTTACGTACCTTACTGCACGTTTCGCCGCAGTTTCAAAGAGAAATGTCCACTGAGTGGCACTAAAATACAGGTTAAATGCGTGAACCCTGGCATGTTTTTATTATGTTGATATAGGTACGTATTGCTGTGTTTTTATTATGTTGCTACAGGTACATACTACAGAGGTTCAGAATTCAAATATCCGGGGAATATGGAAATATGCCCTACACCAAACCCAACCCTAAACCTACCCGATAGTGTTAACAAATGCAAAACTGGTATAAAAACGTATTTGTTGATGCAACCGTGCCATTTCAACTTCCTTTTATGCAGATTTGAACAGTTTTGTCGAACTGTCGTTACACAGGATTCAAACCGGAACTCCTCGCCTGCTAAGTACGGCTCCATACTCCGTGAGCTACCAAGCAAACTTTCCGTCTATGAAAACCCATAGATACGAGGCTGGGTATGTGCGATGCTAACATTCAAAAGCATTAGTTTACAATTCTCCCAGCATATTAATATTGTTTTGAAGTCGTAACATGATATTCTTAAAAGTAATTGTGCGAAAAATACGCTTTATTAATCAAAACTGCATCTACCGTCTCCTACAATTCATCAGCACTACTTCACTGCAATTAATCTTTCTTGACACAATTTGCTCCTAGTTACAGTGTATGCGAATGTTAATTAGAGAGATAATGCAAACACAGGATAGTTTCATAAATGGTTAAGATGCATAACATTTTGAAACATGAAATTAATAGCGTTTAAAGAGGATGAGTCTTTATATCTCTATACATCTCTTTTCAGCCATCAAAGCATTGTTTTCGTAACAAATTCCCTTCACTAATCAATTTATATAGAAAGAAATGGTTATTTAGCTCATTAATTTGTTAAAAGAGCTGCACATTCTTGGATTCAGTCTAAAGAATTGATTCATTTCAAAAGGAAGCTTTGGCCACTACGTTACATAGTATTTATTTTTTAAAAATTGAGAAATGCATTGCATTTCTATCAGTAGTAGTAGTATATTTTTATTTAATGCTGTTAGGCTATTTTCATGGCAAAAACAATAAAAAAAAAAATACAATTATAACAATTACAATAAAAACAAGCAAACAAGTTATATTTACATTTACTTTTTTTTTTACATTTTGCATTTCTATCAATTTATTTATTTATTTTTAAATCACCTATTTTAAAATTTAGGTGACCTTAGCCATCATCTAACACAGGGGTCTCCAACAAACGTAACCGGTCTCCAACACGGACCGGTTACGTTTTCGTAAAAAATCTCGCGGACTGGGGGTGGGGGGGTGTCTGGGTGTGTTGTGGATTGGGTCTTTAAACAGGTCTATTAATTTATACTGTTATCAGCACATGTTGAAGTAGATTCGTCTCTTGTCGTCTCTGAGAGAATATGCGCTGTTAATGCAGCGGGTTTTTTTTTTACTTTCACTTTCTGCATGACAGAAGTTAAGACGTTCACCGGCATAACTATTGCGCAAAGTTTACACGTTGCTTGTGTGATATCAATCGGCTCGCCTTTATGGTTTAAAACAGAAATATTTCCAGTATTGCGACATAACCGCAAACCCCCATGCATATGTATCTTAAACGCAAGGATACATGAAAGAGGAAACAAATTGGTATGCCACGCTGTCTGAAACATGTCTCTATTCTTGTGAGCGCTGGTCCGTATATCACAGATCAACTGCGATCTGTTTAAGCCCTAATAGCCTATATGACAGATCAGAACAATATTTTATTTACTAATTTAACATGAAGTCGTCAAATTGCGTCTCCATATCAATAGCATACAACGAAAATACAGAATAATTAGAGCAATCATTTATGCAAAATAAATAACAGAGCATCATATCTATACACATTTCCCCCCGAACGTTCTCCCGGTGGTTGGGGACCTCAAACACATTTAAATCTGTTCAAAGATATACAGTGATATTGTAAAATATTATGCAATTTAAATGACCTGTTTTCTATTTTAATATATTTTATAATGTAATTTATTCCTGTGATGCCATGTTAATTTTATCAGCATTATTTAAGCTTATTTTGGTTGAAAAACACTTAATATTTTACACTAACGCTTAATATGGAAACTGTGTTTTTTGGATTTTTAATTAATAGAAATGCCAAAAGAACAGCATTAAAATATAGATTTTTTTTTAATAACAGATTTTTTTTTTTTTACTGACACGTATGATCAATAAATTTAATGCATTACAAAAACAATTCTGCTGACCCAAAACATTTGAAGAGTAGCACAATCGCTAGCAAATCTGAAAATAAATGTCCAATTTCTTACTGTACGTTATAATACTGTACATTATCATTTTTGTAATGTAGAAGTTAGATGCATCACAGGAGCCGTTTCACGTTTAAGCTGTTTTACTTATTTTTGAAGCACATTTTCAATATGACCAAAAGTAACTGAAAAGACTACGTAAAACCAATAAAATGTATTTTTTTTTTAGATTTTTGTGCATTGAGAGCTAGTCTCTGTAGTCTCTTTCCGGCATGCATGCAGCAAAATACAGAAAAACTCTACGTCAGATAAAAAAAAAGGTAGGTGTTTACCACCAATCAAAACTTCCTATCAGTTCATTCATCATCCTTCACAGGACTAAATCTCTATGATTTCAGCTCTATTCAATACCAATGCTGTCTTTTCATTCCCTCACTCTTCCTGTAGCATTTCTCCATTCGACAGCAGACCTGCTCAATAGCGTATCAAAGCTACATCAGCAGTGCTGCAGTCCCCGGGGGGTGTGACCTTTCACGCAATATAGACATAAAAACGACACCGTGCATCCATCTTCTGAACGGCAGCTGTTGTTTAACTAGCAAGAAAGGAAAAACAAGATTCATTTGTTTCAATCGGAGTTCACCAAGTGACATTTTTACACTGGCGGCTGCTACCAGACAGCCGGGCTTGTTTGTCGAGTGCAAAGCGCTGATGTTTGAAGGCTGCAACCTTTAGCGGAGTTGATCAATTAGCCTGATGCAGAGTGAGCACTTTGACACCGCTAGACAAACTACGCATGTTTGAGAAGAGTAAAGGCAGCCTGGGCGAGCGTAGATCAGGGTCTTTCGGTATCTGCAGCAGCGGGTGGCTGGGATATAAAGATGCATCGGTGAGGTGGCCTCTCGATGGCATCGGGCCAGTATTTAAAAGGCAGTGCGCAGGGTTTATGAGGCGCTTCTAATGGCCGCCTGCGAGCGGCTGTAAAACATACTGGGAAGTGTAAAAGAGTGTAAAATAGCTAAGGAGGAGCATCTTAATCACACATCCCACCAGAGACAGAGGGAATGGATGGATAAGGATAGAAAGACACTTTGTAGGTACGCACCGATAATGATGCTCGGTATTTTCAACTACCTCATAAAACACATGCTACGAAAAACAAATCGCAATACCATAATTGAATCGTTATTTTTGATGACCAAAACAAATTATATCATCATTCACTCACCCTCAAGTTGTTCCACACCTGTATGAGTGTTAGACACAAAAGAAGATATTTTGAAGAGTACGGGTAACCAAAGAGTTGACGGTAGCCATTGACTTCCTTAGTAGGGAACAAAATACTATGGAAGTCAATGGCTACCAACAACTTAAGGGTGAGTAAATGACGACAGAATTTAAATTTTTGGTTGAACTATCCCTTGAACTTTGAATAAAAGGACAATGCAATGGCAGCCTAGAGGAAGCACATCTGCATGAAAAAGTGAACTTGAATTTGAAAGAATAAAAAAACAAAAAGTCCAAACATGCCTACACTGTTTAAAGAAATAAAAGTTGCAAATAAAACGTATGTTTTACAAGAAAACAATTTCAGTTTATATATTTTATATGTTTAATTCAATGCTTTACTTGCCCTTTGTTTGCTAAATTTTCCAGCAATTTCTAAACCAAAATTTCTATACCAAATCTTTTGTTTGTTGTGAAAAACTGATACTAACCATACTAACAATATTGCTAAAGATCTGCACATTAAGGCTGTAGAAATTCTGAATGGCGTTATGCATTCCCTGCTCAGAAAATCCTAAAGGAAAGCAAAGACTTGTTAGTGGAAGTTCTATTGTAATTTGGAACCAGTCCCAAAGGATCTTAATAAGAACTAATCAGAGGTTAACAGAACAATTGGATTCTCACTGAGTAGGATATTATTTGATTCTTAGTAGATTCTAATAGCATCCTTTAGGAGGCATTCCAAATTATGACAAAAATCCCAAAAGGAATCCTGAATACATTAATTTAGGATGGTTTTGTGACACTTGGGGGCAGAGTGAGAAAAAGAAAAAGCAAGCATGCATGTGTGTGTGTGTGTGTGTGTGTGTGAGAGAGAGAGAAAGTACATTCAAGCAATGGAGGGTTTCATTAAACCACTAGTTTAACGAATGGCACACTGGGGACACATTAAGACAAACAGATCTCAATCGAATGGAGTACGATGGGCATACACACACAGAAGGATCAAGCCGTTTAAAATTGAGGGGGCATGTGGATTTGGAAGTGCTTACTTAAAAAATAATAGTGTTGTAGCAAAGTTTGCATTCAGTAATGTGTATTTATGGCTCTTGCTCTGCTAATCAGATATATTAAATAACCACAAGAGGGGTCCTGGCATGTTTTGTTGTCTCTGTGTGTATATTTGAGGTCAGTGTTCAGTATTAAATTAATTACACGCCCCTAATTAAAATGTCTGCTAGTCAGGCAATGATCTGCAAAGCTCTGCCGCTACTTATTATAGACTCATAGGCATAGACATGAGCTGACCACAAACAGCTGTTGACTGATGCAGGTCTTCTTGATGAGTGTGTGTGCATGTGAATGTGTGATGAAATTGACACAAACAGACTGTGACGGTGTGAGTGAGCAGCTCTCTGATGCCCAAAGTGTGTAAATCTCAAGCGGCCCCAGAACACAGGCCTGGGGAACACCACCTTACAAATGTGTATATACACACATCTTGTTTACAGAAATGCAAGCAATCAGTGCATGCTTTGCATAGATGGTCCCTTTGTGACATGCTGCTGTTTAGCACTGAAAATTATTTTTATTCGTTCCTAATTTTTAGTAAAAACATGGTTACATAAAGCCACTTACAATGAAAGTGCTTAAAAGGCTGAAACATGAACCTTGTATTTTTGTTAAAGCTTTTAAATTTGTCCCTAAAATTAGTATTATTTAGGCTTTAAAATGGTCTAAATTTAAATTTGTGCAGTGGTTATGTAATTCCAGAGCTTATAAAATAAAGGGTTTTTTTTTTGCAGATTTTCTTTTTTTTTTTTTACATTGACTTATTTATTTAGAAGGTTGTTTGTTGACCTCATTAATTAAATTTTGCACAAAGTCACCTGGTAAAATTGCATCATGTTGTATCTTTTGAGACTATATATTAAAAAGTATGCATTTTAGCATGTATTGTGTTACCTCCTTTACTTCCATTGTACGTCCAGAATGTTTGCTCATTTTTTAAACTGAGGAATGAGTCAAAATCATTTTCAAAATTACACAAGAAATGCTCTCGACAGAACTCAACAACAAAAAACAGAACCCTTCTATCAGCCAAAAACACAATACTCAGAATTGTGCATTAATTTTCAGACTGCCATTCGTTGCATAAGAGCACTGTGCACATTTTTTTCCCCCTAAAAGTCCATTTCTTTGGCATAGTGCAGGGTCAAGCTGACACACAGCCAGAGTGTGTGTTAGTGAGATTTTGTGTGTGTGTGTGTGTATGTGTTTCTGTGGGCTCTGCCACTTTGGCCACAGTTTGACAGGAAGTCGAGTGAAACCAGGAAGGTCACCTCGTTATGTGCAAAATAAATCAATACAGATACACAGAAGACACAGAAAGCCACTAGAGTGAGAGAAGTGGAAAGCGCTTGTGTATTTATGCATGTACGCGCTTACGTGTGCATATCCAAGGTCACCCCGGCAAAACTGGGTTAGCAATAGAGCACATGCTAGCAGGGCGCTCATTACGTTGGGTTATTTATGAACCTCCCCCCAACTCTCAGACTTTAATAATTCAAACAGCACAGCCCTACACTCCCATGAGACCCTGCTACCACAAGCCGGAGGTGAGGGCCATTAATCAAATGCTGATCTCCTCCCCCCTTTTCTCTTTTTCTCGCAAACCCCCATCACATTTTCTCGATCACATCTTGGCTGGTTTTAGATTAGAGCAGTTTGGACAGAAACACGTGTAAGGGAGATTTCGCAATTTAGACATCAACCATGTGCGATACTTAACCAGCCACAAACAGAAGATGAGGGGTTTTTACCATGGCGGCTGGAGGGTTGCAAGGCGCGGTGTGTCCGTGAACGTGTGTGCGCGAGCGCGGAGTGTGGAGACGGGGGTCTCGGGACACCCTCTCCTCATGCGCTCGCCTCTCTGTCCCCCCGCTGCGCCCGACTGCACAAAACCTGCGAGACAGACAGAGAACAACATTAATTACATGATGTATCCTGTGCATTTTTAGTATTATTAGCATTACACAGGGTTAGTGCACAAAATGGACAAACAGCATTGAAACTAGGGGACTAAATGTGTAGCATCACAAACCCTCACACACGCTTCCCTCAGGAAGTATCAGTGACTCTTTGCTTGAAAATGAGCAATGCAGTATATGGACGTTATACATATTTCATGATCTGGGTGCTGCCACACAACTGAGATGCGGCCTGTTGTTCTGTCGGTTTATTTCCCAACACAGCAAAGTGTTTGCATGTATATTAGTTTTACAGATCACTTACCTGAGACAGTTTATCAGGCTTATCTTGCAAAGTGCTTCCTCTGCTTAAGACAAATATGGCTATAATGTGAAAGTCATCTCAACACACTCGCCGGAATCGTTTTGAGTGGCGGCAATAACCATAATTTGTGGATCAAACATTGAACTGTAAATTTTCACTCCACTTAATCCCTTCTTATCTGGCCAAATGTCTTCCCTGTATTAATGCAATTTCCCTGGAATATAATTTCATTCTCTGGATTATAGCTTTCAGAGCTGAACAGATGTACTATAAAAAAAAGGAGTTCAGGCCAAAAAATGTTGTTGTTTTTTTTTTAAGAATATCCAAAAACTGTGAGGGTAGAGAGCTGATCTCATTCGTATTTCAAGATAATTTGAAGGCTCTGCTTATAGCATATCATATAAAACCTTCTCACCTAATGTACATATTACCCAGCAATCCATAACCAAGATAATGATGAATAGGAAGAAATAGTGTAGCTCAATAGGGCACAGCTTATCTCCTGAGTCCCTTTATACCCCAAACCTCTACTTTGACATCCTTTTAAGAGATGAACAAGTATATCTTGTGAGGGACTCCACACCGCTGCCAACAGCGCAATTACGCTCAAACGCAGCCCTGCAGATCTTCTGTAATAATATTCAGTGGAGTGTGTCCACACAGAGACATTCACAGTCTGCTCGCTGACGGCCCTGCTGTCACTGCCTCGTTATCAGCGTCACAATCTGCTGAAAACACACCGCATACCAAACCAGACCTTTCAGGGAGCTCATTAGCCCTGAACTGACGAACATTTAAACATGTAAATGACTATCACCTCACTAGACTGATCATTAAATGTGCTGCACGTATACAAACTTCAACGCTGTCTAGTTTACAACTGTACATCAATAATTACAAGACAAGTAGATTTCTGCATGAGGTTTACCTCAAACAGACGAACAAAATCCTTTCATTATGTTCAGTGACATGGAAATAAATATTATATTGACTTTCCACTTCCAATTACTGATTATTCACTACCGCACTCATCTGGCACAAAAACAATGCTTTTGAAACATCTTCATTTGGCGGGTTTTCTCAGTAATTATTGATAATGTGATTAATGAATCACCGTATTATGTAATTCAGTTAAATGTTTTCATCAATTAGTAATACTTCTCACAATTTTCCCCAAAAAACTCAAACTGTGACTCAAATAAAATGGAAATGACAGTGAATTCAGTGACAAATAAGAAAAAGGAAAATACTTAAAAGATCTAGTTTTAAAATAGTGCTGTCAAACGATTAATCGCATCCAAAATAAAAGTTTTTGTTTACATAATATATATGTGTGTGTGCTGTGTACATTTATCATGTATATATAAAGACACACAGTATATATTTTGAAAATATTTACATGTATATATTTATGTCCATATAATTTATATAATATATAAATATATTTAATATATAAATATATCATGTTTTCTGAAATATATACATGCATGTGTGTGTATTTATATACACATAATAAACAGCACACACACACATATATTATGTAAACAAAAACTTTTATTTTGGATGTGATTAATCGTTTGACAGCACTATTTTAAACACATGCCAAGTTGTATAAAAAAACTAAATTAAAAAACACTCTTTGTGTTCATATTGCATTCAAGGTCTTAGAAATGTTTTACACCATTTTAAACAAACATTAGGCCTAAAGATAAAAAGTCAAAGTCTTTAAGGTATCAGTTGCACAAGTAATACACTTTACAATCTCACTATAACTAACTTAAATTGCTTATTAGCATGCACATTACTAGCATATTGGCTCTTTATTAGTATTTATAAAGCACATATTAATGGCTTTAGATCCCTTAATCCGACACTATACCTACAGTAAGCTTAACCTTACTAACTTATTAATAAGAAGCAAATTAGGAGTTTGAGGGAAAATCCATAGTTAATAGTAAGAACTGGTCCCTAAACCCTCCCTTACGTATTGAATAAATGTTAACACATTAATTATTTTTGAAATGTTTTTGAAACACTGTATAAGGTAATTTTCTTAAATGATTCTTAAATATGAATGCATCCTGAAAAATTGTATACATCAAGCTGAGGTTCAGTTTGGGCTCATGAAGACAGCAGGAGATCATCGATTAGCATGCAGTGGTCAGATTGTGAAAAAGATATTTAACCTCAGTATTTCAGCATGAATAAGTAGACACATCCTTCAGCTTGGGGGGAACAAGTGAAAAGAATGAGATAAGCATTTCTCAACACTGCCCCCCCTGACCGACCTTCACTTTCACCTTCTTTCTGCCTGATGTCAATCCTTTAATCATTTTTTGGTTCCCTCTAGCAGTTTAGATAATAGAGGTATTAGAAGAGCATGAGCGAGAGGTGGCTTTAACTGGATTCTGTCATCAGGACAGTCTGTAGATAGCCCGCGGTGACATCGCTGCCCCGAAAACAATTACAGTCCCACTTTGCTGCAGAAAAATAGGGGGGGGGGGTTCCCACCCTTTAAATCACTGCCAGGCTTTAAACGAAAATAGTAAGCCATACTGTACCTTATGTGCTGAACTTTTTAATAAAGTACTTATAAATGTATATTTGTTAGCATTAAAAGTTTAGAGAATAAACAAACATACAATGTTGAGACTTAAATTCAGTGAGTGGGTATTAATCTGAAAGATAAAGATAACACAGGTTTGTTTGCTTATATGAAGTGCATTGTTCCAACAGTCAGTATTGTTTTAATATTGAGATCAGGGTTCGAACTCGGGACACCTGAAGCACAACGGCGCTATATGTTGGCACGTTGCCCACGAGGCTATCGGCACCGACCTATTATAGTTTTTATTAATATTTTGAATCATGTTTTATTTAGATTTTTTGCTTTCATGTTACTTTTCCTATTACTACTTTTTTTAGTTTTTGTTAAGAAGTAAATGTTGCAGTGTTAACAGCTGAAGTAAAATAAAATTGTTTTTTTTCTATTTTATTTTAGTTCAGTAAACATGTATTTTATTTCAAGTAAAGGTTTTTTCGTGGTTTTAATTTGAGGTAACAATAACCACCATATTTTGTGTTTGACAGTAGTTTTTTTTTATTACCCATAACTGCTCAAAAATCATAATTGGATGTTTCTTTTAATTGTTTAACTTCTTTATTTTTCTAAAACAGATAACAAGTCTAGTTGTTAAATTTCACCCCCACCCCCCCAGAATGTTTTTTAAATAGCATTTAATTGTATTTAGAAGACGATGCTAGTCTTACCAAGACAAAGGAGTCAGACATTTTATAAACAAAAATTAAAAAAATGCAATTTCCATCATTAAACAAATTGAGATCTGGGAAAAGACACTTTTTTTACTTTCAGAAAATGTCTGAAAAGGAAAGTGCTCATAGTTTAAGAATAACCAAATGATATTAATTTTGTTATAAATTGTCCTTTAAAGAGCTTAAAAAAATGTTCAAAAAATGACCCTTAAAACAGAACTTCTTATCACAATTCATTAATAACCAGCAGTTATTTTATCTATTTAAATGAATTGGTGTCAAAACTCATTAAAACACATCAATCCACCTGAGACTTGAGACAACAGGGAGCTAGTAAAGAAAAACATTGTTTTCATCTAGCAAACAGAAAGAGATTTCAAGAGGGGAGTAGGTTACGATCATATCTTTGCCCCAGCGCTACTAATTACACGCATTCATTTTCTTTTTCTTTCGTTCTTCTCTGCATTTTAAGGGAAGCTGTTAATTTCTTCTCTAGGGTAATCAACAGACAGAAGCTGGTATTAAACGAAAGCGCCTTTCAGTCAGAGCCTAGCAGATGTTTTCTACAAGTTTGCCATTTATTTACCATCCAGAGACTCCCAAAATCTCAAAATGAGCTTGTGTTCGCATTTGTGCTCCCTCATTACAAAACACCCAACCAGATTCCTCTAAGGAAAACCATTCTGGCCTGCAGGCAAAAGGCACTGGCATGGCGGATGGTGTCTCATTAGTACGAGGTTGCCAGATCAGCGCCACACTTCTCTGCACACTGATTATTGGATGGCCACTTAATGAATCTTACACATGGCAAACCGCACCTGCTCCCGCGGAAAAGACTCAGGCGTGTGCAATAAACAGATGTTTACAAACCATCAGTCTGGGAAATGAAACTGTAGGAACTGTTATGTTTAGGTTATCGGTGGCCGGTGGGTTATTCTTACAGCTGTATATGGAGTTGTGTATTGACGCTTCTATGAGTTTAAACACCATTGCACATGCAAATGTTTACTTCAGAGCCATTTTTACCTCTTTGGCTAAGTCTATTAATAGGGACCTCAACGCACCTCTATACTGAGAGTGTTTACAGAAGGAAATACTGAATTTCTGAATAAACCATACTTGTGTATTCCTCACTAGTGTGTTCTGCAGATAAACATGCTGGTTGAGTCCTGTTTTACACCCAGACAAAGGCACAAATAAATGTACATGCACAGAAAGCCAAAGAAGCTCTTCTCATGAAGCTTGCTGAACTCTATTCAAAATCGGAGGTTTCTAGATGTGGCTGCATAATTCATAACTGTGAGGTGTTTAATTTATATTTGTGCAGCAGTGAAGTCAAGGTTCCAGCTCAAATACATGTAAACAAATCATCGACACGTTGAGCTGAATGACAGCACTGAGAAACAGCCATCACCGTTTCCTATTCTTATGCTCAACAAACAAGACGTTCTGAAAGGAAAAAAAAACAGACAGATGAAAGAGAAGAGAAAAGTCTTTTGTTTTTTACCCATTTTAACCTGTATAAACATTCACTCAAAAGAGACGCCAAGGATTAATTCAGAGACATGAGGGGAAAAATGAGAGTCTAGGATAAAGAAAATATATATTTTTAACATTTATTTAACATTTTTTACACATTTATAATGTAATTATTATTTATTTATTATTATAATTTATAATATAATTATTTTCAGAAATGTGTTTTAATAATATATAGGTAAAAAAGGTAAAAACTACTACTTTTTTCACAATGTCATGAATTATTAGTAAGATTTTTAATGTTTTTAATGGAGTCTCTTATGCTCCTCAAGGCTGTATTTATTTGATCAAAAATAGGCTACAAAGAAAAACTTATATTGTGAAATATTGCAATTTCTAATAGGCCTATTCAGGGCTCCAGACAAAAAAATCGAGTAAGGAGCCATTGGCTCCTATAAAAGAAAAACTTAGGCGCCAAATTATTTTTTTAGGTGCCACAGAATAAAAGTGGTTTATTTTATTATTATCATTTTATTTTTCCCCCCTATTTTAACATTTCAATCATTTTGTCATGTGTTTGTCTTATCTTTTCTAGGCTTTATCAGCATTTTAATCCATCTTGTAGATGATCAGGTCGACCGGGGGACTAAGGTTCACTTAAAGTGTGAATTAAATGTCTTTTACAACTTGAAATATACAGTCACAAAGAATTGTTCGTTACACAGAATCTGTACCAATATCATGGACCATAAGCATCACTTGGCAACTGAGTGCAGTGCATCATATAAATGTTGTCACGTCTTTCACACATTCAGTCTGTTTTTCTTCATTAGTAAAATGCAATTTTATAGGAGGAGTTGAATCATGTACAACAGAATAAGTAAAAATATTAATATGCAACAGCGCATAAATATAGCAAAACGCTCCTCTTTATAGTTATTTTTCTAGCTGACTGATGAGTTTATGGACACTGAGTGGTTATTCTGAGGTCAATGTATTACAATGCAATGTTTACAAGCTTTATACATTTCCTCAGTTTCAAACAATGAGCTTTTACATAAAACATTTCAGTAAGTTGTACTATAGGCTTTCTTATTGCCTACCTTTTGATCATGTTCATTTCATACTATAGTAGTAAATCGAAATATATAATGGGTTCACTTGCTGCTTTAACTGAGGTGCTAAAGAGATCGCGCCTGAGCATTAAGTGCGATACTCTCCGCTCGCGCGATCCGGACGCATACACGGACCGTGTGGACGCGGGGTACTGCTGTTTATATTACCGAAAGTGTGCGCTTGTGGTCCGCATTAAAGAGCACCCAAACCGCATCATTTGAATTTCCTAGCATTTTAAAGCTGATACTTTGTTTATTAAAAAGTAAGACAGCACAAAGCTTTTTGCGATTACTGGATGGCAAGTGCGCTTCAAATAACAGGAAGCATTAACAGAACACAGCATATAGACTAAGATCTCGATAAGAAGATCGACCGGACAAGTGTAAATGCATCTGGTTGTTGAAACCACATATGGTAATTTTACTCCTCCCATAATATTAAAATAATAGACGTGTGAGAGCGTTTTATAGGCTATATGGCATGTTATAGTCAGATATGACAGCGCAATGCAACAAGCATCACCGCGGATGAGTAGCGGAGTATTTCTTCAGCAAGCGACGCGCAAACTGAATGAACCTGAAAGTAAGCCGCAGACGCTCAACACACAATCTTCTTCATTAAAAGTAGCGAGACTAGCCTATCTTTCCAGTGCTGATGCCGCGCGCTCTCTTGATATTGAAATTAGCTGATAATTAATAAAATTATCCATTGCTTTCATTGACGTGAACTCCGTTATATTTGCATATGAAGCAGGAATTGAAGAACGGATTTATATCCGTTTTGCGAAGACACATTTATGTGGCCAAGTGTAAATGGGGAAACGTTTTAACAAATCATATAGATATCCGATCAGAGAAAATGCATGAAGTGACCAGGTGTAAACAGGCCCTTTCAGGTCTCTCTCACTGCGTTCAGCAGACTGTGTGCGGCAGAGACGAGGACTGTTTGAAACTCTTTTCCAGTAAAACTTTGATGCGCATCGTCTTATGTAAGTTTAATACGTGAACATAACAAAAGATGTGAGCGCAAAACAATCGGGAAAAAAGTCCTTTCATGCAAATTATATATAGTCGCCAGTGGCGACCTCAGCAAAAACTTCACTCGCAAATTAATATTTTTGGTCGCAAATGCGACCATTTTAGTCGCAGTTTGGAGCCCTGCTATTGATTTCCTATTTTAAAACACCTTAAAATATATTTTATTTCTGTGACGCAGCACTAATTTTTTTACTCCAGTCTTTAGTGTAGTGTCACATGATCCTTCCAAAGTCATCCTAATATGCTGATTTATGATCAACGTTGAAACTGTTGTGCTGCTTAATATTTTTTTGGAAACTATGATCATTTTTCTTTGATTCTTTGATTAATAAAAAGTCAAAAAGAACAACATTTATTCAAAATAGAAATCTTTACTAACAATGTCTTTACTATCACTTTTTATCCATTTAACACATCCTTGCTGAATAAAAGTATTAATTTCTTAAAAAAATTAAAAAAAATAAAAAAAAATTATTGAATAAACGCTGTACTAAAAATCTTGAAAAAAAGTATCACAGGTCCCAAAAAATATTAAGCAGCGCAACCGTTTTCAACATCGATTATAAATCAGAATGATTTCTGAAGGATCACGTGACACTGAAGACTGGAGTAATGATGCTGAAAATTCAGCTTTGCAACACAGCAATAAATTACATTTTAAAGTATATTTATAATAGAAAAGTGTTATTTTAAATTGCAATAATATTTCATAAAATTACACAATTTTCAAATGCTTTTTTAAAGATCATTATCTTGTGTATTTGGTGTAACAGAATATGCTGACATGTTTTATTGTTCAAAAAAACATTATTTTTCAAATACTGTACATTATTGTAAGTCCTCTATGCCTCGCATCTCTCAAACGCTTCGATTTCTACAAAGCCCCTCCTTCTGACAAGCGCAGTCTGCTCTGATTGGCCAACTGGCACAGTGCATTGTGATTGGCCGAACACCACAAGCAGCGTCGGAAATGTAACGCCCCTTACCATAATCGCCAGCTTAAGCTTGTGAGGAGTCACTAATGAGGAGACGGCGAGTCAGGATCAGCAACTTCATCCTTGCGACACGAACTCAGAAAACATTAGTTTATTAGTAAATAATTCAAATATCTCCTTAGAATTTCCCGCAGACACGTTCATAGGTTATGTTTGATGGGGATTTGCAGTAAGCTTTAGCCTATTGCGTGCATTTGAACGCAGAACTATTCAGCTGCGCTGAAGTCACTTGTGCACACTAAACACCATCGAGCTGCTCTCAGTCGCGGCGCGGTCTTGTGTTGTTTCCACCAGCGCGGCAATTTTTTTCATCACTAATTGATGGATGTCTACAATATAAAATTAAGGAGAAACCCAAAACAGGCCCGAGGCCCGGCCCGCGTCTGAACTATGACGTGGAAATTGGCCCGAAGCCCGGCCCTAGAGGCGCAAATAAGTTGGGGGCCGAAATGCAGGGCTCTAACTGAAACACACTGCGTCTCCCTGACATGGCTTCATCAACACTACTGCGGTTACTGAAACCATGCCTTCTTTCTTTGCGTAAACATTTGGGCTGCATTATGCAAATATTTCCACATCTTGACGTCAAGATGTGGGGGCGTGTTTGAACGAGGCGTTTTAGGGGGCGTGGCAGAGTCTTAACTTTGATAAAGAATAGCTCTTTGGTTTTGAGACTTTAGTCTTTGCAACTTTAGGGATCTTATCTATGCACAATCAGCTTGTAACACTCCAAAGAGAAAAGAAAACTTGAAATCACATCATATGACCCCTTTAAACAAAAACGCCAAAAGAGGAAACTTTTCAATCCAGAATTGAAGAGAAAATTAATGAGATTTTAAAACAAGTTATGTGTATGAGCACTGAAGTCTTTTTTGATGATAAATCTGTAAAACAAAACAAAGACACCTTGAAAATTGAGGCACATCTCAGAAATACAGTTAATGGACAAAGAGAGGAAAGGCGTACAAAACTTGTTTAGCACTTACAGTTAAGAAGTGAACAAATACTTTCCTTCCAACTCTTCTAAACACAAGGCAACAGGATTCTTGAAATAAATTGTATAAAAAAACTACAGCAGATCTTTTTTTAACCTTTCACCTATTCTTCTCAGGGTGTGAGCACTTAAGTCAATTAGAAAATCTAGCATGCTTCAAAACACTCCTACAGCAGGACCATGCAGAGGTAAACTTAGCCAGCTAAAAAAAAAATCATCATGAACAGATGCATAAATCTCTTAACAACCTGCTCCATTCAAAGCAAGTGGGAAAAACACTAAAGGTACCAGTATAACGCTAACTGCTTACGATAAACACAAATGCAAACAAACACGCGTCATCTTCCAAAAATGATGTCCATTTACTGACATCATCTTCAAAGCTGACTTGTCTTCCTGGAATCTGGAGAGGAGTCTTGACTAAAAATGGCTTGTGTTGAAGTGGCAATGCATGAGAAATTGCAGCTTCACGCATTTGTTGATCCGACAGTGAAGAAAAACGCTGAACACACTATAGGGATAATGGATGCCATCAATAAACGAATAACTACATTGTCAATATTTAAGATGGAGAGGTGCTTCCTGCTGACTTTAGGTCGACCCTGTAGGGACGGAAACGAGGGAGAGGAGGATAACAAGGATAGAGAGATTACAAAGCAAAGAGTCCAGCAACTAGCGTGAAACTTCCTGTTGTCATCTGCCATCTCTCACTTAGACTCTCTTTTCCCTCCCATAATTCTCATTTGTCTCACTTCTACAGTATTGCCATTTCCTCAATCAACTTCGGACGGCCTAATGTGACGCCGACTAACAGATGCACAGCAGATGCAAAGATCCATCAGAGCAAACGCTTCCCAAACAAAACTCAATATTATACTGACAGGATTAAGCTGCTGTGTGTCATTTTTCACATGTTTGTCATTCATTTTGATGTGGCTAATGGCAGAGAAATGACACACTTTATCTTTAACAACTAAACAATCAATATTCCTTTCAAATGAAACAATTCAACTTAAAAGCTTCACTACACATTGGCTTGGGTTAAAGGTTTAGACATTAGTGTGGGCATAAACCTGATCTACAGTATTGGCTGACTCGTTTGTCTCGATAGCGCATTTCTAACGAGGAACAAAATGGCCTGGATTTATTATTAAATGAGATGCATCAAACTGATTCACACACACACACACACATAAACATGTTCAAACCCCCCCCACAGCGTATTATTCGAAAAACCTAAACTGCACAAACACACACGCTACAAATGCAAAAAGCAATCAATTGTTGTGGTATTAAAACTACAGAGAGCCTGAGCATGTATTCATTTAATGGGTGGTAAAGTAGTTGCTCTAAAATAAACCCACAAACTCAGACAGAGAAGATCTTTGAACTCAAGAGATTATGGCTGATTTTATAGACATTAAGATTATATGCACTTTTTTGTGTTTTAGGTTACGATAAAGTTCACAGAAGGCTGTGTCACAAGTGATGAAGAACTTTACAGCGTTCATTACAATTAACTTGAAAGGATTAATTCCAATAATTAAAGCAATGAACAATTACAAGTCGCTAAGCAAAATAATGAAATATTAAGAGCTTTGTTCGTTAGTATCACTCAGTAAAGTGTAACTAGTGTACACTGTAACAAACATAATAGCACAATATTACCCCCAAAATCCCATCTGAGCACACCAGACTCATTTACACCAGAAATAAACCATCTTTTTTTTTTTTTAGAAGTAGACCACAGACATTTACACAAAGGCACATTTCAAAGTTCACTGAATTTGAAATTAAGCTAATATAGAAATGCCATGAAATGTTTGGAGCAATATTACGCAATCACACAAAACACAAGCACAGTATCATGTATATAGTAAAAACTTTCATGCCAATCTATGCAATATTTGTTTACAAATTCTTAAAGGAAAATCTTACATTTTATGTTTCTAAGTGCTGTGTTACTAACTTCTCTGTACAGTGTATGTGTAATAAGCTTTTGCATAAATGACATGAACAAAAGTCCAGTTCACAAGCACAAAAACACTTCAGAGTTTCTCAAAGGCTGGTCTTGTTTGTGCATTCTGGGGTTACGGTGACACTTAAAAGACTTCCACAGACTTCCCAGGATGCTTTGAGCTGTAAAAATACAGCTGCCCATGTTACAAAACAAGAGCTTAAAGTGAAAGCCATTTAGAGTGGATTAGATCTCTGGAGAAGTGTTAATGGACAAAGAGAGGAAAGGCGTACAACACTTGTTTAGCACTTACAGTTAAGATACAGTATTGATGAAAACTTTAATAAAGGAAGGATGTACAAAAATGAAAAGGAAACAGAGCAGGGCAGAGGGAAAGTCAATGAAGTGAATAGATGCAGGAAAGACTGAGAAAATGACTGGAAACACCGCTGGACAAGAAAGAAAAGCAGATGATGGAAATATTAATGTGTGTGTTGTGTGTGTGTATATATGTGTTCACACAGGCGGATACAAGAGTGTGTGTGAGCGTGCAAATTCAGCGCGCTCAACATTTTGTACCCCGCTGATAAATCAAAGAGGCTCTTGAGTAGAACTGAGCCAAGACAACAGTTAAACAGCACAGCGGTCAACCCAAAATCATCATCTTCCCGTTTCCTTCAGACAGATTTCAAAGACATGATACATCACAGCTCACACGCTCTGTAGGTACACTACAAGTGACCATACTACTTCTTATAAAAGAGCAAAGTTTCCTTGACTAACAGATTTACATGACTGTTTTTAACCCTCTTACCGCACCTGGAATTAGGCCTAAACCTTTTGTTTTTGGTACTGTACCTTTAAGATACTGTCTGTTATGATGGCTACCCTATTATAAGTAAAATAAAAAAAGTTTTATTTTAACAAGTAACAAGTAAGTGTATTCACTTGTCTCAGTGTTTAGCGCATTTGCCGTTGCTAGGAAACGCTTATTTTTGTTTACTGTGTTGAGAGGTGCTGAAATCGCGTTTGGTCTCGTACTGTATCGCGTATCTTGTCAGTGTGTGCACTTGCTTGGCCATTTTTAGTTGATAAACAGGAAAGTGGGTCCAGCTGAATTGAAATGGTCATTTGTTGGATTGGTATAAAAAAGGTTATTATACTGCGGCAGCGGTCGTGTGAAGCCCTCGTAGTGTGAAGACCGAAGAGTGTAAAGACCTTCAACTCTACCGTGCGACTCCACCAAGGGATAGAAGTATCGCTTTTTATTTTAGTTTTTTCATTTATGTTTATTATTGAAATGTTATATGCATGTGTCAATTTTATTTAATTTCTTTATTTTCTTAAATATGTGGATATATAGTATTTATAGAGTTGTAACTTTTAGTTTTAGTTACTTTTTCTTATTTGTAAGTCGCTTTGGACAAAAGCGTCTGCTAAATGACTAAAGTAAGTAAGTAAGTAAAATGAATGACACCGGAGCAAGTACCAAATAGGTGTTAATGCGAACAATTTCTCTCAAAATATTTGAAACAAATCCTTCAGTCCAATTCGTGAACCGAATCTGTTGTTTTGCTGAAAAGAATCCGATTCAAAAGAACAATGTCCCCAAATCCAAAATCACTACAAGATGCCCGTAATCTGCTTACACACTGGATTTATAGAAAAATAAACTTTTATTCCTCAGACTTCCCGAGTGCATAAACATTCTAATTTTAAGAGGTACTTTTAAGCACTTCTCTACAATCTTCAAAGATAGACAGAAAATTAAATTTAATCATTAAAAGGGAGTCCAGAAAAAAACAGAATCCAGAAAAAAAAAAAAAAAAAAAAAAGTTGTTCATTTATTTCATAGGGCCCTATGTTTCCCATCATTTGACCCTTTGAAAGGACCCTTACACAACAGCACACGAGTCACGTCACTCTCTCTTCTGCAGAGCAGAGGAGTACATCAGCTCTCCGTTAGAGACGTGTCCAACCTTGGACCGCCGTTGCTCAGTATCACGGGCACCATCTGTTCATACTGCAATCAACCCAGTGGGCCGCCCCCTGTGCCAGCTGAGGAACCGCTCCTGCGAGGTGTGTTTGTGAAAGCGGTGAGACAGTTTATGCAGAAAGAGGAATTTAGAACAAGTGTGGCTAAGCCGAAAGAGGAAAAACAGAGCGTGTTTGTGCACCTCAGAGCCAAGTTGAGGCGGATCAGTGAATCCATTCATTGCGGGTCAATTTGGGCATGTTACTCGACAACACCAATTCATTAGCGCGATCCCTCACCATCTCGCTCAGAATAACCCACCACCTCCGCTATCCAGCGCTAACCACGACCCACAGTGCACTGGGACAAGCAGGCTACGGTCAATCAGATTGAGCGATGTTGTAAATATTTCAACGGCCGTCTCTCTCTCAAATATCCGTTTACTCCCTGCGTCTCTTTGGATTCTGAGCATGAATTTTTCACTGATTCGGCAGACGGAGCAGCCTGGCTTTCAGAGCCCCTCTGAAGTCGGATGGCGTTAGAAAGAAAGCAATGAAAAGAGCGTTTGGTTATCAAACAAAGGAAGTGAGTTTATTCAGACGCCCACACGTGCGCTTTCACACTTTCTGACCTTTTTTTGCGCTTTCTGACCTCGGGTGCGTGGCTCGTATGCTCCCAATAAAACGGCCTCATTAGACGCGGGGAATTCGTGCCGGATCTGGAGGCTGAATGGG
The DNA here is from genome assembly GCF_936440315.1 of Barbus barbus. Taxonomy (NCBI): domain Eukaryota; kingdom Metazoa; phylum Chordata; class Actinopteri; order Cypriniformes; family Cyprinidae; genus Barbus; species Barbus barbus. The sequence goes on along the minus strand of NC_136725.1, from coordinate 5,983,381 downwards.
TGTAAAGAGCTCACTGTACCACAGGAAGCAGGAGGAATCTGATGCCAGATTAAAAACTAAACATTGTTTTTCTGATTTCTTTCTCTTCGGTTTTCAGAGCCGTCTGCACTCCTGAATGGATCTCGAAGGGGAGCGAAAGAGTAGAAAGTAAAAAGGTCATTGAGGTCATGTCTGTGAGTTTGCACTTTCTGTCAGTTGATTCAATGATTTGAATAATTCTTCAATGTTTAAAGAAATCTATGCATGCCATTAAAATGTTTCAGTAAAACAGATATTTCTGTTCATTACTATATTGTTTTAACCTTACAAAATACATTTGCATAAAATTGCAAAAACAACCATATTTTTCTGAGACAACTGAACAGAAATAAACATGGTACCTGAATATATACTTATTTTTTTCAGTCTTTAGATGACATCCAATATCATATCACACATCTTGATATGAATATCCTCAAAAATGGATTAAATATTGTTCTCTTTAAAAAGGGAAACATCTTTTTGACCAAAGTCGTCAGTGTAGTCAATTTAATTAAAAATGTGAGTAAAAATACAGTAGGACAAAATATTCATTGACAGGCTATTATAGTTTGTATTCACATTTTGAATTTTTATGTCAATTTTAGTACTTTTGTGTGTCTTCGTCATTTTAAGTAGTTTATTATTATTTTTTATTTTTTTTAGAAATGTCTAGGTATATAGTGTTTAATTTTTAATCAATGTTTAATCAGTTTTAGCTTGTTATTTTAGTAAATCGAGTTAAACAATTAGTATGAAATTTGTTGCCTTTTATATTAAGTTTTTTTTACATTTTTTAAAAAGTATTTTTTTTTATTTTTAATGGTTTTAATTTTAGTTTCAGTTAACTATAATAACCCTTCTTAAGGCATATTTTCCACACAATTTATCACTAAATTAAACACATGATGTTTATTAATTTTCATTTGATTAATAGCCTACCACAATATGCAGTAACTATCAGCAATATTTACCTACACATATTTTTCCCCTAAAACATTTTCATGCCAAAAATCATAAAGCAATGCTAAAAAATGATTTTGTCAAGAAAAACGTGGTAAATATATTAAATGTTGTGTCTAGCGCTGGTACTATGCCTTTACAAACGTAAGCTCATTCTTAGTTATGGAGGTGTGCAGCTCCTGAGAGGTTCAATGACAGTGTGAATGGAAAACAGATATGGGGCTTAAGAGCTCTGTGTGTGTGTGTGTGTGTGTGTGTGTGGAGGTGAAAATCGGCTTTTCTCAACAAAGTGCTGAATTCCTAGCAGAGTTCAGCGACCCCGGGGCCATCAGACGCAGCAGCGGAGAGACAGGAGGATGTGTTCATCTCTGTGTGTAAGCTGCAGTTTTGACCCCTGACCCCATTTCCAGCGCACACCACTCTCCTCGTTACATATTCATCAGAATTAATTAATGTTTATAACTACTGGCCAAGCTAGTACACAAATACACTGATATTTTTTTCCATTTATAATCATTTATCAGCATTTTTATTTAATTTTTTAATTAGATATTTTTATAGTCATTATTTATTATGTTTTCTGTTCTTGCTGGCCTAACAAAAGAATGTGAATTTGTTTTACCCTGAAAAGCCCCAGTTTGAACAGTAGTTATAAGACACTGAAACACTGAAAGAAAAAAAAAGGGGAAAAAGAGAGAGATTGCATGGCAAGATGAGCAAAAAAAAAGTGAGGCCCTGTGCCGGCACGGGAACTGTCGTCATGGCTACATCCTTCCAGCAGCAGCTCCCTGATTCCCAGAGAGCGACGAATGCAAGACAGGAGCAGCGAGAGAGCGAGAGAGAGAGAGAGAGAGAGCGAGAGAGCGAGAGAGAGAGAGAGAGAGAGAGAGAGAGAGAGAGAGAGACAGATGGAGCGGCTCTTATTTCAGTGAGAGGCTGAGGATTGAGATGCTATATTACAGACAGAGGCACGTCTGACCGCTGACACAACAACACACAGAGATTAAAGACCGCATGAAACCACTCTGCATCGAATTCAACTTCCTTAATGCCATGAACTTGGTTTTGGTGTTGCATCTCGCTGTATAGTTTAGTTATGTTAACAGCTGTATTAAAAAAACTAGTTCTAGTAATTTTTCTATCGATATAGTTGCGCATAAGCTTATTCATCTAAGGAAGCGTGCATCTCTGGAGTATGAGTGTTTATCTGTATTCATCAGCAGCGGTCTCTGACTCCTCAGTCCCAGCGGCAGACAGAGTCTTAATCAGGAATTCAAGCAGCTCTCTCTCTCTCTCTCTCTCTCATGTTTATGTCTTCCACTGAACAGCCCTTTCAAGACAGACCTATTCAGCCCCGTCCACAACACATCTGAAAATGATGAAAACAGGTATGAGGCGGGAATAACAAAGCCTGGCAGAGAACTCACCCTGCATCCCAATGTTCATACTATCCATCCTAAATAGTATGTGAGATTACAATAAGTGTGTCCCAAACCATAGTATGTTGAAAAGAGTATGCCAAAAGTCCACGGATGGTCTACTATTTCAGGTCGATTTTTGAAGTGTGGATCCGTGCACACTCTAATGGCTAAAATTGCCCACAATCCATTGCACTTTGGTGAAGGATTCGGTCCAGAACTACAAACACGAATAAAACACGTTAGAAAAACTACAAACGTGGCGGATGCGCGCGATCAACGGTTAGGTAGGTTTACAAAAAGGAGTTGGAGTTACTAATAATCAACATTTAACCTGGTAAAAAATATTTATTTATTGTTATCCATGTTATATTTCATCTGCAACAGCAATGTGAACTTTTATAAACACCCATTTGGTCGTTACTTTTAAATGCATCATTATGCAGAAAATATATATGAAAGACCCGCGACTGGCAGATCAACGAGCTATTCTTTTCTCTCTAATACAGTAGGAAGTTAAATTAAATTAAATGCGGAGGATGTTAACTGTGACAAGATGACTGACAGGCTAGTTTACAGTGACAGGGAGCGTGTACCCGGTGCGGTAAAGACGCAGTTGTGTGACGTGATAGTATGTCCCAAAGCTTGAATACTCTTCTACTACACACTCAAAAGTGTGTACTTTTTCTTCACCAAAATAGTACATACTTTAAGGGCGTAGTATAAGTAGACACAATGGGACGCAGCAAAAGTCTACACAAACAAATACAGTAGCGCAAACTCCTTCACAGGAAATGACAGAGAAAGAGAGCGGCTCCAAGGAACTGATGTCAAACGTCAGATGGCCATTTCTGATCAGATGCAGATTTGGGAAAATGCCACAAAAATGAGAATACTGTGAAACAGGAAAATATATGAATATACTACAGTATACTACTGCATATATGAATAAAATTAATTCTAACATAAAAGGTACTTCAATGCTTGATCATCACTTACATTATAAAGTAGGGTCCCAGGTATATTATGACAATTTATATAAGGGAAAAACATAATTTGTTATTATTCTATAACTTGTTTATTATTATTATTATTATTATTATCATCATCATTACATTAAATAATAATAATAATAATAACATTATTATTACCAATCTTTATCTGTATTATCATTATTATTATTATTATGTATTTATAATAATAATAATAATAATAATAATAATAATAATAATACTGAACTGTATTGTATAATTGTTTCATTGCTATATTAAAATAATTTGTAACACTTTTGCTGTTTTACATTTAAAATTTTACATTTTAATATAATAAAAACTACATTACTGTTTTGTTTTGTTGTATTATTATTACTACTATAATAAAAAAACAATGTAGCTGTAATACTACTACTACTACTACTACTAATAATAATCATAATAATAATACAACTACATTGACTTTAAATATAGTAAAAATAATAATAATAATAATAATAACAAACCCGTAATGTATTATTTTAACACATTACTGTTGTTATATCATTATTATTATTATTGCTACACCTATATTTACTTTATATAACAATAATAATAAACTGATGTATAATTATTTTATTGCTATATTAATTTATTTAAAAATATGAGTTTAACACTGTTAATTTTCAAAATAAAACATTACTGTTATATTATTATTGCTACAACTACATTGACGTTTGTAAATAATAATAATAATAATAATAATACTTATTTTGATTTATATTATCATTACTACTACTACATTGTAATAACTACTATTTTTAATAATAATAATACTTCTCTTTTAGTTTTATTATTTATAATATAGTAATAAAATAATACATTACAGTTGTTATATTAGTTCTATTACTACTACACTGTAATAACCAGTATTTTTAATAATAATAATAATAATAATAATTATAATAAATGAATCTGTAACAGAAATAAAGATCTTCAAGGAATTCAGCTTACTAAATTTACAAAGAGGTAATGAATATTTCAATTGACGACAAAGTGTGTGGAGAATAAACCAACGTTACTCTGTCACTACATGCAGGACTAACAATTAACGCTGAAATGTCAGATGTAGTGAAACCGCAGAGATAGAGGCGCGGGCTGCCAAAGTCATTGGATTCTCAAGGACACTGCGGCGAAAGAGAGTGTGTGTGTGTGTGTTTGATGGAGACAGACGAGCGTGCAGGAATATGAGAGGCAGCCTGGGAATACACTCACGTGGATTGGCCGCACCGTGAGCATGCGTGTCAGCGTGTGTGAGTGTGTGGCTCTGAGGGCGGGGCTTGGCATCTGCTCCGCCAAGCATCCTGGGGGAAGTAGAGTGATGACGGCAGGCGTTGGGCAAGAGAATCACGTTAATTTATCTCTACGGCTAACAAATCGAGGATTATAAGACAGAAGAGTAAAGCGGATTCAGACGGACACAAGTTGTTAGTCTTCGTAACTTGCTCACGCTTGTAGTTCAAACCAACGGAGACTGATTAGCCCCCATTTGAGCAGGAAGTCAAAGCACGTTGGTCTGTCGAACAGTGACACACTCCATTACCTGAGCAGAGTCCGCTCTCAACATCCACTCCACCGCACAGAGCCAGAGCGAGCCAGAACCAACAGACCTAACACAATGTTTGATTGGTAAATTTCTGCCCAGGCCAAGACAAGATCAATGCCACCCACAAGCATTACTTGGTGATTTGTTTGCTCAAGGCCCTTCACAATCACAAGTTAGTAGGTGTGATAAATTGGCCTTTCCTGTGTCAGGGGATGCTTGAGAATGAGCCGTCCCTGTGCAGACATAAAGGTGTGTGATTACTTCACCAGTAGTCCGTGTTGCTATACAGGATTAAGCTGTAGATCATGAGCGATGCTGAGACTCACATCTTTAACCCATCAGAACAGAACAATCTGAGATCGTCCCAAAAACTCTTCTGGGAGAAACACAATCTGGGAGGGCTGCAAGATTGTGATTATACAATAATATGGCAACATTTTAAAAAGGATTACAATAAGAAAAAATATTAAATGATGATGATTATAAAAAAACTAATTACCACAAACAATTTTTTTTTTACCAGTTTAATATTTTCCCTGCAAAAAAGTGTATTTAATAATAATAACAATAATAATAATACAGCACTAAATTAAACAAAATAATAATTATTTTAATTATGCAAAATAAAATTGTGCATTTAAGAAAAAAATAAGAACAAACAACTATTATTATTATTATTATTATTGCTAAATTCAAATATAACGATGACTTCAAACTAAATAAATATTACTATTTTAGTATTTCACTGCACAATAAAATTGAGCATTTAAGAAAAAACAACTATTATTATTACTAAAAAACTAAATATTACTAGTGTAATATTTCACTGTAAAATATATAATTAGAATTAATATAATATATAATGATAAATCTTAATAGTTAATAACAAAAGTACTATTATAATATTTCACTGTAAAATTATATAAATCTTTATATAATAAAACAACTAATAATGATAAAAATATTCAGTTTAATTTCGCATTACAACTCAATTAGAATAATATTTATGGCTGTCTTAACGTCTTTATTTTCAAACACCAATCCACTGAACTTTTTTGAAAACAAATATTGCCGGGAGCCCTTAAAGCTTCTCCTTTTTTTCTTTTGTAGATAAAGCACTACTCCTCAGAAGTTTGGGAAGGCATATGTTACGTTTCCAAATGCACATTAAAGCGACCCATACTCATCATGATCATGAGCTGCTCGCATGTAAGAAAGCAGTGGCACACTTCACTCTGAAAGACGCTGCAAGTTCCAAACCATGTGTGACTTTTTCTTCTGTGGAGCATAAAAGATGATCTTCTGAAGAATGGTTTCTTCGGTCTTGATCTGTATATTAAACATCAATGATGTTTCAAAAAAATACAATTGGTCTCCATTTACTTTTATTGTACTGACAAAAAAACAGTGAGGCATTTTTTCTTTTTTCATTAATCTTTATCTGTGAACTATCCCTTTAAGCAACGCGAAGGCTCAAACAGACTCTCAGGAATAAACAGTTCACGTTTAACTAAAAATCTCCAAAGAGGTACACGGAAACAAGCATGTAAACCTACAATCCTCCTCAACGTCCAAACGCATCCCAGTGGCCATTTGGATTGTAAATGGTGTAAAACATGGCATTTCCCAATAACAATTATGTTTCATCAACAAACACCAGAGGCTGTGAGGGCAAATGCATTCTGACAAACTAAGACTCAACACTTGAACCGCGTCCAGACCACCCTGTACTAATTACTCCCAAAATAAGCAGTGGGGGAAGAGTTTCTGTGCTCCACACCCATAAAGCATGTCCTCAAAATAAACCTGAGCGAACAAATCCGAGAATGGTGCAGTGATTTGGAGGACTGCAGATTTATGAGCCTGACCCTGGCCTGACCCACTCAGGACGGCCTTGTTTGAGAGGTCAAGAGAGAGGGGTCACGTACCGTCAGCGCTCACGTCCTGCTCCTGTCCAGACCTTCTCACGGAGCACAAACGCTGTCAGATCTGGACCTGTAGAAAGAGAAGAGCATTTATTCAACCGCTCACTGAATAAGAATAACACAAACACAGACAAGACACAAAAGTGCTGCATTTATGAAAATCTGTGCAATACATTGTCACAAAAACATTTTGAAGGTTATCCCCGCATTATAAGTCACAGATAATAAACAGGTATTTCTGTTATAAGTCATTTAAAATATTCAATCATAACTGGTAGAAATAAAGTTGTTTATAAAGATAAAATAAAAGATTATGTATACAAAATTACACACACACACATACAGTCCCCTCCATAAGTATTGGACAGTAAAGACAAAATTGCTCTGTTGGCTGTGGAGTCAAGACATTTACAAATATGATTAAAAGATGAATATGAGACAAAACTACAGAATGTCACATTTTATTATTAGCCATTTCAACACATACATGTTTTACCAAATAAAAAGAACAGCACTTTTAGAGTTCATCCCACTCATTGATGTGAACATAAGTATTGGGACAGTTGAACATAAGGCAGATATAAAAGATTAAAAGCTATTATTTAGTTGCAGATCCCTTGCACACAATCACAGCAGTGAGTCTGTGACCCATAGACATCACCAGACTCTTGCTCTCATCCTTTGAAATACTTTTCCCAGCCTTTAATGCAGCCAATTCCAATTGTTGCTTGTTTTGGGGAGTTTCTGCCTTTACTCTCCTCTCCAGCTGGTGACATTCATGTTCAATCAGATTTAAATCTGGAGATTGACTTGGGCATAAAATATATATTACATATAATTTATCTAATTTTTTTATATGTGAAAAAATACATGTTGCTTTTAAGTTTATTAATATATATTTCTCAAAAATGCTGTTTTTTCTAACTTTCTGTTCATCAAGGAATCCAAAAAAGTATCACTTTCCAAAAATTAAAAATTAAATAAATAAAAACAACTGTTTTCAACACTGATAATAATCAGATCTGTTTCTTGAGCAGCAAATCAGCATATTAGAATGATTTCTGAAGGATTATGTGACACTGAAGGCTGGAGTAATGATGCAGAAAATTCACAGAAATAAATGACATTTTACAATATATTCCCATAGAAAAGTTTTTTAAAATTATAAATATATTTTCACAATATTGTTGTTTTTATTCTAAATAAAAGCATTATAATTATTATAAAATGTAATTATTATTATAAATAAATGTGGCCTCGAGAAGCAAGAGAGACTTTCAAAAACATTCAATATTACTGATCCCAAACATTTCAATGGCAAACTGTATTTATTAATTGTTCTGTCTGTGCAACTGTATTAGATTTCCTTTGTTTTAATGTACTAAGCCACATGCCACACCACAAACTATTATCACACTAGCACATCCAGTTGAGGCTCTGGGCTGAGGTGTGAGGGAGTTAATAGCAGTGACAGTGTAAAGCTCGGTGTGTTTGGATGCACAAGGTGGGCTGCTTTTCTCCATCACCTCAGCCGATCCAGCCCTGTTCTACATCTACATCCTCGGCGGGAGAACAACAACACCACACTCACTTTATCTCACTGACCCACCTCAGAGAGAGAGAGAGAGAAACACAGATAACTGGCGCAGTTCAGTATCACGCACCAGTCTACCGATGATCACTCAACTCCACGGCTGCGGGGGAGGAAATGACACGATCTCCCAGCTCTGTAAACACTAACCGCAGCCGTCATCATGAAATCACCATCCAGTGCTGCTGGTCACAGGGTAAATCCATTTCCACTGGACCACCACACACTGCACTGCTGCTCTATGATTCACATTTAGAGATGAAAAGAAAAGCAGAAAAAACAAGAAAAGCAAGGTCTCTAACAATGCTGCTGTAGTGCCGTCACCAGAAGCAAATGCACCTCAACAAGCAACCGTTTTTATGCTGAGAGTTGATGTGTCTAACTGGCCATCAAACGAGAGCACACAACATACGGCCTCTAGTATTATAATAAAACAGCACTTGCAATGTGTATTCAACACTTTACTGCTATTATTCTCTAATCTCATTAAATCTCACAGCAGCTGCCTTGTGTTTTTTTCATGGAAATTTCCATCTTCTGTGAATGTCTGTAATGAACAAATGAAAGCTTGTGCTCTCATGATCAAAATATTTTGGCCAGCGATTATCATCAGGTGTTAGTTTGGGAATTGCTATGTGGGGGGGCTCTGTGATTTCAGGCTTTTGAGGGGTGCACGTGTATGGGGTGGTGATGGCGCAGTGGATAAGACACATGCCTTTGGTGTGAGAGACCCGGGTTCGAATCCACTGTGAGACACCAATGTGTCCCTGAGCAAGACACTTAACCCCTAGTTGCTCCAGAGGCGTGCGACCTCTGACATATATAGCAATTGTAAGTCGCTTTGGATAAAAGCGTCAGCTAAATGAATAAATGTAAATGTAAATGCAAAGCCTACAAAATGATATATCAATTGACAACTGCAAAATATTTATTTTACTTAATATAATATTATTTATAATAATAATAATAATAATAATAATGTTTATAGTAATAGTTAAAAGAGCTTGAATTAATAAGAAAGAGAAATATGAAAAATATTAAATTGTATTTCTTCTTATTTTTTTCTATTTTAATTTTTATGGATTCCATTTTAATGGTTTAATTAAATTAGTAACCAACTAATAATGGGATCCTATGAAATGTTTACTTTTTTCCAAAAATTCAGTGTTGTGTACTTCAATTGTTCTGGTAATCAAATGATAAAAAAAAACATTAATTTAATTTATCTTTTGATGGGTTGGCTGTGAAGAGTTTTGCTTGTGTGTGTATATGATATGAAGGTAGTTCCTCAAATAAAATGGTCAAATGCTCATGAAGTGACCGTTCTGGAGATGTTCATATATATATATATATATCATTTAGGAGGACATACTCTCAAAAAAAAATCTCTCCAATCATTTTACAATGATTAATTATTTACAAAAGAGCTATTCAATCAACTCTTGAAAATTCCTTTATTTTTCCATATCAGAATATATTGCAGAAAAAAATATGGCAGTCAGTTTTTTGTTTTAGAAAACTTTGAAGTCTCGTTCATGTCATTTTCTATGCAAGCCTTTTAATTCATCAACATGAGACTGGAATTTAAAATGCTTAGTTATCACAGTCAAATAGCTGAGATAAGGCAATTATGTAATCATTTCAACTGGCCTGATGGAAGCGGTCAGCGAGCAGTTCCTGATAATGCATGAGTCAAGGATCAAGAGAGGAAAGGTCATACAGATCTGCCATTTATTAGTCCTGGATGCACAATGGATGAAAACAATCACTGTTAAACACCAGCTCATTCCCTCCAATTCCAAAATTATAATTCAGTCTCTAGTGGGCACTCAACCGCTGCGTCTGAGCACTCTTGAAACTGATCGACCGCGTGTTTCATGCTCCACCTCTGTCGATGGGCATCTTGCCAAGACTGAACTGGTAGTGGCGCAGCTCTCTGTGCACTTCAGTATCACTGCAGCACGCCTGATTGTGTGATGATAAATAAGGCACTGAAAATTGTTTTTGCCGGGAGACGGGTGACAATGGGCCATCTCTAATCTTTCCAATAGAAAAATTAATCTGCCAGTATCTGCGTTCATGAGCCAGACAGCAACTTTTTATCCGTGGACAAAAAAAGGGGAGTATTTAGGTCAAAAAGTTAACAGCAGGAATAAAAAAAAGGGTAAGAGGAAAGCCAGGGAAATTAGGAAGCAAGGAGAAGAAAAAATAAAAACAAGGAATGCAATGAAGGAATAACAAAAAATAAGGAAAGGAAAGGAAAGGAAAGGAAAGGAAAGGAAAGGAAAGGAAAAAGGAAAGGGAAAAAGATGCAACGGGAAGAAAGGGTGAATAATAGGAATTGAAAGAAGCATAATACGCAAATACAGTAAGAAAGCAAGAAACAAAGAAAAAAGTAAAGATGGAAGAACAGGAAGGAAGGAAGCATAAGAGAGAGAAAAAGTAGGAGAGGAGGAAGGAATAGAAATGAAACGTTTGTGCATTTTACAGCTGGAAGTCAGACTTTAATATCACCAATATTACAGTGAGCTGCAGAAGACCTAATGAGACAAGAAATACAACGGAAACAGCGTTTATGACTAAATACTGTGAAGATATATGGAAGCAGCACACAGTTGCTCTGGAAGACCGTATTGATGTGTTTCAACAACAAGTCCTAGTGCCACACTGATAAAGCTGCACTAAAATAGAGGCATTAGCAGAAGTGTGATCAATGCACAGAGCCTTAATTCAAACATCAATAATCACACGGTTACGTGAGCTGCTATCATACAAAGTGCTGCACACTCAATTATCCAGCAAAGCAAATGTGAAGACAGAAGTGAATAATGGCTCCTCATGAAGATGAAGGCCATAGCAATTTATTTCCATTGCTTTCTGTCAAGATTACAAACTAATCAAGGTTTTTAAAAAAAAAAAAAAAAAAAACGTAAAACAGAAATTAATAACAAAAAACAACTTCCTTGTCACCCTTTGAATAAATACACACTGTCAGTGCTAATTTGAAAATACCTCTTAATAATAATAATAAAAAAATTAAATATAAAATATATATGCACAGAGTTTTAGAAAAAAATTAATCCTAAAAACATTCAAAATAAAAAAAAGTTTAAATGTAAGGAAGAAAGACAGGAAAAGAACAAAATAGAAAGCAAAAAAAAGTCAGCAAGAAAGGAAGAAAAAGAAAGCATATATAAGAATGAAAAAGAAAAAAATAACTACAGCACATTTTTGTTTGCCACGTTTTATGAATAATTACGGTGAAAAATTACTAAAACTAGTATTTCAGTTATTTATCAAGAAATAAAAAAATCTAATTGTAACATTTATTGCATAAAATCATAACATGCTGTCAGCGCAGATTCCCTTCTAAATTAATTATATTAAGAAATATAAAAATATATACAGAGTATTAAAACAATAAAATCCTAAAAACACTTAAAAAAAATGTAAAAAATGTAAGGAGACAGGAAAAAAAATAAAGGAGAAAGGAAGACAGGAAAATGCATAAAAGAGAAAGAAAAAGAAATGAAGCAAAGGAAGGAAGCATAAAAGACAAAAAAAAACAGGCGGCACATTTTTGCTTGTCCCGCTTTATGAATTATAACTACATACAAAACCACAAAATCAACAAATATTTGGGTTGTTACAAACGATTAGTTATTTATATTAATATTTTATAAACTATCAAATAAATTTAATCAAAAAAATATTCCTTAATGCTAAAGTAACTAAATATTATATTTTTATTATTAGCCTATTTAAAAAAATAAGTTAAAAAGTAAATAAAATTCTGATTATTATTCTAACTTGTGTTTTTAACACAAGGACTTGTGTCCTTTTTTGGACAACTAGTCATTAGTAAGCTCGCTGCCCTGGATGCAGAACAGATTACGAAATCAAATCATGTTTCCAAATAAAGTTTTGATAACAAATAATCTCTGAAGGTATGAAAGCAATGCCAACATCAAAATGAGGTCTATATATTTGTCACAATGAGGAGTGCTATTCCCACGTCTAAACTCCACACACATGCGATGAGCCAAGCAGGATCGTCAGTAAAGAGGAGCATGTGGTGATGATGGAAAGTGAAATTCAATTAGCGCTCTCAGACGACGTCTCCCACACAGCGCTCCTCACTCAATGCTGGAGAAAAGGTCGCTTTCCAGATGAGGATAGCTCCACTGTGGGATACATGTCAAGCAGACGCTGTCTGTGCTAGAAATTTTAATTGGTAAAGGCCGATGTAATCTACAGACGCCTACTTGAGCGCCGCGATCAGATATCATATACAGCATCTTCTGCCATTGAGCCATAAAGCCCCGACTTATAAAACGGCACGGACGGAAAATCTAAACTACAGTCCCCTGATGGTTTTCCGGCTCATGACAGCTTTTTCAGGACAAACTTGTTCCTTGTCAGATAACGTTCTTCCTGTAAAAAAGACCAACGCCCTTCTGAACGTGTTGTGTCAGAGCTTTGTACGAAAAATGAAAACTTCATCATTCAAAAGAATGAGTTTCAATGCCAATTGACAAACCAGTCTGACTGCTACTCACTTAGAAGGATTTCAAGAAGAATCTGCCGAACCCTAATTTTCTGTTGTCAGCAGCTGTAAAGGTCAGGGATGCCATTATTATGAAGTACCAGTGGCCTTTAGCTTTCAGGAAATGCTGTCTTCAGCACTATTTAACATGTTTTATAGAGGAATTTAAAAGGACTTGCCATAAAATGTTGAAATAAAGTAATTCAGCCGGAAATTAACATCTAAATTCCTTTCCACAACACGTCTGTAAGCAGTTTTTAGTCAACTGTCCTTATTGCTTGAATTCAGTTAAAGCAGAAGCAAAAGCATATCTATTTATATAAAATTAAAAGCAGTACAGAAAATATTCCATTTGTGTTTCTTTTGCATTGTGGCAATACGAATCCCAGTGAAACCTGCTTGTAAGTCATCTAAGGATGGCTCGATACCATAAGTTTTGGCTTCGTACGATACCAGAATATAATACCTTGGTATCGATACTAAATAGACACCATAGGTGACAAATAACCAGCCTCAAAGGATAAGTGAATTTAAAAAAAAATATTAATAATAGTAATAAAAACAGATTCATGTTAATACCTTTGCATCAAACTGTAACAAAAAATCTACAGGGAACATAGGTTACTTTTTGACTGAGTTTGAAGAAAAAAATAGCACTGAAGTTGCACAATTAATGCAACAAATGTTGCTTTATTGTAAAGTGTTACTCTAACAGTCAAAGTAATATTCAAAATCACGTTATTATTTCTCTCTCTCAGATTGTTTTCAGATTTCAGACTCAGAAAAAGCATTTAAATCTCACTCTCTCGCTTGCTTCATATTAGCGGTCGGCAGCGCGTCAGAAACATTCCCTTCATATCATTGATACTAAAATTAATATAGTAAAACTCTTGCTCAATTCATATCCAATTAATATTCGATTGTATGAAATGCAAGTGCATGTATCACGTGACCAAAACTTCATTGGTTCTAGCATGTCTCACATGCGTTGATCAGTTGTAAATAAAAGGTCAAATCAAATCTGAATTTATGAATGATGCACTCACCTGTCAATCTCTTAATTCTCTGAAAAGATCAGGATGAGCAAGCAACAAATGCTTAAAAAGATTTGATGTGTTCCTGTGGCAACAAGGTTTAGGCCTATAGCAACGCTTGCATACAGGTGCAGTAAGGTCCGGTATTTTTCCAGTACCGGTATACCGCGCATCCCTAATGTCATGTGAATTGTATCTCAAATAAAATAAAATAAACTTAAGCTTCCTAAAAATAAGAATGATTTCCTTTAATCAAAACATAATTGGTTTCTTTCTTTGGATTTGTAAATATGACCTGGACAAGTTTTGATGGGTTTTATGTTCTGTGATTCCTCCATTAGTACAAAATCTGATTCAAAAACAAAGTAAACATTAACGCCAACAAAATTTTGGACACCCTACAACAGTGCTGCAAAGAACACAATCGCATATTCATTTTTGGCCAAGATTTGCTTCATTTCTGCCTTTTCACAGTTTTAATGGGTTTATGAATTCGACTGAACAGATTATTTTCTGTGTTAATTCAAATGACCGTGAAAATCCATAAAGACTTCAGTGTGAGTGAGTGAGTGACTGCAAAGAGCCCTAATTAACAGTGCCAGGCTTAGACATCCAGATGTTCTCCTCAGAGAGTGAACGACTGCATCTGAACACAGACAGAGGGATAAGCACAGGGATAAAAAATAAAAAAAGATGAAAAAGAGAGTAAGGCCTAAAAATACTCCATGCCAGCACATGAACAAAATCCCTTCTGACTTTGGAAGCTCAGTTTTGTGTTCTTTTTTTTTTTTGTAATGCAAATGTGCTGCATTTTCATAGTGATGCAATGAAATTGACAACTAATAAATAGGCTATTTGAAAAAAACAGTAAGTAAAAACTTTTGGCCTGAATTGTTTTGGAGGGCAGAAGGATCACGCAGAGGTCCTTGCCTAAAAATTTGGATTTTGATATTTTTTCTGGTCAAAGTAATAGATATAGAAGAAAGCCAAAACATTAAATGTCATGGATATATATTTACAGAGTAGATCTTTTGTAGAGTGGGGTCAAAATGAGATTTGGAGCCAAATTATAGGAGGATATAAAGGACTTTAGAAACCTGGCAGCACCATTATGTTATTTTTACACAGAGATTGGTAGGTCCATTAGTAAAATCTGTTGACTTTAGCAATCTTTTCTGCATTATAAGGTCAAAAAGGTTCAAAACAATGGTAAAAAAGCATGCCAATTTTTTTTTTTTTTTTTTTGCCTGCCTGCCTGCCTGCCTGCAATTCAAGAGGTATTAAAGATAACATTTGGTTATCAACCTTTGAATATGGGTAAAATTCAACAATTTGGACATGGAGCTGCATTGAAGCACCCATATCTCTGAAAATGAACATACAGGGTGTTAAAAATGAACATACCTAAAAAAAATGTTTAAGAACAAGAACCTAAAATTGTATTGAGATATCTTTAATCCTTTGAGATACAAGCATATGCAAACTTTTGGAAAGGAATACTTAAAGGTGCCATAGAATGAAAAACTGTCTTTACCCTGGCATATTTAAATAATAACAGTTCTGTACATGGAAATGACATACAGTGAGCCTCAAACACCATAGTTTCCTCCTTCATATGTAAATCTCGTGATTAAAAAAGACCACTGAAAAACAGGCGAATCAGAACATAACACCGACACAGTCGGGATCACTACGCCCCCAACATTTGCATAAACCCGCCCTTGTTCTAAGCCGGCCGAACCATCAGAAGCTCTGCAGGTATTGTAAATAAACAAGCGCGGACAACAGCGAAAATAACACAATAAATGTTATGTTCCAGGCCGTGCAGGGGGTGTGAAGTGCAGGGATGGGTTGGTGTCTGTATTCAGAAAGGCACAGAAAGCAAATAACGCGAGCCACTAAAGGGACATGGTTAGCTCCTTGCTAGCGGTAGCCTGTTACAGTACATAAGATTTCACTCTCAGTAAGGAGAGATGAGGATGATGGCGAATGACTTACAGATCCTGAGCACCACTGACAAGCATCTGATCTTGTGAAATGTGTGGTAAGTGCTGTTGCTCCATAATGTAAACATAGTTTGTGTGATCGCGTCTCTTGAAAGTGAAACTATAACGCGATCGATGGATCATTCAAAAGCAGTTTCAATGCCTCGCATATTAATAACGGCTCCCTGATGCCCGCGTTTTATATACAGTATAATTACCCGACGATATAACTGCGAGAGAAAGTATTTAAATATATATTTTCCTCCCTGTGCTTCCTTCTTGCTGATGAGCCGTACTGTGAAACAGCCAATCAGAGCAGAGCTCAACATTGAGCCGTACTGTGAAACAGCCAATCAGAGCAGAGCTCATTATTATTCATGACCCTGCCAAATAAACCAATAACAGACAGTTTCGTTCTAGGGAGAAATCCTAGGGTTGTAAATGGACATGTAAAATCGTTTCTGGAGATTTTTTGCCCTTACCTAAGCCACATACCTTCTGTGTAGATATCAGAGAACAATTTAAAATACTGTATCAATGCATTCTATGGCACCTTTAAGGCATTCAGACAGATTGGTTTTATTCAACTGTGTTAATAGAAGGAAAGAAGATTCATTTCTAGTTTTAACATTTAGTTTTTCAGACAATCCTTTTTAAAAAGCAAAAAGCATCAGCTGTATGTAAAGAGTATGCCCACATTTGGTTTGGACCACTGAAAATGTGTAGTTACTCTTGGAGCCACACTGAGATCCCAATATCTCTGGAACTGAACCACACAGGGCCATAAAATGAAGATACCAATAAAAGTAGTACAAATAAAGTAAAATCTAAAAGATCTCTTTTTAATACTTTGAGTTACATGCATGCAAACTTTGAAGAAAAAAAAAAAAAAAAAAAACTTGAAGTGCTTTTTCCCCATTTTTGAACTGTCACCACTGGCTTATAATGCAACAAAGATTGCTTCCATCAACAGATTTTACTAACAGACGTACCAATCTCTTTGCAAAACTAATGCTGCTGCCATCTTTCTATTATATCAGCACTTCAATTTATTAATTTATATAAACATTATATCAGTTAAGGAAATGTGTTTTTTTACTTAAAATTTTATCCAAATCTACTATATTTAGGCTACTTTGACGTTATGGCAACCACAGCTTCCCCTTTTTTTACTGTAAATTTCACAGATGATTTTAACGGTGTATCTTTTTTTAACACAGCAATCATTAAAAAGCAGAGTTTCTAAACTGCATTTCTTGTGCTAAATATAGCAGCGAGTTTCAGCGGTGTTGAAGCGAGGATTCAGACAGGCGTAGTCTCACATGCACCTGCGCCTTTATTGTGGTTCGCCTACGAAAGGTCAGAGTCGTGCCGCTGACCTCTGATGTGAAAAGCTCGCTAACTCGTGAATGATGAAACCATTCTCCTCTGCCATTCAACAAATACAGCTTCTCACCAGGTTCCAAGCGCCTTCCATGAGACCAGACGCGTCCTGCAGAGATCTCGCGCAGAGCGTTCCAGCCCTGTTTGAGCAATAAGGTGGTACTCTCCACTGCCAAAGCAGGATTGTTAGCCCCGACTCCCGCAGACAATGCCTTAGCAGAGCTATTATAGCAAAGAGCCACATCTCTCCCTGCCCGAGAGGAAAATAATCCTCAACAGTATGTTTTATCTGACAGATCGGGACTTTTGACCCTAGCTCAGCCACAATACTGTTTGAGTAGTAACGCTGGTTACTGAAGGTAGCAATTTGGTGAAGTGTGCCAAAGGGTGGAAGTGTTTAACAGTAGCTGCTCTGAAGACGGTTTTCACATGAAAATGGAGATTATTTGGCACAGGCAGTTTATCTTGCTGAACGATGTAACTGCCTTCGACTTTTAGTGTAGCAGCAGGCATGAACGGTTTTCATTCCATTTATTAACTATATTACGGTCATTATTATTAGTTCTAACAATACAAACATTGCAACATTATTAATACACTATTTTAAAAAAAAGTTATGTCTCTTAATATTATTTAATAGATCCAAGTTAACATGAACTAAAAAAGTATTTTTATTAACTTGTAATATTTATAAATACTGTAAAAATGTATTGCAAATTTTTGGTCATGTTAGTTAATACATTAATGTTAAATTAACGGGACCTTATTGTATGGTGCTCCCCATTTTTACAACAGATTTTATTCATTAATGCATTATGTATTATGAACTAACAACGTACAATAGTTATTTAATTAAGATATTTCTTGCACTTTATATTTTATTTGAACCAATTATTGCTGCCTCATTGCTATTATATGCGTATTTTAAGTCATTTTAAAATCTATTGTTCGCTTGGGTCTATTACCACAATAAATTATCCAATTACTCGATTAATCGTCAGAATAAATTGACCGATTACTCGATTACCAAAATAATTGTTAGTGATAGCCCTAGAGTCAAGGTTAAAAAATAAAATAAATATCACAAAATTCAAATGTTTTGATGTGAAAAGTGATCGTAAAGTCACTGAATTGTTTTAATAATAAAATAATTTCTCAATTTGTAATTATGCGAAAGTATCAAGAAAAAAAAAAAATTACTTTTGATTTTTCCAAGTGTCCAAGATGTCAGAATTGGCACTTCAAGGGGTTACAATGCATGTGACAAAACATAACTTAATTTTTTGATGAACTATCCCTTTTTAAGCTTTGCATTGTCCTAAAGATGAGGAAGTTCATTTAGCTAGTTCATTCACATGAACTTCTTGTTAGCGTGAGAGTTTAAACACCAGCTACTCAAGTCTGGCCTGAACAGCAACAGTGGACCTGAAATCGATAGACACTCCATCTGAATGGGTCACAAAGAGCTCTCTGTTCACCATTTAAAAGCAAGGCCCCCTGCTTAATATAGAGCTCAAACGAGGGCCATTTCAGCTTCAGCCATCCATTAAACAAGCCAACAGTCGGCGTCTGGCTCTCATTTGCCCAAGAGCCAAAATATTTACTTTTGCATGTTCTCTCATCCTGCCAAAAAAATCGTACACTGGTTTAACACACAGATGCAAGTCAGGCAGAAGGTGGGGGGGGTGCAAAATTATGGATATTATGTGACTTGATTACTGAAATAAAGACAAATTACCAAATTAAAAAGTGATGCAATAGCCACTAGTGAGGGTTAAAGCCATACAGATTACAGCGGTTAATCCAGTCATGTAGGACACATCTGTGATCTTGAAGTTTTTCACCTGGTATAAAAACAAAAACGTTGCACATCTAAATATGCATTGCTCAAAGAAAGCCAGAGTTAGGAACAAAACAGCAGAAAAGGGGGAAGAAAGTACATCACTCTTCACACAATCTGGGCCATGCCCAATTCTTTTACTCCTGCAGTTACCATGGAGACTGGCTCCCTCCCACTCTCGGGTGTTAAGAGACGTTGGAGGCCGAGCCTGACGTGCGATGTAGTGCGTGTTATCACCCCTCTTGTTTTTAACGCAGCTGCTGTCTCTTAACCGCTCCGCTTTACCGGCACAACAGGAAACAGCTGTGAACTCGCTAATAAGCAGAGGATGACTCGGTCAATGCCACCTCGTTCCATCAGAAACCCATGAGAAGCTGAGCTCATCTCGAGGTGTATGGAGTGTGACCGACAGTGTTAATGGAAATCATGAAATCGGTTTCATTGCGTCCTGGAATTAACAGACACACTGCATCACTGTACCAATGCCTGTAACTTTGAACGCTACAATTTTACAATGCAAAATTGAGTAAAATATATTCTCTAACAGAAAACACTTTTCAAGAACTACAACAAACGGGCTTCTTCAGACTACAATCGCAACTCTTCTGGATATTGTGACATCATCAATTCACTCATTTAAATAATTCCGGCCCATTGGTGAGGCCTGGTTGAGTTGCACTAGAGAAGACGAAGAATCCAGCTTGAATTGTTATGGCAAAGTTGCCACCATTGTCAATATTTAAACTCGTGGTAGTAGTAGGATGCGTGTCATTTCCGGAACAATAACCAATCAGAGCACATTTCTTGTTTTGGAAGGAGGGGTTTCATAGAAACAGAAACTAAACAGGTCGTTTGAGACAGACTGGGAGGAGAAGTGCTGCAATTATGGATGCACGATATTATCGGAATGTTATCAGAATCGGCCGATAATGGCTTAAAATATAAACATCGGTATCGGCCTGATATGAACAATTATGTTTTATTTACTTAGAGGGTGCTGCTGGCCTACTTGTAAGAAAATTAAAGTAAAATTCATAAATAACATTAAGATACTTGTGTTGCCGATTAAATAAAGCAGTAATCAATGTAATAAAATCACAAGTATGAAAGATCGGAACTATAGCTTAAAAAAAAAAAAAAAAAAAAAAAAAAAAAAGAAATCACAAACATGTCACTTGTGAATTCAATTTATATGAACAGATTTATTTAATAATGTGTTTTATTTTCAAATGGATTATGAAAACAAACACAAGGAGCTGAAGTTGATGAATAATGGAAAAATGTATGCTGTCATGTAGCAATTTATTTTTTTTCAGGGAATATTTTGTTACTAACTTGTATTGTTACTAAGTACTTTTTCAACTAGGTATTTACTTTTAAATGTAGTTTGTGTAAATGTATCAGTTGAAGTTCCTCATCTTTGTCCCAAATAAATGCTGCTGTTATTTTGAAAATCAATATTTTTCACAACAACAACATTTATATTTATTTGGCACAAACACACACACACAGATGTAAAATATCTTAATTATGGTCACATTATTAGACTTAAAATTTCAATGAAATAAAATCAATAATTAGAAACACATTCTATTTATATTTATTTAGATTAATTATTTAGATAAATTTATATTTAAAAACACTGACATCAAGATTTAAGTACACATTTCGCTCCAAAAAGACGGGAAATAAATTAGTGGATTTTTTTTTTTTTTAAACTGCACAAATGTTTAAAAAAAAAAAAAGTTTCACTAAAAAGAGACCAGTTTCTGAACTCTCTAATGCAGTGCTTCCCAAACCTGTCGTGGAGGACCCCTAGCCCTGCACATTTTGTATGTCTCCCTTATCTAACACACCTGATTCATGTCTTGCAGAACATGTCTTTAGCATGTCTCTACTAACGAGCTGATGAGATGAATCAGGTGTGTAAGATAAGGGAGACATACAAAATGTGCAGGGCTAGGGGTCCTCCACGACAGGTTTGGGAAGCACTGCTCTAATGCTAACTCTAACGCTACACCGCTACTTGTTGGGAAGATTTATTACTGGAAAAACTACACTTTTATAAAAATCAATCAGTTACAGTCACACTACAACTTGTTAATTTATATAACATATAAGGCTTCTAGAAAGCGAGAGCGACTGTCTCTCTCGGATACATTTTGCATGTATCCACGATTCTGGTACTTGACACGGGCATTACCAGCAGAAAGCAGGAGATACCTAAAGCCTGTAATCAGCTTAACATTAAAGGCTTATTATCATTGAGGTCTCTGTGTCCTAAGCCGTTGCTGAGACGCTTCCGAGGCCCGCACAGGACCGGCGGCATCTCAGGCTGCATGCACACGGTCAAACAATTCTGATTTCTGAGGTGCACTGTAGTTCTGACCAATCGATTTATGCTGCCAGCACTGCACCGTCTGCCTGGGTATTCAAGTTAACACAGTCAGTTATGTCTTAAATAAATGTAAACAGCCAGGAATAAAGATATGAAAATCGAATGTGTGTCAAAATATCAAATCTGTGCATTAGCCCTTCCAGTGTAAATGCAGTCCCTGTGACCTCTCGGTGAAAGTGGAGGTTAGTAATAATGATCGAGGTTTACATCAGTTCAGACTCGGCTCTCCAGAGACTGCACCATCTACGAATAATGCTGAGAAAGCATCCGCTGACAAAGACAATTTGTGCGCAATGCAAATGTGTGCGCAAGCTCGCTTTTGCATGTGTGCTTATTGTCAGTGCATCTTATCAGTTACACTGCAATCTCTAATCGTCACGTGGAACAATGTTTGTCACGTTGCAGAATGGCTGACAAAATACCAACACTTAAAAGCGGCATTTGACTCCCATCTACAGTACCTCAGAGCCGAGGTGTCTTGTTTTTGTTTAGATTTTTATAGGTAACTAACTAGTCCTTGATCCATTCCCCATTCACCACTACCTCCTCATTCCCATACAAAATAGACAGTGACAAAAGAAAAGAGGAAAAAGTAAAAGCAAAGACATTGTGAGGACTGCCATTGTTTTATTCTTCTAATATGTAAAAATAACTCCAACTGAAAGGCAAAGTGGGTCAGAGAATTCCCAAGGTAGTGCAGAGAGGCAGCCAGTCGTTTCACGGCAGAAACAGAGCTCAGCCCATCCCAGCTCTAGGCTCACAGACCTGGACGGCCAAATGAGCACAGAAACACATTATACATTGGTCATGCCAGCTATTCCCTAAAGCTTCATTCAACTGATGTATTACTGTTAAAGGGGGCATAGCTATCATAATTGTATTTCACATGAAAAATGCAGAATAAAAAAAAAAAAGAAAAAAGGTTTTGCTTAGTCTATTAAAATTAAGCAATTAAACAATTCAACTTAAAGGGGTAGTTCACCCAAAAATGAAGATTATGTCATTAATTACTCACCCTCATGTCGTTCCAAACCTGTAAGACCTTCGTTCATCTTCGGAACACAAATTAAGATATTTTTGATTAAATCCGAGAGCTTTCTGACATAGACAGCAACACAACTACCATGTTCAAGACCCAGAAAGTTAATAAAGACATCATTAAAATAGTCCATGTGACATCAGTGGTTCAACCGTAATTTTATGTAGCTACGAAAATACAATTTGAGCATGAAAAAAAAAAATGAATTCAACAATTTCTTTACTTCCGTGTTAGTCGACACGTGTTCACAAGAGTACCACGCCACATGCGTGCGTATTCCTCGAA
Source organism: Barbus barbus (assembly GCF_936440315.1). Lineage (NCBI taxonomy): Eukaryota > Metazoa > Chordata > Actinopteri > Cypriniformes > Cyprinidae > Barbus > Barbus barbus. Next base: position 5,960,379 of record NC_136725.1, on the reverse strand, counting down.
AACAAAGTGCAGCGCATCCGGATTCTACATCAGAACGCCGGCTCCCGCATCAGCAGCATCACACATATGTGTCGTGGTACTCTCATGAACATGCGTCGAAGACTGACACGGAACAGAATTAATTGTTGAATAAAGTCTTTATTTTTGTTTGTTTTTTTTGGCACAAAAAGCATTCTCGTAGCTTGATGAAATTAGCAATGTACCACTGATCACATGGACTATTTTAATGATGTCTTTATTAACTTTCTGGGCCTTGAACTTGTCAGTTGCGTTGCTGTCTATGGAGAGTCAGAAACCTCTCGGATTTTATTAAGAATATCTTCATGTGTGTTCTGAAGATGGACGAAGCTCTTACGGCTGTGGAACGACATGAGGGTAAGTATTAAATACAAAATTTTCATTTTTCGGTGAACTGACTTAAAACAGTGCAATCCACTTACAGAAAGTTTACTCAGTCCATTAGTGTTGCAACTAAATTATAAATTTTTGCTGGCATTAATTGAACCAGGGCAGGGGCTTTCTAGTTCCCATCATGCTTTGCATAGGACTGGATGGGGAAATAACATGTTAAAATGAAGTGATATATTGTGTGTGTTTTAGCAGGATGAAAAAGGGAACTCTGTGTTTAATATTCTTTTGGGATTACAAACAGTTTCTATTATATTGGCATTTTGGGGATTACTATTGTGCTGAAGGAGTGAAGCTTGTACTTAAAGATGATAGTACAAACCCGATTCCAAAAAAGTTGGGACACTGTACAAATTACGAATAAAAAAGGAATGCAATAATTTACAAATCTCATAAACTTATATTTTATTCACAATAGAATATAGATAACATATCAAATGTTGAAAGTGAGACATTTTGAAATGTCATGCCAAATATTGGCTCATTTTGGATTTCATGAGAGCTACACATTCCAAAAAAGTTGGGACAGGTAGCAATAAGAAGCAGGAAAAGTTAAATGTACCAATTTGCAACTTATTAGGTCAATTGGCAACATGATTGGGTATAAAAAGAGCCTCTCAGAGTGCCAGTGTCTCTCAGAAGTCAAGATGGCAAGAGGATCATCAATTCCCCCAATGCTGCGGCGAAAAATAGTAGAGCAATATCAGAAAGGAGTTTCTCAGAGAAAAATTGCAAAGAGTTTGAAGTTATCATCATCTACAATGCATAATATCATCCAAAGATTCAGAGAATCTGGAACAATCTCTGTGCGTAAGGGTCAAGGCCGGAAAACCATACTGGATGCCCGTGATCTTCGGGCCCTTAGACGGCACTGCATCACATACAGGAATGCAACTGTAATGGAAATCACAACATGGGCTCAGGAATACTTCCAGAAAACATTGTCGGTGAACACAATCCACCGTGCCATTCGCCGTTGCCGGCTAAAACTCTATAGGTCAAAAAAGAAGCCATATCTAAACATGATCCAGAAGCGCAGGCATTTTCTCTGGGCCAATGCTTATTTAAAATGGACTGTGGCAAAGTCGAAAACTGTTCTGTGGTCAGACGAATCAAAATTTGAAGTTCTTTTTGGAAAATTGGGACGCCATGTCATCCGGACTAAAGAGGACAAGGACAACCCAAGTTGTTATCAGCACTCAGTTCAGAAGCCTGCATCTCTGATGGTATGGGGTTGCATGAGTGCGTGTGGCATGGGCAGCTTACACATCTGGAAAGACACCATCAATGCTGAAAGGTATATCCAAGTTCTAGAACAACATATGCTGCCATCCAGACGTTGTCTCTTTCAGGGAAGACCTTGCATTTTCCAACATGACAATGCCAGACCACATACTGCATCAATTACAACATCATGGCTGCGTAGGAGGAGGATCCGGGTACTGAAATGGCCAGCCTGCAGTCCAGATCTTTCACCCATAGAAAACATTTGGCGCATCATAAAGAGGAAGATGCGACAAAGAAGACCTAAGACAGTTGAGCAACTAGAAGCCTGTATTAGACAAGAATGGGACAACATTCCTATTCCTAAACTTGAGCAACTTGTCTCCTCAGTCCCCAGACGTTTGCAGACTGTTATAAAAAGAAGAGGGGTTGCCACACAGTGGTAAACATGGCCTTGTCCCAACTTTTTTGAGATGTGTTGATGCCATGAAATCTAAAATAAACTTATTTTTCCCTTAAAATGATAAATTTTCTCAGTTTAAACATTTGATATGTCATCTATGTTGTATTCTGAATAAAATATTGAAATTTGAAACTTCCACATCATTGCATTCTGTTTTTATTCACAATTTGTACAGTGTCCCAACTTTTTTGGAATCGGGTTTGTATAAAGATTACACTGTATGTTGCTTTAATCAATAAGCAATTACTATGCAAATCCCATCACAACACATTTAGTATGTTAGCGTGGCTCTTGCTAGCTAGTAATGAACAAAGATTTAGTTTTAGTTAATTTGACATCTGATTTTATCATTTTATCTCATTTAATTGCATGGCAATTTCATGTTAATAAAACTTATTTAAAACTGAATCAAATTCAGCAAAGCCAAGGACTTAATAAATGTATAAACTAACATGCAAACACATTCAAGATTGAGGGAACTAATTTAAGATTTAGCCTAAATTAACTAAAACAGTTTATGGTGGCTACAGATCTGGGTATCCACAAAAGCTGCCATCACATTGTTAAATCCTCTGCTCACCGCGAACTTAAAAGAATGGCTAACACGCGTATTTACCCTCTTAAATCAATTACAGGTGCAATAACAGAGCTGCTGTTTTATCTTGGCATTGCTGTTCACATCCAGCATGTTTGTTTATTTCCCTGAGAGTGACAGGCAGTTGAAGACTCCAGTCTGGTCTGTAAATAGACAAGAGACTAGGAGTGGGTCAAAATTAGCAGCAGCTGACAAGCTATCCACTGTGACGCAATCAGGGTTCGACCTGGAAAAATGAAGGGCTGCAACCAGGTTTACTGCTCTACATACAGTAAGCCTTCAGATGATTTAACATGCTAACAAAGCTAACCCGGCTACTGCCACCCACATTAAGCCTGAGCAGTGAATACTAATCAGAAGAGACTTCAAAGTAATCCAGCCAGGATATAACATCCACCGCACAGATTAAAGGGTGTCCCTGTGGATCAGTCAGGTGCAGAGCGACCTGTGCATATACAGTAGGAGTGTGCATCTTATGGGGAAAAAAAGAAAGCAGCAAATGGCATTTCTCTGTGTAAAGAAGTAACTTATCACAGATAACACAATCATTAGATCCCTATTGTTAGGGAGCAACCTTAGAGTCTTACGGGAGAGAGACATTCTGATCTCCTGAGAGAGAGAGAGAGAGAGAGAGAGAGAGAGAGAGAGAGAGAAAGAGAGAGAGAGAGAGAGCGAGAGAGAGAGCGAGATAGAGAGCGAGATAAAGAGCGAGATAAAGAGCGAGATAGAGAGCGAGATAGAGAGCGAGATAGAGAGCGAGATAGAGAGCGAGATAGAGAGCGAGATAGAGAGCGAGATAGAGAGCGAGATAGAGAGCGAGATAGAGAGCGAGATAGAGAGCGAGAGCGAGATAGAGAGAGAGAGAGAGAGCGCGAGATAGAGAGCGAGAGAGAGAGCGAGATAGAGAGCGAGAGAGAGAGCAAGATAGAGAGCGAGAGAGAGCGAGAGAGAGAGCGAGAGAGAGAGCGAGAGAGAGAGCGAGAGAGAGAGCGAGATAGAGAGAGAGCGAGATAGAGAGAGAGCGAGATAGAGAGAGAGCGAGATAGAGAGATAGAGAGAGAGCGAGATAGAGAGAGCGCGAGATAGAGAGAGCGCGAGATAGAGAGAGCGCGAGATAGAGAGATAGAGAGAGAGCGAGATAGAGAGAGAGAGCGCGAGATAGAGAGATAGCGAGATAGAGAGAGAGAGCGCGAGATAGAGAGAGAGCGAGATAGAGAGAGAGAGCGAGATAGAGAGAGAGCGAGATAGAGAGAGAGCGAGATAGAGAGCGAGATCGAGAGAGAGAGCGCGAGATAGAGAGATAGCGAGATAGAGAGAGAGAGCGCGAGATAGAGAGATAGAGAGAGAGCGAGATAGAGAGAGAGAGCGCGAGATAGAGAGATAGCGAGATAGAGAGAGAGAGCGCGAGATAGAGAGAGAGCGAGATAGAGAGAGAGAGCGAGATAGAGAGAGAGCGAGATAGAGAGAGAGCGAGATAGAGAGAGAGCGAGATCGAGAGAGAGAGCGCGAGATAGAGAGATAGCGAGATAGAGAGAGAGAGCGCGAGATAGAGAGAGAGCGAGATAGAGAGAGAGCGAGATAGAGAGAGAGCGAGATAGAGAGCGAGATCGAGAGAGAGAGCGCGAGATAGAGAGCGAGATAGAGAGATCGAGAGCGCGAGATAGAGAGCGAGATAGAGAGATCGAGAGCGAGATAGAGAGAGAGAGCGGAAGGCAAGACCTGCCAATTCAGCCTAGATTTACAGTGTAACAACTGCAGTATTGCTGAGGAAGAGACACAGCTGTATAAATACATTGGGACATGGAAAGAAGAGCATACATATTAAATAACTCAGATGGACAGAAATGTACAAGATCCATTTTGAGTAGGGTTGTCCAGTCCTGCTCCTGGAGGGCCAATGTCCTGCAAAATGCAGCTCCAACCTGCTCCAACACTTCTGCCTAGTACTAGTTTCTAGTACTCTTGAGGGCTTTTCACACTGCGCTTAACCCCGGGTTATCATCGTTCTAAACACCGCTTTTAACCCCGGGTAAAGAAACATTTCACACCTGCAATTTGAAAGCGGTGTTAGCACCGCTTCTTACCTGGGGTTATGAAACCCTGCAGGGTTAGCACTGCATTTGCGGTGTTAACCCCGCATTGCAGTGCAAAGTTTGTTCAGTGTGAAATGGAGCGGTGTTTGTTTGTTGCTGCTGGATACTTGGCAACAGACAGCCAATCAGAAATTGAGTAGCGAGGCTCATGTCAAATCCGTAAGCGGAAGCGCGCGTCGTGTAAACAGCAGGCAGTGAGAGAAAAGTAACAATTGTCAAAAGACGGAAAGCGTGTGAACTGGAGTGATGAGGAGACTGTATTATTCACTTAAAATAAGTTCCAAGAAATATTAACATACTTTGCTCTGTGTTTTCTTTCTTTTGTATTTTAGTCTTTGTTTTAGAATCAGAATCAGAATGAGCTTTATTGGCCAAGTATGTTTACACATACGAGGAATTTGTTATAGTGACAGAAGCTCCACAGTGCAACAGAAAAACAGCAACAGGACAGGACACAGATAATAAAATAATAATATCCAAATAGGCAATGTACAAAGCAGCAAAAACACAATTGTATTGCCTTTGTGGTCTCATGAGGCTTAAAACGTCTAAAGACCTACGCGGCGACTTTTTTTTAAATAACTGGAAAGATGCGGAAAAAGCCGGGTAAACAGGTTGCCTGCTGTTCATTCAATCAGCCACAGTGACACCACAAATATGCAAATAAGAACATTAACCCGGGGTTTAGGAATGTACAGTGTGAAACCACTGTTAATGAATACCCAGGATTAACGGTTAATACCAGGTATAGTATGAGCAGTGTGAAACATGATTACTGATAACCCGGGATTCCCTTTATCCGGGGTTTAGGATGACCCAGGGTTAACTAATTCAAGTGTGAAAAGCCCTTTGAACACCTTCATAAGCTGGTTCAGGTGTGTTTATTTAGGGTTACAGCTCTATAGCGCAGTCCTCCAGGCGCAGGATTGGACACCCCTGATTTTGAGAGGAGCTGTGTTACCGTTACCCTTCAAATTGAAAATATACCCAATGGAAACATGTCAATTTCACAAAAACTCTAATATATCCAAAAAAAAAATTAACGCTTGCATGAGGTGGTTTTTCAGGCAATTCAAAAAAGGAATATTTCCTAGTCATCGCTTGTGTTTACACCAGCCACGATTCAGAAGTGGCTCTCCATGTTGCTTTTCTAAAATTACAAGCCTATATCACCTTCGATTAAAAATAATGGCTAGATGTTAGTATGATGGCAACAGATGTTGGTACATTTAAGTGCATCACAGCCACCGTGGCTGTGATACATGTAAATGTACCAACATCTGTCCCCATGACTTATTGTGAGAGGAAAAAATTATGCTGCATAACATCGGTTAATGGAAACACTTATTTCGCAATATTTTTTTTTTTATCAACATTTATAACATTTTGCAAAAGTTTTGCGCAAATCTGTAATGGAAATGCAGTTAGGGTGTGGAAAGATGAGTCTTGCAGGGCATTCAACGTAAATGTAAACAGCCACGATAAAAAAGAAAAGGTAAAAATGAATGCGTGTGGAAATATAAAATCTATGCATTGGGCCTTGCAGAAAGCCTGTGACCTCTCAGTGAAACAGGTTAGTTTAAAGACAAGTAGGAATACAGCAAACTGTATTCAATTTGGAATTCTGGTTGGTCAATGGATGTCTACATCAAAAGTGCAAAGCACCAAACCTTTTTGGTTGCATGACAGAACATCATTTCCACAAGTTGTTCTAGTGAATGGGGTAGCCAACCCTACTCTAGTCTCGCGTAGCCAGACCTTCAGACTGACGGCTGAAGGTCTGGAATGCATGGCAGCTTTCATTAGCTTATATATTACCATTAAATCCTAATCTAATCATGACAAACTATATATCGCTGAAAAGGTACAAGACTCCTAAATATATATTTTACCACTCTTTGTTGTTAAAAATTATGTAGGAGCAGTAATAAATTAATTTATGACAAGAGCGCACCTCAAAACATATACACCATAACAGGCGCTCTGATCTTTGACACACAAATTCCATTCGCTTCCTTTTTTCCTATCACATATTTTAGTAATCATCATATATTATATATCATTTGAAAGCTTAAAATCTCAAAATTCATCCTGTGACAACTGTTTTGAAATCGGATATGCGTTACCATAGAAATGGTACTTTAAAATCTTTTAGCGGGCTCCTCCCCCTTAGTGGGAGGTGTCATATTCCAAATGTATTACGGTCTTATAGAATCAAAACTTTTTATAATCTTGACAACATACATATCATTGGAAAGGTCTGAGTCTCAAGATTCCATATTTTTTGATAGGAGTAATAGTAAGAGAGAAATTGATACATTTGTGACAGAAAAGTGCATAAAAAAATTCAATGGGGTTTGAATGGCACTCAATGGCCACTGTTTGTGGTATAACTCCGAAACCTCTTTTTTTTTTTTTAGATCAACTTCAAATTTGGAACACAACTTATTTAGACATATGGCTTTAATTTTATTCCAAATTTGGATTAAAACATATTTTGTAAAATATTTATTTTATATAATATAAAATAATAATTGCACTGTACATTTTATTTACAGTAAATATTAACTTTTATAACTTTTTTTTACTTTCATTTTTTTAAATGATTTCACTTCTGCAATAATCTGCTGATTGTCAAGTCTGTTTTCAAAAAGGGGGGGGGGGGGGGGGGGGGGTGACAGTTAGAACGCGACATGCACATCTCCCGGAAATCTTGTATAGTTCAACCAATCCGATGACGACTTTGAAACTCGAAAGTTATTAAAATTATTCTAATATACTGATTTATTATCAATGTTGGAATCTGTTGTGCTACTTAATATATATTTTTTTGAATCTGCGAGAATTGTTTTTCAAGATAGACATCAAAATAAAAATGCAGCCTTGCGCACAATAAACTTCTTTAAAAAAAAATTTAATATCTTACTGATACCAAATGAACTGCATATACTGTTCAATATATATTACTCGCATATTATTTTTTATTGCCCAAATTATGTATTTATTTCACTACTTTTCAACATTTATTGTCAGTTTTTAAATTAATTACTGCTTTTAATTGACAGTGGATCATTCCCAAAGGTAACTGTGATGATACTTCTTCAACTTGGTCACTCCTGTCAGCAGAAATCGGCAACTGTCATTGAAAACTATTTATTTAAAATTTCTTTAAAATCACTGTCATCAATGCAATCATTAGAAGTCAAGTAGAAAGGTCCTAGTAGGTGATCAAAACTAAATGGCAGTATCCAACTGTATGAAACGACATATCACAAATTACACCTTCTGCACTCCCATTTGTAGTTAACAGCATTGAATCTGGGCCCTATGAAAACCTTCTTATTTTTTCCCCCATTTCAATTTTTCTAGATTCCATTTTATTTTTTTTAATTTTCTGGACTCTGTTTTAATGGCTAAATTAAACTGTATTAATCAAAAAGTGTGTCTAATTAATTGAAATCACAAAACTTAATGGCAATTTATTAAAAGTTTAACAAAAATTACAATTTTATTGTCCTATAAAATACTTTTTTTCTTAAATTCCATTTTATTTTTTACCAAATTCTTTGTTTTTTTGGATTCCATTTTTATGGTTTAATTACATTTTATTAAATCACAAGCATCTCTAATTAATTGATTTAATAAAAACAACTTAATACTTTTTTCTGGTAAATGAATGGATAAAACATTAATTTAGCTTTAATCAATGGGCTAACAAAGTGCTGCACAACATAGGTTTATAGTTAAAACATGGAAGAAAAATTGTATGATTATTCCTTGTTTTAATAATAATTTTGTAGTACTATTATTATATTGAGTAATATTTCTTTCACCATTTATTCAAGTTATTCACATTTTAATAGTCCATATTGAGTTTTGATTTAAGTGTACTGACCTACTTTTGATTTATTCATTCAAAATTTTGCAAATTCAATGACATTCTGTGTTATACAGTAAATTCTGTAAAAAAAAATTTATGACTGGATTCCACGATTCTGTCTGCATTTTCCACATAGTGGAAATCATAGGGCCCCATGTATCCTTAGAACAGTCACCGTCACTCATGTCATAGTAAAATTGTCATCTCCTATTGAAAATTAATGACTTGTGGTCACCTTGACATTGCAAATCGCTGTCAGTGCCTTCAATTTCCATCCCTCAAGACCCTTAGGCAGCTTTTGGTTCTTGCACTGTCCTCCAGTATCTCAATTCACCTTGGCCTGAAAACATTCCAGCACAGAGGATCCACTCAATGACCAGTGTTTGACTGCATGTGTGTGAGAGGAAGCCAGTGAGAAATCCCTGGGATTTGTCAAACCCAGGAAAGGAAGAAAAGATATGCAGCACAGGGTGTCCCTTGGCGCAAGGGAGATTTCCAATTACCCGCTGCTCCTGAGAGCTTAGCAGGTGGCCACAGCTATGAAGAGCCATGAGAGAGTTAAGAAACACAGTCTCTGAGAATGACACCCTCAGGATGGAAAATGCTTTTTGGAGAAAATCGATATTCAAGAGCCAAAAAAAGGAGTCCAGCTGAGAGATGGAAGGTAGAAATCATTATCGTAATGAAGAGCAGCAGGTGAGACTGTGTTCTGTGAACAACTCTGGCAGGTGTTAATAAGCACTGTGGAAAGTTCAGGCTGGCCAGATGTTACAAGAGGTTCAGGATGTCATTAAAGATGAATTATTTTGTGCATTCTCATTAAACTCACCCTTTTGTCCCTTCATTTTCATTGATGCATCTAAATGTTGTTATTTCAAGAAAGCAATTAAACAATTAAAGGCCTAATTGCTTTATGACTAAGCTAACTGGACCCGACTATTTGCCTTGAGCTTTCTCTAAATCTGTCTCGACCTGCGAGTCCAATAACTTTGTTCATCTTCCAACACAAGTTTCCATCACTCTCCACAAACTATTAAAAAAAAGCTTAGTGCATATGCTCTACATATATCAAACTGTGACGCTCATGTGAGTGATGCAGGATTGATATCTTATTCTCCAACCCTACCAATCATTTTCAATCTCCAGAAGCAAAAACCCCAAATGTTATAGAAATTAAACAGGCCTAAATTCAAGTGAGCTATACACATGGAAAAGTAAGCAAAGATGTTTTGATGTAGTGTTTCATGTGATGAGAAGCAGAAAGTGGTGGTTTAGTTTTGCAGGGATACAGGAAGATGCCAGACAGTGCGGGAGTATGGGAATGAAAGGCAACAACACAGGTGGCTTTGGGAAAACACATGCCCCCAGTTTCACAGACAAAGCTTAAGCCTAGTCCCAGACTAAAGTGGAAGTCTGAGCTGTTTTAACTGAAAGAAACTTGCACTGATTGATCTTAAAATATATCAGTGCCTTTGTTTTGTCTCAAGACTGCTTTGCAACAATTTGTATCGTAAAAAGCGCTAAATAAACTTGAACTTCATATATTTCAACAACAAATAGAAATTTTATAATTTAGAAGTTAATTGAAAAAACTGCATTATGCAGTTTACATGTTTGCATACAATTGTTTTCAAGTTGAGTGTTGATATGTTTCAAAAATAAATAGTAATTAAATTTAAGTTTGAGCTCTGTTGTTAACCTTATAGTAATGTAAAAGGGCTCCCTAGTTAAGAACATAAGCTGAGGTAGATTTTTATCCCTAAGAAAAATTTAATTATAATTGACTATTTAAAAGAACTGTTTAATAAAAAAAGCAATTTTATGTTTAGTCTTTTTTCCCCCTGCTGTACTGTCTGAAACAAAACCGAACTGTGACATAAAAACCGGGGTACATAGCGAACCATCATGTTTGTGTACCGTTACAACCCTAGTAAGAAATCATAAAATTTAGTCAATACAACCAGCTAGATTGGCCTGTGATTTAACATTCAAGCACTCAATGACCATTGCATTTACTGGTTTATTAAAAACACGCTACAAGTCATTCAGATATTACTAAGAGTTTTTAATAAGATTAATTCTGCCACCTTACAGTGTACATACACACACACACGTTTCATACTGGATTCTTGTAATGGGTTGTTATATCACAAATACATCACTGAAAGCCTGGTCTTTATTTATAACTCAGCCACTTATGACTTCAACACACCCACATGCCACACAAATCCAGAACTGCGCAACATTACCAATTATCCTTAATGAACAGACCGACAGTCATTACAGGGCTTTCAAAAGTCACCACGGCTGTTCTGAGAACAGTGAATAAGATCACTGTCAGATAAGTGCAGTTCTGTCACAAAAGTACAATTCAGAGTGAATCACTTCCTACAATTAAGTTTGGCAGCTTAATTCTCACTACCATAACTCACACACAGCACTGCGGGTTAAAAAGAACTATGCAGTACTGTATCATGGCACAAAGGAACAAACGTGGCGGGGCGAACGCAATAACCCTCGCTTGTCTATCAATATTCTGCTCACTCGTTTATAGAGAGGGCTCCTTTCATCTGTCTAATAGTGTGGCCGGCAAACGTACCAGGCACAGTCTAATTGGTTAATTCTCAGAGGTGGCAAAGGGGTGACGACCATCAAGGCAGAACATATCAAAGTATCCTACACCCCCTCCTTCTTCCTCTTTATCTACCCTTCCCTTTCTCTTCCATCACTCCGTCGCTCATAAAAATCGGCCTGGTGATGCCACCGTGCTGGAAACCTCCCTTATTAAATTACACACACTATTAGATGGGGAAGCACTCTGCCTTCCAGCCTTTAATTGAATACCTATATCAGCTTTGACAGATTTGTTTTTTTTTAACAAGGAGGTCAAATGGGGATTAATTGCTACATGCAATAACATTCAAGTGACCAGAAAAAAAAAAAAAAAAGCCTAGAAAGCAGTCTACCTAGATAGCAAAAATAAACCATAGTATGTGTCCTTAACCATAATACAATTCTACAATGCACTGCATCAAAAAAAAAAACATGAATTTATGAATCTGTTGTGCTCTAGTTTTTAACGAAAAGGCGTAGATATTGGAGAGTGGGTTTTGGAAGAGATACTGTCACACCATATGAATCTTACAATCTGTAAAATCTTATCAGGCCAAAAAAAACAGATGTTTGGAGAGAAACAATTAGTTTGTCTTACTGATAGAAACAAATGTGTATCCTGAAATATTCTGCTTTCTCTGAATACATTTAGACTAAATCCACTGAGGAATGTGTGTGTATTTCTGATAGTGCTGCAGAAACAGACATTGTCCTTGAAGCCAAGTTCTGCCTTATTCATCACTTCACATTAAAATTCATTTACAGTACCTCACTATTATTGTTTTATTGTACAGCAATGAAACTTCGCAACTAATGTGTGATAAAACCAGAAAAAAGTTTTACAAAGGCAATACAAGTACAATAAGCATGCAAAATCTTGTTAAAATCTCTTAAAAATATCTCCTAAATACATTTTCTTATTCACAGGCTTTTGTTCAAAATAAAGTTATGATCTGCACAGTATATGGCAAGCCGTTTTGACTTTTATTCATTCTCAGGATATGAATTCTTGATATCAACAATTCAGTTTTTACTAGTTAAAATGTTAATTGTTGATATCAAGAATTAATTTCTTACTAGTTGAAATTCCAATTTAACATATCAGAAATGCAATTATTACTAGCAAAAATGTCTATTCTTGATATCAACAATTTTATTGTCACTAGTGACAATGTTAATTTCTGATATCTGAAAATGTATTTCTGATATCAACAATTGGGAGGGTAATTTCTGATATCAACAATTAGCATTTTAACTAGTAAAAATTGAATTGTTGATATCAATAATTAAATAGTTGATAAAGAATAAAATTGTTGATATCGAGAATAGACATTTTTACTAGTAAGAATTGTATTTCTGATGTGAAATTAAGAAATTAATTCTTGATATCAACAATTGATTTTGAATGGCAGCCTATGGTGACATTTAACTAGTGAAAATACAATTACAGATATCAACAATTTAATTCTTGATATCAACAATTAACATTTTAACTAGTGGAAATGTAATTGCTGATATCAAGAATTAGCATTTTAACTAGTAAAAATGTAATTGTTGATATCAAAAATTTATATCATGTGAAGGAATAAAAGTCAAAACGGCTTGCCATATACTGTACGCCTCCAAGATTCAAATATTAACAAGAGCATAAAATACATTTTTGCCCATAGAAGGAGGATTTAATGAGAGACAATATTTTCCATAAAAGATTAGAATTGGTACAATCAAATATAAGAGGAACTGTTCCCAGGTCAATGTTTAATTACTACGTTTGCCAAACTCAATAAATCAAAAGCAGCACATGGTTTCCTATAAACGCTAATCATCTTTGGTTTTAAATACCTTTATAGCTTTATAATGTGAAATATATTATTTTATAGCCTGTGTGGTGCAGATAATGATTTGTTTAGTTCAGATTGTTTAGCAATGCTGCTGCTTCATTGAATGTATGCATGTGTGTGTCTGTCTTCAGGGAATGGCGACCCACTGTGTGTGTCTCACTCTCGCTCTCTGACTCCCAGATGCCTTACAAGGCCATTCCTTCCCCGTGCCTGTGTTAGATCTGGTTTCTGCTCATCCCTGGATTCATTTCCGCTGCTCTTGTCGCCACATCAGCTGCTTTAAAAACACACGCGCATGCACATATACACAGACTGCCTGTTGACACAGCACAGGGCACTTTTCCACTGCACACCCCCTCAAGAGCTCCAGTCCCATTGTGCCCTTGCACTCACGACCTAGTGTACCCTTGTACCCTGCTCTCCACTTGCTCCTTTTGATCCCAAAATAGACAAAACTTTTCAGACAAGGGTTACCAAATGTTGTTTTGAGGTCTTTTGCTGCAGTGCAGCTTAGCAGATTGGCCAACTAACAATTACAAGGGCCCTATGACTTCTGCGATGCAAAAAATGCGGATGGAATCCAGTCATAAAAAATGGAATTTACAGAATTTTCCAAATTTCGGAAGAATAAATCAAAAGTAGGTCAATGCACTTAAAACAAAACGCAATATGGACTAGTGTCTGTGAATATTAAGCTGTAAAAATAAAATTTAAATGTGAATTCTGCATGCTCTGCGTGTTTCTGTGTGAATGAATGGCACAGACGCACGGTTTCATTTACTACACACATACTGAAGCATTCATGATGCTCGCAGTGTTTTCCTCTGCTGCCTCAATATACGAGTACAAGAACACTAGGGCTTTGCAATTAATCGAATTCGATTATCACGCGCATCTCGTCAGTAAAGCCGACAGTAAATCGCTGACAAGCTAGGCATTATCGTGTTCATAATCCCAAACAAATCGCCTTCGATTATGAACGCGATATTGCCCAGCTTGTCAGTGAACTATGGCTCTGTGTAGTAATTGCAGCTCCATCTAAAAGCAGGTGATGGTGATGGTGATTAACTACTAATCAAGAAACCGGCTTTACTGACTAGATGCGCATGATAATCGAATTCGATTAATTGCACAGCCCTAATGAACACATAATCTCTAGAACTGCTCTGAGAGTCACTTCATTAGCAGTTTACCATTTCTTTTGAGAAAACCTATCATCATATCATTTACAAACAGAAACTTAAAAGGTCTTCACCACTACCCGTCAAAATAAAAGTTCAGTTTAACTTGAAGAAACTGTGACAGAAATATAACTGCTTAATGTTATAGTATTATAACTACTAACATTATTTTTAAGGAATATTTGCCAGAAAAATTATTTACTTAATTTATTTACAAGAAAAATGTAAATACACAACACATTTCTAAAATTAATAATAATAATAAAATAAATTATTTTTTTGTAAAATCAATTAATTAGAGATGCTTTGGATTATTAATTTAATCAAACCATTCAAATGGAATTTATTTGGTAATAAATAAACTATGACAAGAATTTCATAGGACCTTAATTTAATCTTTGTTAATTTTAATAAATTGCTGTTAAATTATATACGTTTCATGATTTTAATGAATTAGACATGCTTTTTGATTAATATATTTATTTTAACCATTAAATCAGAGTCTAGAAAAAATTAAAATGGAAAAAATGGGATCCAGAAGAGAAAAAAAAAAAAGGAATTTGGAAAAAAAAATAAAAATAAAAGAATTTGGGAAAAAATAAAACGGATTTCATAGGGCCCTAAATAACCTAACTGTTTCCTGAGCCTCTATTAGCGCTGCCACTAGATGTAAAACGCCACAGCAAAATAAATTATTTTATGTTAAAACAATTTGCAACATCGCAATCTGAATTCAATGCAATATAAATGTGCTCATGGGGAACCGGTTTCAAGTCCAGCCTGGATCATATCTTTTACTCACCCCCCTTTTCTCTCTCTGTACTTTCCTGCCAGTTCTTTTATGGGATTGTTCACCTCTCCTCATTAGTCAGACGGAGTTAAATTCAGCAGCCAAGATGCAACCAAGTCACATGCCAAATTCAGCTGGCACAGTGGGACGCAATGCCCATAACTGGTTGTTATTCGGTTATTGCCAAACCTGTGATAAACAATGTACAATTGATAATGCTGCTCGCAGAGGACCTGAAGTAGAGGGAACCTTGTTTAAAATACTTCTGTTTTTGGAAACAAGGAGAGCTTCTTCCTTTCTGTTTGGTTCTCCCTTTCACAAACACTCTCACCAGAAAGGCTGTCTTTGTCATGCAAACAGCAGACAGTAAATCAGATGTCCTGATGGCGGCGGTGGCAGACGGCAGAGGGGTGGATGGTGTCTGGTGCATGGGCTCAGGAGGAGGAAGTGGGCTTTGGCTTGAGTCGAGCTCAAATTCCCCCTCTGTTAGCAATGTCAGCTTTTCCCATCAGCTCAGAGAGCAAGCCAAGAATAGCTCTGATCGGTTAGAGAGCGATGGAGAGAAAAAAAAAAAAAGAAAGAGAACAAGAGAGACGGGTGAAGAAACACTTCAGGTGGATACCACCTCATTCTGTCAATATCCTGCAAATCTATATTAGGCACTATCTGCATTTTGTGAAATATATAGCTACAGGCAATAATGATCTGGAAAAAAATTAAATGTGTTCTCTATAATTTATCAAGTGAAAACTATGTTTAATAAATTTATTAAACTGCGTTTAACACTGGAAATTAATGGTTTTATAAATAACAAATGACAAATTAATTCTTTCAGATTCTGACAACTCTTGCAGCTAAAAGCAACAAATTAATTTATCATGGTTTTTCAGCAATAACTGCAGTATTTTGGCAGGTCACAGAGTTCCCACGCTTTTCAATTTCCAAGATTTTTCAAATAACTTCTGGTCATTTCATTTCATCTGCAGCTCTGTTTAACCCCTTTATTGCTATCTAAACATGTATATACTTTATGTTCAAATGTTTGGGGTCAGGTTTTTTAATCAAAAGTGACAGTAAAGACATTTACAGTATACCGATGAAAAAGATCTACTTCAAATAAATGCTGCTCTTTTGAACTTTCAATTCATCAAAGAATCCTGAAAAAAAAAAATATCAGTTTCCACAAAAATATGAAGCAGCACAACTGTTTTCAACATTGATAATAATCAGAAAGGTTTCTTGAGCAGCCAATCAGCATATTAGAAAGATTTCTGAAGGATCATGTGACACTGAAGAAGAATGGAGTAATGATGCTGAAAATTCAACATTGCATCACAGAAATAAATTATTTTTGAAAACACAATTCACATGGAAGACAGTTAAATTATAATAATCTTTCACAATTTTACTGTATTTTTGCTCAAATAATAGCCACCTTGCTGAACATAAGAGACTTCTTTCATTATAAAAATCTGACCACAAACTTTGTGAATAAAAAACTGCACTAAAAACACTCCCAAGTGAAACTCTAGAAATTAAATCAATTTACCCATATTAAATTAGATTTATTATTAAAGCAGAGAAAGTGTGTTTGACAGTCTGTGATATCAGGAAGGAAGGGTGAGGCAGAGCAAGATTACAAAGATAAACTATTTTCTTTTTATTTGCATTAACATGCACCAATGAATCCTGTGCACAATGAGATCAGGAACATGCATTAAGAAAGTTTTGATTTGATGTTGATTTTAAGATTAACCTAAGATTGAACAAGGAGGGATGTTAGTAAAGCATCAAAGAAAGACAACAAATTCATAATCATGTTTATTTTGCCTCTCTAAATCCCTGCAGACACCCAGCGTGACCTAACGATGCTGAAAAGTCAGCTACATCTGCCAACGTCGGCTCACTCTGCCCTCAGGACACGCAGCGCACAAAACTCTTTAATGATTATTCAAGCACTAAAGCCCTGCAACAGACCGTGAGAGTCAAATTCAGACCTTCTGGGAGCTCTACGGGACATAACGGAGAGACCAAGACAAAGAGTGACCAGAGACAGGCCACATCCACCCTTTGACCTCCAGAACATCTGTCATCGCTTCTCTGAGCTGAATACACCTTCAGGACGATCAAAGATCAGTTTCACCGACTCTTCTTGAGGGGAAAAGGCAAAGGCAGACTGCACAACATCAGTCTCCTATGTCACACTGTACAATAGAAATCTTTAGACTCTATAACCAACACTGTACGGTCAACACAATGGACATCACTAGGTAACACGCATTGCAGTTTATATCTGTGTTTTCATACTTTTGTTTTGGCACAAACAGCTCGGACCCGCACAGAAATGAAAAATAAATAAGTTTCAACTTGTCTCTCACTCAAGGGAATTCGGTCCTTACAAACAAGTGCAATCTTTCGCATTTCAACCTGAGGCAATATGTGATAGCCACAAGCTATTTTCAGCCAACGTGCCAAGCAATTTCCAAAGCATTTCAGATGCTGGGCTCAACGTAGAGTCTGTCGCTGTCAGAGAACAGTGTGTGTGTGTGTGTGTGTGTGTGTGTGTGTGTGTGAGAGAGACAGAAGCGACGCATGAGCTGATCTCATGAGGAAACATGCATCACAGTTATGCTCTTTGTTCTTGTGAAAGGAAAGTGGATATTCAAGATTGCACAGATCACACACCAACATGATTATGAGATTCAAAACCTCACTTCATCATACCTATGTTACAAGTTAACCTTAGAAAGAAGCAAAAACTGATTTATGTACACTTTTACAAATATTAATAGTTTCCAAAAAAATGTTACGGCAGTTATGATTTGTAATATATATGGTGTATATTAGATTTATATTATCTTTATATTTGTATTAATACATTCAGTAACGTCCATTAATTTTTCATTTTCATGTGTTTCCAGGCCTGGAAATTTGAATAAAAAGGATTTCATGGTCATAGGAATGCTGTGGTTACTATGGTAAACATTTTAAGAAAAGCATCAATAGTAGGCTACATTTTTTAAGCGTATTTTAACCAAACAAAGCGGACGATAGTTCCCACAATACCCCACAGGTGTAACATTTGCGCTATTAGTGTATTAAAGCAACTTTTCACTCAATCAATCAATCAATTCCTCGCTCACTCAACGCTTCTCGGCTCATACGAGTCAATTATTCCCGAAAGAGACGATTTGAGTTCAAATGAATCAGACGAGGTTGACTCCAGAACAGTTTTTGGACCGAATCGCGGGTGAACAGCTCCGAATGGTTATGTGAACCGATTCAAATGATCCGACTCGCTACAACGACTCGTTCACATCCCCAGTGCAGAGTAGATGGGGTGTAAAACTGCGGAAGTCCCTCTACAAGACACCTGCTGCAAGATGATCATCAGCCCCGACTAACCGACTCTACATATCGGTGTCTGCTCCAAAACGAAACAAACCCACATCTTTAACACACAGCATACATTCGTCACTGACAGGTTAACTAAGACAAATACAACAACGTGATTCTCCTTCTAACAATTCAAAAGAAGAGCAACCGTGCAGTTCATAAAACACCATGCAACATGTGACAACAAACAAGTCTAAATGAGATGGTGAGAAACTCCTTTTTAGCGCCAGAGAAAGAGAAAGCTTAACTTTTTTTAATGAAACGTAACGCAAACGCTGAGTCTCAGACGCGATTCTCTCAGAGGAAAACCCGCAAACACAAGCTCAGAAAGACTCAAAAGCGCTACTTACTGGTGAAAGAAGAAATATTTAATAATCCAAACGTATCCTCAATGTGTACGAGTCGAGGTTCAGACCAATATTGTGGTGTCAGCAGGACTCGCACTCCGCCTGCTGCCTCTCACTCACGCGCACTGAGATGAATGAGGAACGCGCAGACGCGTGCACGAGCTCAATTCATTATTCACGCGGAGGACAGTCGACTGTCCTAACCCAAGTTTCCCAGCATCGATCTGGTGTGGTTATCACCTCAGTGTCTGTTTTACGCGAAATATTTACGGGATATATATATATATATATATATATATATATATATAGCTATATATAGGCCTATATATGAAGAGTTTATTTGCAAAAAACAGATAACTCCGTTTTTTTATTATGTATTATTGTGTTAGTTAGCTGTATATTTTAATCAAAATAACCCAACTGCAGTTTGATTGAGATTAATTGGAATTCACAATGAATAAACATGATTTTTTAGTTATGTTTTTGCAAATGAACACTATGTATATATATATATATATATATATATATATATATATATATATATATATAATACAAATCTAAAATGCCTTTCAAATATTTTTGATGGAAATAAATTAATAACAAGCAGTATTAAAAAATCTAATGTTTCAGCCTCACACATACTGTTCTTTTACAAGGGTGCAAATAGGACTAAATGTCCCTGGCGCATATTTAAAAATATTACATAAGAAAACCACCGTATCATTTTCCTGAACACTTTCACTCACACTTTTAATTAGTAAGAAATGGACTGGATGTAATTTCCATATTGATTAGGCTACTCCTGTCACAACAGAGATTTATTTGTGAAATACACACAAACTACAATGTAGCTCCAAGACGTCCATTAGCTACCTAAAAGCAAAATAATACAGATGTTATTTAAAACTAAAAATAAAAAAAAATGTGTGGGATTATATGAATCGCCAAACAAAGGCTAATTGAATTAAATAGCCTCAACACTTTTAGTTGTGCCCCAAAGTGCTCAAATTGTGTTATCCTACTCCATTAAATTCAGTTTAGAACATATTTGTCCATAGAAAAATACATTTTAAGATTAATGAAAACATACAAGGGTTTTTTTTAAACTAGAATTTTAATAATTCCTCGATATAGGTCAAATTTGCCCAAAGGATCACAGGTAGGTGCAGATTTTATAGGAAAATAGCGAGGGTCAATGCAAACAAACCACCGCTTCACACACTTGTCAGTGCCACTGCTATTGCACAACAAAATTTCACAAATGAACACAACCAAAGTTTACATTGACTAAGCTTTCCTTCCATTCCTTCGCCTCAATTAAAACAGTCTCATATAACAGCTCAGTGTTTGTTTCTCTCCTTCAGCCCCAGATACAGCCTAATAAATTATTCAACTACAGCAGATGCACCAGCACAACCTCAATATGCCCAAATGCAGCATCTGAAAGCGCGAGGTGAAGTTAAATGCATGCGCGTGCATGTAATTCCTCCATCTAAAAGCCGATACTAAACCCATCCTCCGAGGAGCGACTGCATTGCATTGCCAGATAGCATCAAAGAAAGCCACTACGGCATTTGCAGGTAAAACTATGAATTGCTGTAGCTGATGGATGTGCTCGGATCCGCAGATAGCCTACTGTACATTACCTAATGACAGCAGCACAGATGATGTCCTACATGAGCACATGACACAACGAGATACGCTTTAAACCCATCTGTGCGTCTCTTTCGCACCGCAGGATCTGAAAGAGTCCCGAAGGAGATGAATTACCGTGGTCTCGTTTGCCGTCCTCCCCCGCTGGAGCGATATACCTCCAGTCAAGTGTTTCTTTCTCCGGCGGTCTCTCTATCTGCTTTCCAACTGTCTCAAGTATTTGGACCACGGGCGCGTTCACGTCATGATATGCGCGTGCTCTAATTGGAGGGCTGCTGCTCTGTAACAACTGATACAGTGTTACAGTGTTTCACCTGCCAGACAGTGCTATCTTTCCACTTCATTAGCCTTAAGGCTAAGTTTATTTGTGGAAATTATCTTGATATTTCTACATTTAAAGGAAAAGCCATTTTTTTTTTTTCATTTATTTTGTTATTTATTGTTATCAAATATTATCAATACGTTATTATAGAGATATAATATAGCTTGCTTATTAAGAATGTAGACATAAACTAAGTAAAATATGTTTTGAATGTTTTAAACAGCTAGATTGAGAGACAAGATAAGACAATCGCTTTTAAAATTGTCCAAATGAAGTACTTAGCAATGCATATTAAGTTTTGATATATTTATGGTAGGAAATTGACAAAATATCTTCATGGAACATGATCTTTACTGAATATCCTAATGATTTAAAAGAAAAATCGATCATTTTGGCCCATACAATGTATTGTTGGCTATTGCTACACATATACCCGTGCTACTTATGACTGGTTTTGTGGTCCAGGGTCATACATTTTAAACAATAACTTCTTCAATTCAATTAACCACAGTGTTTTTCAATTCGCAATTTAAATGACTGGAATTAATTCATGCTAAGACACTTTCATCTTCTTGCTGCTTGCTCAGAGGTCTCAGATTCACTCTTCTTTTAGTTGCGTTGTTGACCATGTAGCACATCTTGTCAAATAGCTATATAACAATTCAGTAAGGTGAGTATGATCGACGAGACGCACGGTGACTTCAATGTTTATCAATCAGCTCCCAGACAAGCGCATGAATCTGTTACATCCAGAGCTCAACTGCATAATCCAATCAAGAGTATGAAAACAGGTATGTGTGCATTGAGAATAAATCAGTACTGTGATTGTTCAAGTATGGAAGACCAGAAGGAATGCAGAGTAGTTCCTGTAAGAGCAGTCTGCTGGAAAAACATCTCTTTGGCTGTTTCAAAGCAAAGCTGGTCTCTCCTGTAGAACAACATACCAATGATACAGTCTCCACACACACACACACACACACACACACACATGCACACAGTGTTTAAATTCCTGTTCATTTAAAGGTTGTGTTTCTGTGATACTAAAAGTCTCTGCTTACACACAAGAACAAAAGAGCATACTGTCCTGTAAGGACAAACACTTCACTAAATATACAGACACACATACACAGCGGTATTTCATAAAATAAAATAAAACATAATACACTCTCTATTAAACAGACACCCCTCCCCTCTAGAAAAACATAATGTCCCCAGTCATCTATATAAGAGGTGACATAATCTAATAAGCATGCATATTTTTGCATAAATGCATAAATTAGTGAGCTTCAACCTGCAATATTATAATTTGATTACATCAGATCCTCCCTCTGCAGTTTCTAAACTCAGCATCATAATGTACTATGCGATAAAATGGAGACAACGAGTACCCAATTTATAGCTACCACTATCCTATCCACTATCCACAAAAATGGAATGATGTAAAAATGATAAGAAGGAATATTCCCACGCAGAATATGCTCCTGGAACAACATTCCCATGAACCAGATTTTAAAATCTGATTTTATTCCTTTCACTGTCCTCAATATCTGTTTGGATGACGATGTTGCTGGTAGCTTAGTGGTTACAAACTGGTACTAGTAGTAACCCATACAAACTTTTCTTCTTGTAAGCTGCTTTGGATAATATAGCATTAGATAACAATCATCTCACAAATATTACAAGCAGTGTGCATCAGGGTTTGAATGATTTTTCATTGGTTCCGCTCAACACAGTTTCATGGCAACTGTGACAGGGACCCGAGCAGTCACAAGGAGGATCTCATCGTGATGGACACAGGAGCGATTTTGGTATCCAAAAAGATGTTTATTTAGGGCAAAAATGTGCAAATAAATATGTTTAAGGGCATAAAAACTAAGGTTTTTATAAAAGCAGCCTAAAACTAGAACTGCAAGGTACTAAAAACAATAGCTTGTAATTCCAGACCAGAGTTTACTGTGCTTAAAGGAATAGTTCACTTAAAAATGAAAATGACCCAATGATTTACTCACCGCCAAGTCATTCTATATGACTTTCTTCTTTCAGACAAATACAATTGGAGTTATATTAAAATATGTCCTGTCTCTTCCACACTGTAAAAAAAAAAAAAAAAAATTTTTTTACAGGTAATTGTCTGTATCTTTTTTACAGAATTTTTAAATTTTTTCATTATATGATGAAATACCATTGTTTTACAGATATTTTCTGTATTTTAAAGTTTCATAAAGTAATTTAGTTTCGACGCTAAAATGAGCATTTCTAATTGGTGTTCAGTCACATAACTGGTGTCGAGAGCTAAAGGACAAAACACTGAAAACTGCAGCATGCATCTTTCAATTTTCACTTAAGAAAGATCAGTTGACCTCAAAAGACTCAAAACAAGCTTTAGTAAACTTGTTATTCATATCAAAGTCCGTTCGAGAGTATATAAAGTCTTATCTGGAAGTACTGGTCAGTTTTTCAAACTCTTAACCCTGCAAACTCAACACCTTGTTGATTAAGAATATGAACGCAACATGGTAAATCGTAAGGTATGCGCTTTTTCCCCTTTCATATTCTCCTGTACATGTATACATAGTAACGTATATTTTATTAAGAAGTATAGACATTGGTCCACCATTGTCACTGTCTTAATTTGCAATTAAAAAGTGTTGCATTCACATTCTGGGTGCATTTGCTCACCTATGCTTATATTATGCATGTATAAGTGCCTATGTTAACCTTATAAGTAATAATAACTGATAGCATCTTTGTGTTTGATGAAAAGTGAAACATACATCTTGAGGCCTGAGGTTGTGAGTAAACTGTCATTACATATTGGATCGTTGATTATGAAAATTGCATCTATCCTGGACATTTACGCCCCTAGGCAGTAATATGATGCAGCTAAGCCAAAGTAAATAATGTAAATTTACTTTCTAAATTTAGCTAAAATCACATTTAGCAAACAACACTTTTAACCTTTCCTGCTCAGCTTCCAGATAATTGTCTCAGTGGAACATAGTCTGTGATGTGTGAATGTCAGCGGCGGACAGAAGTGGAGTACATTTACTTGAGTATTGTACTTAAGTACACTTTTTGAGTATCTTTACTTTACTTGAGTATTATTTTTTCTGGAAACTTGTGACTTTAACTTCACTACATTTGAAAGACAATTATTGTACTTTTCTATCAAGGTCCTCGAAGTAGAAAGTCGTTATGCAGCAGCTTTGAAAGTCAGTGCGTGATTTTTTTTTTTTTTTCGAAAATGTGATTTTTTTTTGACAGCATATCAGTAATCACTCTTGTCGGGTTACGTAAAGTGATTTTCCCAGCATTTATTTTAACACTGACCAGTTGCAAATGTGATATGTTTTTATGAAAATATTATTGCTTATAAACGATTTTTAATGCATTTGTAAATCAGTTATTAGTCATTTATAACCACCTTTATAAACCCTTTACAAATAGAATGTAAAGTGTTAATCAATGCTTAACACCCGCCAGACTCTTAACTCTCAGTATTTACCTTCAGTGTATAACTCACTTCTTTTGTGTATATATTTTGTGCTACTGACATGTACTGTGATTACTCAAATTGCATGGGTTGTTGAAGACAGGTGTGCTATTACCTTAAGATTAGACTAACAATGGACAAATTTATGGACAAAAATGAGAAGAAAAGGTCTGATAGACTTACATAATTAAAGGAACCTGGGCCATATATGGAGACCAGAATATCAAGGAGACTTGGGGGTTGATATGAACTAGTGAGCACCCACAGAGTACATTCTAGCAATGCCCTATCTACTACCAAGAGCACCCCAGAAATGGCATAACAATGCTTTGGCAACCACCCACAACACCTTGGCACTGTGGCAGCAGGAATTGCATTGGCAAGCACCACTCACATTAGTACAATGTAAAAATTCAGTTTCCTTTTCAAAGTTGAACAGTTGCCTGCAAGGAAGCTTTCAAAAATCAGCCGACTGGATATTTTGGAAGTCATGTGATTGTGTGTGAGTGTGTCTGCGTCCATATGTGACCAGCAGCGCTCCATGTCTGGATGCCCAAGACTGACAATCGGGTTGTCTGTCCCCATGAGGCTTCCATCCTGACCTGCCAAACCCAGAACATACAGTCCTCCTCTCGCCCCTACCTGAGACACAGCAGGACAAAAGCGGCACAGATGGCCAGCACTCTATCATCCCCCCTAACTCCCCCTTCCCAACCTCTCTCTCTTTCTCTCAATATGACCGCTTCCCTCTTCAATCGTATCACAACAAGCCTGACATTCAACACCGCCCTCAGGAGTTAGCTTTTATCTGTCCTTCTTGAGGAGGTTAGGATTTGAAAGCTAGGCGCTGGTGCACTTCCTGTCTGCCTGCTGACACCAGTTCAGCTAAATGCACTGAGAGGATTTCCACATAAGGGCCTTCTTCAATTCAATTTTCCAGTTGCATCAGGACCATTCCAGATGACTGGCCCCTCGTAGCCTGGAAGTACTAGTGATGTTAGACCATCACAGGAGGAGATAAATAGAGAGAGAGAGAGAGAGAGAGAGAGAGACTGGGTACGGGTATGAGTGACAGCTGGGTTGCAGGCCCCTGCTGCATTCTGACCTAAATGACAGGTGGCCATTTCAAATCTGAGAGTCTGGGGAAGCTGCATGAAAATAACCAGGGGACTAGCTGGAAGAAGACACACCTAAGAGGAATCAAGCCAATATACTTGTGGGAAAAAATTAAGCTGAACAGAAGCATCATCTCATCCACAAATTATATGGTTTATCAACAAATCTGATGTTCATACACTGTACGCCACTGGAAAACACATGTTTAAAGAGCTTGTTAACCAAAAGGTGAAAATTTGGTTATCATTTAATCATGCCGTTCCAAACATCCCTTTTTTTTTCTATGGAACACATATTCGGTAAACCTAAACTTTAAGGAGGTGAAGCTGGTTTTGTATCATGGTTGCTATTTTTTTTGTCTTGTCCAATGTGGTCTACCAGCCTACCTAGCTATCAGCCCAGCTGACCAAACCAAATAAACCAGCCTGGACCTCGGCTGGGATCGTGTAGAGCCCTTTGAAGCTGCATTTTGGACTTTCAAATCGTTGGCCACCATTGAACTCCACTATATGGAGAAAAGTCCTGGAATGTTTTCCTCAAAAAACGTAATTTCTTTGCGACTGCAGAAAGAAGGACATGAACATCTTGGATGACATGCGGGTGAGTAAATTATCAGGAAATGTTTATTCTGGAAGTGGACTTATCCTTTAAGTGTCCTTGGTGATGTCATCTGAAAGAAACGTCGTTTCAAAGGTCGAGAACGTTATTACATTTTGGTGAAAGTTTACAGTGACAAATATTTTGTTGGAATAAGACCAGGAACATGCATTTAGAAAGTTAAAAAGGTCAGTTTTGATTTCATGATGACTTACTTTAGTTATAGATGTTCAAGAGAAGTATAAACAAGTTTAAGGTGACTTTTAGGACAAGCCCTCAACCATATCTGCATTCTCGTAATCAGAAAGAGAGGATGTTGGGGGAGGGGTGGCACATGCACCACCTGGCCATCCACCCTGTGCCAGGGCGGCAGGAGTCATGATGACATTCACCAGATGGTAGTGGCCAGCGTGGCACGAGCTGCGGGGACCAGCAGCGGAGAGGTGCCGACGAGCCCAGCAGGTGGCACAGAGATGGAGACAGGGGTGATGGGGAACGAAGGTCCACCGGGCAGCACAGACAGACTGCTTGCGTGAGAAAACAACAACACTCGTCTGATCCCCTCATCAGCCTCTGTTTTTAATTTCCAGCAGATGCACAGTGTCAACAACCTTCCTATTCAACAGGTCTGATATACAGTGTCAGCTGTCGGCAGTAAATGGACACTGTTTTGTCTCAGCATGATTGATGAATCTCTCGTCTCATAGGGCAGCAAGGCCAATAGGAAAAGAAAAAGCAGGTGGGTTATTTGGTGCAGTTCCTGAGTTCCTGTATGTGGGTGTTAGATGAGACATTTTTTGGATACCTTCTTTGTCTATGTTTTCTAATTTACTTCTCCTTTTTCTCACTGTTTCTGTCTGTTCTTCTTTTCTGTACACACATTTAAAAAACACGCACACATACACACCTGTCAACTACCTTACAAAAAGTCTGGGTACTGAGTAAACCTTCATAATGAACATCTGTCACCATTAATGCATGAAAGCAAGTTGAGAGTTCAGCTCTTCAGACACAGGCATTATATTTCAGAACGTTCTCATTAGCTCCTCCCCATTGTCTATTAATGACCTCATTTGAGAGACATTTAAAATTGACCAATCCCGTTATTCTAAAAGAATAAATAAGAAAAAAAAAACGAACAAAAGCAAGTTCTACGAGTCTACACAGGCAACTGAATGATGCAAAGGCTTTATGCAAAGTGCAAAACTCAGCTTAATGTAAATAGAGTTTGACATTAGCATGTTGGTATGCTAACAATGTGATGCTCCAATTTACTTAAAAATACATTGTTTAGATTTAACAATACTTATTGAAGTATGTTTTTTTTTCAACATTTCTCTCAATTCATCTGAGATCTTGGATAAATGTTTTCACCCAAAACTCATTTCAATGCATTCTGGGATTTTAGTTTATTGGAAACATTACAGATATACATTTTTTTGAAAGAACAAAACAATAACGCCAGAAGGCAATCACTGTAATCTGCACTTTCCTGTTGGGCCAGATCAGTTTCTGTTCAGATGAGGGAACAAATAGACCTGGAAAGAATGTGTAACGTAAGAAAAAACAGGCAGCGATGTTCTGTCTTTTTACCAGTAAAGCACTCTTCACAAGTCAGTTTCAAAATACCGGTAAATTCTGTGACATCATTAACTGGAAATGGCCTCTAAATGGCTTTGCCTCCCTGACAGTGTTTTGCTGATGCTTTCATATTTGTATCAAATGTTCACATTCATGCAGATGACTTTGGCCCAGAGTCATCATATTAGACAACTTCAGATCGAACTACACGGTGTAAAGTAAATGCGTCATCTGCATCAGAATGTTATGATTGGCCCAGAGTAGACATCTTACGTCAAAGCATTCTGAACTCGTACGTGCATCGGTAAATTGCCAGAACAAATGTACCGGTATTTTTGAAATGGTCCTGTTCACACATGATCTCTTAATTGTAATTTATCAGTAAAGACTGTATGTGTAAAAGGGGCTTTTGCAACTACATGTCAACTAGCAGTCATTAGAGTATTAGTAGACTGTGTGCTTAAAGGGGTTGTTCACCCAAAAATGAAAATTCTGTCATTAATTACTCACCCTCATGTCGTTCCAAACCCGTAAGACCTTCGTTCATCTTCGGAACACAAATTAAGATATTTTTTCGTGTTAGGATCCTTGCTGTCTATGGGAGGGTCAGAGAGCTCTCAGATTTCATCAAAAATATCTTAATTTGTCTTATGGGTTTGGAACGACTTGAGGGTGAGTAATTAATGACAGAATTTTCATTTTTGGATGAACTATCCCTTTAATATCTGCTCACACTTTATTTTGCTGGTCCACCAGCAGAACTTTTACTGATGTTAATTAACCTTGCAAGTACATCTCCACTTATTCTCTTAACCCTAATCAAAACCACAATAGGCAAATACTCTAATGAGAGTTAGTTGACGTGGTTGCAAAGTGACTATGAAAATAAAGTGTAACCTTTTCTATTAAATTTAACAATATACAGTAAGATTCAGTAAGGATCAGTAAGATTTTTAATGAAGTATCTTATATATTTGGTTTAAAAAAAGTTCCTACATTATTAAAACAAGCTATTGTCGTGTTACTAAAATAAGTTTAGTAGTGTGTGATAAAGAGAAAGTTTGAATCTCTTCCTGCAGGAAGTTGTACTTCGACGGGACTGAGGATCTCATAGTTTGACACTGAGGTTCTGCCTGAGCATGTCAGTATTTCCTTGACCCCCTTAACTGTCGAGGAACAAAAATATAAGACCACCACCAAACCCCCCTCCACCCATCTCCCCTATTCTACAAGACCGAAAGATCCTTTCATCTTTTCTTTTTAATCCTCCATTTCTGTCTTTCTCTCAGGAGTCACTTCGGCCCTCAAGCCCACACTCTATCACTTCAAAGGATAAGCAAACAGGAAGGAGAGAGAGAGGAGGGCGAGCGAGAGGGAAAGTGATTTTGATCTAACAGTCAAGCCGGAAATAAGACAATAAAAAACACACAACAAAAGCCCACTACTTCAGTTTCACAAACAGATTGAACTTGAAGAGTGGATGACATGTAACCTACACTTTATCCAAAGAAAACTATTTATCTGTGGTTTTACCAAAGCCAAACACTGAAACATCAACTAACTCTCATTAGAGTATTTGTAGACTTTTATGGTTTTGGTTAGGGTTAAGAGAATATGTTGACACTACAAGAGTGAATTTCACCATGAAACTCCATACA
This sequence comes from Barbus barbus, assembly GCF_936440315.1. Lineage (NCBI taxonomy): Eukaryota > Metazoa > Chordata > Actinopteri > Cypriniformes > Cyprinidae > Barbus > Barbus barbus. The sequence continues at coordinate 5,931,128 of NC_136725.1, read as the reverse complement.
CAACACATATTACTTCTATAATGTGACATATTACTAATTAAAACTGAATTTTTATTAAGAATATCCAGTAAAAACACTTCAAATTTTTTAATTGAATTGATTACCTGGGGATACTGGATTGTGAAAAGTATGCATTACATAGCAGAATAGAGCCTAAAATGAAAATGGTTATGAAGAAAAATAATTATGAACTAAATAATTAAAACAATGTAAAAAATAGTACATTATATACACAGTGCCTTGGGAAAGTACTCATACCCCTTCATTTTTTTCACATTTTGTTATGTTGCTGCCTTATGTTAAACTGCTTTAAATTATTTTTTTTCACACATCAATGTACACAACACCATAATGGTAAAGCAAAAAAACAGGTGTTTAACATCTTTGCAAATGTATTAAAAATAAAAAACTTAAATAATTCCATTGCATAAGTATTCATACCCTTATCTGGGACAACTGAAATTTAGCTCAGGAGCATTCATATTGCTTGTAGATGTTACTACACTTCAAGTGAAGTTAACCTGTGGCAGATAAGTATATAAGAGAATTATTAGAATATTAGAATGTAAGAGAAACATTTTCAATTCACATTTGTTTGTAAAGGTTTTCATGTATTTATTTATAAAAATATTATCTGAAAAACATAAAAAAAAAAAAAAACTGGAATATTTATTTTATCATTTGTTATATCTACCCAATATTAGAATATAAGAGAAACACTTTCAATACAAATTTATTTGTGCATCTTTTTCTTGATGTTGCTGTTTACAAAATTTACATATAATTATTATGCAAGCTAATGAGGATACTGGCAAGGAAAATCTCCCTAAAATGATAAAAACCCAAAAGTATTCCAGTTATTCCTATGAACATTTCAAGGGTGGAGATGAACATTTACAAATAGATTAAAAATACTTTGTGATTTTTTTCTACGAAGGTGGAGAATTTGTTTATTAGAGTTGTATATTGTTGCTTTGTTAATCAAGTATTTTAATGGGCTAGTTGAGGGCATGTTGTGGCCAGTGGTGAACCACAGTTTCTCTTATATTCATCCCTTACACATTAGCCAAGGTCTTTAAACACTTGTAATCCTTTAGCATCCATAAATACAAATATTTTCTGTTCAACTTAATTCATGATCTTTCCCAAACCAGTTTATACAACCACACTGATACACTCATGTTCAAAATACTGTTTTTTTTTTAACGTTATTAAAATGAGACATCTCCACATGCATCAAATTAGGTCTCACACCTCAATGAAGCCACTGAGAGCGTGAATCAGGCTCTCTGTGAGTGTGTGTAAACCCAAACCCTGAATTGTGTGTGCCCTGGCATGAATCACAGTGCTTAGCGTAGACCGCCACTTGGTGAAGTTAGCTGTTAGCATACAGAAGAGCACTTAATCTTCCCATCTGTGAATATCCATCCTCCAGATACACACCAGCCTCTCATCCAACCTACACAGAGAATTCTCTTCCAGAGAGACAGACACTCACTCACAGGTCACGTTACGTTATACCTAGCCTCACCCTCAGATGGGACGCCTACGAGTCGCCCGCGGACAGTTCATAGACTGTCTGATGCTTATTACACACAAAATGCCAAGAGCCAAGTAAAATCACCAGATCTCATTGGCTGGATTCAGCAGGATGTGCGGTTTTCATCAGACCATTGGGAAACAAAGTTGTGTTTTCTAGGTTGCTACAATCAGCATTTCTGAAAAAGAACTACTTGCTACTTGCTTTTTGATGTTGTATTTTCATGCAAAGGGATCATTATTCACTCATCCTCAAGTTGTCCCAAACCTGTTTGACTTTCTTTCTTCAGTAGAACATAAAAGAAGGTATTTTAAAGAATGTTTCAGCTGTTTTTGTCCATGCAACAACATTGACACACATGACTTCACTTCAACAGATCATGTGATTGGACTAACCAGCAAACCGATCTCATCGCACACCATCTCAAATGTTATTTTAATCGTTTTGAAATGCCTGAGCTAAAGTCCCTCATCAAAATGATTTAGTACAATCACCTACCATAATGCCCTTTTAACATCTGGTATATTAAGATGTATTTTGGTCGATTGAATCACAAGCAGACAAGCGAGACACATTCCTGTTTACACCTGCCCATCTCTTTTGTCCACTTTCAGACACTTTCTTGATTTCTTTTAGGGGAAGGTCAATGGGCAGGTGTATGTATGGACTTTTTCTGATCTTTCAATGTAATATTGCGAAATAAGCTTGCACAATTTACTCACGAATACGATTGGAGAAAATGCTTAAGTAACAGTAGAGCAGCAGAGAATGCTGTCAGATTGTATTAGAATCAGGACAGGTATGATAACATTGTGCCTTTTACAGTTTTTCACCTTCAAACCAACCATACGATCTAAGCTAAGCTAAAGTTTAAATGCTGTCTGGCTAGCGCACTGTAGGTCAATAGAAGGAAAAGAGGTGTGGCTGTTTGAATGCATTCGATCACATGAGCATTTACATGAGCAAAAACACTACTTTGCCATCTCTCATTTTGACACTGTCGAGCACTGTTAGGCCGCTGAGGCAGAAAAGCCTAAATATGTAAATAAATAAACTTTTAAACCTTTTTGTCATTCGAAAAAAAAGCACTGTTTAATAGAGGGCAGCCATACACTGTAAAAAAATATGGACGAAGCATCTCCACTTCCTTCCATTATAGAAAAGTGAAACCAAAACATCCCAGTATGGCCACTGTCATCTTGCGAAAATTACGTTATTTGGAGCCCGAGTCTGCGTAGTAGTCATTTGGAGATCGAGTCTGTAGTGATCATGAGGTGGAGCCGTGGTATCAAAGTCCTGCCCAAACTCCCACAGACCCTTTTATAGCATCAAATAATTCACTGAAAGCAAACTTATTTTTAAAAAAAACTAACACTCGACCCTAAATAATTGTGGTAAAAACTATACCTAAAATGACAGAAACCATCTTTGGGAAAAATTTATTTGACATGTAATTTGATTACTTAGGTTGGCTCATGTCCCTCTCGTTTACATGGAGAAGGTGGGATTTATGACCTTTACTGTAACCGGCCACTAGATGGCGATCAAAATGTTTTGGCTTCACTTTGCAGGTCGTGTGTGGCACATTCGAGGGCAGCAGATCAGTGCAATAATTTTAAAGGTTTTGTACGTGAGTTTTTGACTACTAAAGCATAAAAATACCATAATATGTTTGCAGATATTTACGAAACATGCTAAGTTAACATACTTGTTTATCTGAAAAACAATGCTACAGCCAGTTATTCTCCTTTGAAAATGTGTGCTCCGGGCCGGAATGTCGGTCTCTGTTTTGGTTTGTGAAACCCGCCCACTACCAGTTTACCCAATTGTATTTTGGCACCCCGGGTTGCCAGTTGCCAGAAAACACAGCATATTTCAGTCACCGTCATGTGCGCTCGTTTCTGTTGGTGTTGTTAATCTGGCAACCTGTGTGTGCATCAAGTCTGAGGAGGAGGGGCCAGGTGAAAAACAACCCTCTCCAGTATTTTGAATTTGGACTGCAATACCTTGTTCAATCCTAGGTATGTCAATCCTACATACAGCTCCTTTAAATATTGGCGACACAGTGTGTTATTATTGCATTTGTCTGCACGCTCTGAGGCACAGGTCATTTATTGTGTAGGAAAAAAGTGCCACAGGCTTCCCTAGTTGTGGAAGTTTACCATGGAGTGACGATTTTGTTCTCTTGAACACATGCTATGGAAATGGTGCTTTATTAGCAAATGTTTTATGCGATATTAAAATTTTCGGCTTAAGTTAAATTGGCAACTTTGGAGGAAAATATAGCTAGTGTATGGACTTTTTTTGTGTGTGTGTTCCAAGTAATATGGGTTTGGACCGACATGAGTGAGTCAATGATTGCTCACTTGGTGCCAGTCTGATGGTAATTTCAAAAGGTTCTAATAGGATATAGCACAATACTCTAAATATGGGAAGAAATTGCCCTCCACCTACGTGTGCATATGTGTGACGTACGTGAATACCTATTTCACATCAAGCAAACAGGATGACAATGATTTGCACTCAAGGGGGTGGTTCATATAGGGATTATATAAGTGCTTCATGATTCATATTTCACTTCTGTGCTATATTCTGTTACATCTCTGCGTATTTTACAGGTTTGCTGTGAAGAGACCTGCTCTAATTGAGTGCTGGTGAGTATTTGTGTTTTGTGTGGCTGCTCAAATGAGGAGTGAATCCTGGGTTCCTCTGGGGCCAACTGCAGGTATTATTCAGCGATAGGAAGCTAAAATAGAAGTGAGAAAAGAAGAAAAGAGAAAATTGGCACTTTTGGTGTGGAACATTCAACACTGTGTGCTTGTGTGTGAGTTTGGGTGTTTAACATAATTAGACCATCATTTCTGGTGACAAAATCCTCAAAACGAAAATTTTGTTCATTAATTTTCATTAAAAAAATTCTGTAGTCATATAAAAGCTTTGTATGCAGCACAGACTGATATTTAAGTATTTATTCACAGAAAATATTCCCCTCAGGCTGTAGCTTTCAAATACTTGTGCATGTTTAAATAAGCCAGGCACATTTGATTCAATGGTGTTTGACATCTTTGGCGTCGAAAAAGGCACGTCACATCTTGATGTGGCATAACTGAATACACACAAAACATTTTCTAAAACAATGGCTAATGTTTAAGCTAGTGTTAGTCTGTTGTCACTATAATTGGGTGAATCTCATTAAGCTTGCCAAGAACATGTCTGGGTCAATCAATCAATCAATAAGGAACAATGTTGTATAAACAAAATTGAGCCTAGTTGTGTACATTTTTAAATTAACAGCTATAAATTGTTATCCATTTTTAGATCTGCAATATGAACTTATTTTCACAATAAGTAAATAAATAAGTACATTAAAATAGAAACAATATGTGTACCATTTTTTGTGTACACCTTTTGTGTACCATTTTATTTTATTTTATTTATTTTAGGACAGTTAAATACATTTTCCCTCCAAAGTCTCATTACTGTAATGTCTGAATATTTTACTAGTTTTAATCGCTTTTTAAATGCAGTAATTTACAAAATGATGTAGCAATGGAAAACAAAAATATTAATGGTGCTAAAATAGTTCATATGCATTATGCTAAATATTATTTATTTCTTCTTTTCTTTTAGTTTTTAAAAATATGACAAGGACAAGGCTTCTGACATGTTTTATAAGATTGACCCAATTAATTTTATTTGAAAACAATACTAGATTGATTACCCTGAACACAATGTTTGTACTGCATTTATTCTTTCAATCAATCAGCATTTGCTCTGTTGAGCATTGAGTATGATTTCTAACAATTTTATGCCAAAGCAATATCTCAGCACTTATTTACCCCTGGCCTGACTCAACACACACACACACACATCTGAGCTCCCTAATGGCAGCTCCGGCTTTGGATCTCTTACACTTTGATGAAAATGAGCTTGGATATTTACATATGCAAGATAATCCACTTTTAATGTGGCTGGGCCTTTAATCGGCTAGCTTTATTCGTGCGACTTGCTTGCCTTGTTTAAACGTGCTAATTAGTGCCACATTTAGAGTGGCATGTGCTGATCCTCTACTGACGATGATGGAAAAGCGGTGGAAGGCACGCTTCAGTTGAGAAGACAGCTTGTTTGTCAGGTTTCACATTCACACAGGTAAGACAGGTGAGTGAGTGGGTGTCTATAAACACACACACACAAAGAAAACGTGCACCTCTGCATTAAGTCTCTTTCAGCATTTGTTTACTCCAGTAGAGCGGCTTTGTAACGTTAGCTTTGGCGGCCATCATGCAAAACCCTCAAGGTCGCTCGCTTTCGCAGCTCATTCTTCCCCCCAGATTTGAATATGATTTTCATTCAAATGGGATTCTTCTCTTTTTTTCCTCTTCTACCCTCTGCTACTCTCTCATTCTCTCATCCTCTGCTTCTTTCAAGTGTCTGCGCCACAGAAATAAAATAAACAAATTAACTCCCATCAGTCAAATGCTCTCAGCGAACAGAAGGATGCTGGTGTGTGTGTCTGTCTGTGAGCATGTTGTGCCATATTAGCAAATGATGAGATTTCTCAATCATAACCTGCAAGCAATGCTCCCATCCCGTTCCCAGACTCATTTCAATTCCCAGATGAGCATCGGGAATCAACCTTAATCCCACTAACACACGCTCTCAGGCGTTTGCCTATCTTCTCCATTATCCACAGGACCTGACGCGTGTCTGGAAGCTAAACATAGCTGCCCTCCGGCCTGCTGCTGTCTGCCTGGCAGTCTCACTCCTGTCTGACCCCTCTGTCCGTGTCGCTGCCATAATCACACCAGATGAAAGAGTCCACATGTACTGTACTCGGTTTTGGGCTTTTTCATTATGTTTTGTTATTTTGGAACAGTGATGCATGAAAGTGTATGGATTTTCAGGGTCCCAAACAGGTTTCATGGGAACAGACATGAAAAAATTTAGCATTACATCGCTTGCTCACCAATGGATCCTCTGAAAACAGCTGATAAAAACATCACAATAATCCACACCACTCCAGTCCATCAGTTAATGTCTTGTGAAGAGAAAAGCTGCATGTTTGAAAGAAACAAATCCAGCATTAAAGTGTTTTAAATTAAATTGTTTACTTGTCCATGATCCATAATAACACTTCCTCCAGAAAGCAATAGTATGGACTCATAATTTAAGCCAGAAACAATTGTTTAAATTTAAAGGGGTCATGAAGTGCCTTGTTCTTTAAGGTCCCCTCATAATGTTATCAAGATTTTTCACATCAGACATCATAATTTAGAAGTAATAGGCTATTTTGTGTTAATTTTTGACCCCCCTCATCAGAACGCTCTGTTTGAATAGGTGTGGCAGATTGTAGACTCGGAAGTAAACGCCTACTGTGAAAAGTTGTGTATGTTTGACAACCCACATCCTTCACAGATGGACGCTGCTGTGTTTTAGGTAAAAACGCTCAAATACTCAGTACATATCAAACTATCTATAATAATAGACAAAATAGTGATCACGTAATGAAAACAGTTACTCACACTTATGTGGTGCAACATTACTTTCGGATCCAGTATCGTCCACAGAATCATCTTTTAGTTTTAT